>NC_137206.1:2349965-2422465 GCF_960531495.2 Zeus faber | reverse complement strand
TAATAATATTGTTTATAAATATTTATAAGTATTTTATATAGTTAATTATATTAAAGCCACCACCAGAGTCCACCAGCAAATACCATTACATTACAGATTATAGACTTAGAGACTTCTTCACTGAAAAATAACACAATTTTTAAAATCAGCTCTTGGTATTTGGGTGGTTTATATAAGGTTGGTGTATACAGTATATTAGGATGGTGGATACAGTGTATTAGGGTGTAATATATAGTATATCTTGAATTAGGTTGGTGTATACAGTAAATTACGGTGGTGTATATTGGGGTGGTGTATACAGTATATTAGGTTGGTGTATACAGTATATTAAGGTGGTATTTATAGTGTATCAGATGGTGTATAAAGTATATTAGGGTGGTGTATATTACGGTGGTACTACGTCAGTTAGAGGCTCTCCACTGAGCGCCCAGTGAGGCACAACACTGGTTACC
Organism: Zeus faber; assembly: GCF_960531495.2. NCBI lineage: Eukaryota > Metazoa > Chordata > Actinopteri > Zeiformes > Zeidae > Zeus > Zeus faber. The sequence goes on along the minus strand of NC_137206.1, from coordinate 2,422,013 downwards.
AGCAAAGCCGACCACACACTGGCTACCAGCATGGTACAGCACTGGGCACTCGCTGCTACGTCAGGCTAAAGGACACTCTGATAGGCTGAGAGGCCATGGTGGGCGGAGCTTGGAGACGTGGCCTGGGTAGACCCATTTGTTTTAGAATCATCAGCCTCTTAAAGAGTTACAACCCTTTCAACTCGTCAGAAATAAGCTCGATGTATGACTTGAATGATTGAGTGTTTGAGATGCTGGACGGTGTATTTCCTTCACTTCACAGGAGCTAGGCTAGCTGATCCCCTCTGCAGCCATGCATTGAGCTAACATGGTTAGCATAGTGAACTGTAATAAGATCTGCAGTAATAAGAAATTGTGGGATTTAGCTGCAACAACTGAGTTTGGCTTGGCATGGTTGACTGGCCTGCGAGGGGCGTTGGGTCTGGCATGGATTGACCTGGTTTAGCCTGGGTTGGCTTGGTGTGAACCTGTTTTTTCCTGGTCTAGCCTGGTTTAACCTAGTGTGGCACAGTTTGGCCTGGCATAGCCCTGGTTTGGTGTGGCACAGACCTGGTTAGCCTGGTACAGCCCCCCTGTAGCCTGGTTTGGTGTGGTATAGCCCTGCTGTGGCTATCCTTGGCCTGCTTACCTCCTTTGGGTCCAGCTGCAGCGAGGACTTGATCAGGTCTCTGAGGGCGGTCAGCTGCTTCTTCTCCTCATCCTGAGTCTGTTTGATCTGCACACACACACACACACACACACACACACACACACACACACACACACACACACACACACACACACACACACACACACACACACACACACACACACACACACACACACACACGTAACTAGCTACAGACGTATTTCCCACGCAACAGGAAGTGGAATAAACCCAGTGTAGGAGATGAACAGGGATTTGGTGTGTGTGTGTGTGTGTGTGTGTGTGTGTATGTGTCTGTTTACATTGTAGAGATCGGCCGCCAGCTTCTCAATGTACTGCTTCAACTTGTCTGCTGTCTTCAACCCATCCTGGAAGAAACTGGAGCACAAAATAAGAATCACCGTGAGAGTAAATCAGGGGGATGCACATAAAATATTCAAAACTTTTAGCCATTTGGGTTTATGAGGACACTGAGTGTGTCCTCATAATAAGTCCTGTTAATGTGGGTGGACGCACACACACACACACACACACACACACACACACACACACACACACACACACACACACACACACACACACACACACACACACACACTCACACACACACACACAGACACAGACACAGACACAGACACACACTGCCTGCAGGACACCCAGACGTCAGTACCGTGCAGATCACATCGGAGGTCTTTCTAAGGTCAGCGTTGTGCTGCAGTCCATGTTTAATGCATCACCCTGCTCACCCTGCTCACCCTGCCTCACCCTGCTTCTCCCAGCCTCACCCTGCATCACCCTGCATCACCCTTGACCACCCTGCATCATCCTGCTCGACCTGGATCACCCTGCCTCACCCTGCTTCTCCCTGCCTAACCGTGCATCACCCTGGACCACCCTGCACCACCCTGCATCATCCTGGACCACCCTGCACCACCCTGGACCACCCTGCATCATCCTAGACCACCCTGCATCACCCTGTACCACCCTGAAGCACCCTGGACCACCATGGACCACTCCGCATCATCCTAGACCACCCTGCATCACCCTGCCTCACCCTGCTTCTCCCAGCCTCACCGTGCATCACCCTGGACCACCCTGCACCACCCTGGACCACCTTGCATCATCCTAGACCACCCTGCACCACCCTGGACCACCCTGCATCATCATAGACCACCCTGCACAACAATGGACCACCCTGCATCATCCTGGATCCCCCTGAATCACCCTGGACCACCCTGCATCACCCTGCATCATCCTGGATCACCATGGATCACCCTGCATCATCCTGCATCATCCTGCATCATACTGCATCATCCTGGATCACCATGGGCCAGCCTGCATCACCCTGCCCCACCCTGCCCCACCCTGCCCCACCCTGCATCACCCTGCATCACCCTGCATCATCCTGCATCATCCTGCATCATCCTAGACCACCCTGCACCACCCTGGACCACTCTGCATCATCCTGGACCACCCTGGACCACTCCGCATCATCCTAGACCAATCTGCATCACCCTGCCTCACCCTGCTTCTCCCTGCCTCACCGTGCATCACCCTGGACCACCCTGCATCATCCTAGACCACCCTGCACCACCCTGGACCACCCTGCATCATTATAGACCACCCTGCACAACAATGGACCACCCTGCATCATCCTGGATCCCCCTGCATCACCCTGGACCACCCTGCATCACCCTGCATCATCCTGGATCACCATGGATCACCCTGCATCATCCTGCATCAGCCTGCATCATCCTGCATCATCCTGGATCACCATGGACCAGCCTGCATCACCCTGCATCACCCTGCATCACCCTGATTGCTCCAGGTTGCCAGATTTGCTGAGCTCTGTACGTCCCGTCGTCCCTTATGGATCTGTCAGTGCCACACACCTCCAGCAAGACACACAACCACAAATCACCACAATGACCCTGCACTCCCTGCAGCTCCACTGGCTCCGTCTCTCTGGATCTCCTCCTGGTTCCTCCTAGTTCCTCCTGGTTCTTACTGGATGGATGGTAGTGTATCACTGCTCGTATTGTAATATTGCAACTTGGACTACTGGATTGACTCTGTACATTTCACTGCTATTTGCTGATCTGCCAACAAGCTTGTGTTCCAGACACACCCCCTATTCAGGTAAGTCCTCTCTTATGTGGGCGTGCTCTTAGCCAGGTGCAACCCTAATCACACGAGCAGCTGTATTCTATCACCTATTTATGGTCCTGCCCTTGAAGCGTTAGCTTCAAGCGTTGGCCCATTTGTAGTCGCTCTCGTGTGAAGACGCTCTGTGTAAAGACGCACGTCTACCTCTGCACGTCAAATAGAAGTGCATTACTGACTAAATCTGTTTTATTGTTGTCGTTTGTTGTTGTCCCTTGCTGTTGTTTTTCTTGTTATTATTGCTGGTTCAGTCTTATTTGGCACTTACTTTGTCCTAGCTGGTTTCAGGGTAGTACCGGCATATCTGCTGCTAACTGCTCAGCCATCAGCAAGGGTGTGAGCCAAGCAACTCCCTCTAATCAGTAAACCCTTTGTCTAACTTTCTGGGCGTGTCCTCCTTCCGCTGGACAGGGATAAATACCCTGCACTACAAACTAACTCTGAGTCGAGCTCTAGTGCTGAGGTTGCTGTGTAGTGTATCACTGCTCGTATTGTAATATTGCAACTTGGACTACTGGATTGACTCTGTACATTTCACTGCTATTTGCTGATCTGCCAACAAGCTTGTGTTCCAGACACACCCCCTATTCAGGTAAGTCCTCTCTTATGTGGGCGTGCTCTTAGCCAGGTGCAACCCTAATCACACGAGCAGCTGTATTCTATCACCTATTTATGGTCCTGCCCTTGAAGCGTTAGCTTCAAGCGTTGGCCCATTTGTAGTCGCTCTCGTGTAAAGACGCACGTCTACCTCTGCACGTCAACCGAAGCAAGGACACCGAACAAGGCAAACCTGCCTTCTTTCTCTCACTCCATACAAAATGTGCTACTACCGCATCCCTACAACTAAAAGGTCACCCAGAAAGCGTCGTTATACCATACGCCGATGCAATCCGGGTAACCTCAGGTCCCTGCAGCAAACATCTTCTGCAAAGACCTCCTTCTCTGTTGGCTTGTGGAATTGTCGATCTGCAGTTAACAAGGCAGACTTCATTTCTGGTCATGCCAACCAACTCTCCTTAGAGCTCCTTGCTCTCACTGAGACATGAATTAAACCGGAAGATAGCGCAACCCCGGCTGCACTCTCCACTAACTACTCATTCTCCCACACATCCAGACCATCTGGCCGTGGTGGTGGGACTGGCCTGCTAATTTCCAACACATGGAAATTTAATCCACTGCTGCCTTTAAACAACTTTGCCTCCTTTGAATATCACGCCGTCTTGGTGACTGCTCCGGTGAAAGCCTATGTGGTCGTCATCTACCGTCCACCAGGACAACTAGGTGACTTCCTACATGAGCTTGACACCCTGCTGTCATCAATCCCTGAGCACGAGTGTCCCATGCTCGTCCTCGGAGACATGAACATCCACTTGGACAGTGCGAGCTCGGCTGACTTCCTGTCTTTGGTTCGCTCGTTCGACCTAAGACAGATCCCGACTCCACCGACTCACAAGGCTGGCAAAGAGCTTGATCTCATTCTTGCTCGGAGCTGTACCACCGACAACCTATGGGTCACTCCTCTTCATCTCTCTGACCCCTTCTTCATCCACTTCAATGTCAAGCTACCAAAACAACCCCCCACCTCCCCACCCATGGTTACTATCCGCAGCAATCTCCGCAACTTGTCTCCCACCCACTTCTCCTCTGTGCTCTCCTCTTCTCTTCCACCCCACGGCACTTTCTCCTCTCTGCAGGTTAATGATGCCACTGACTCCCTCTGCTCCACCTTGAGCTCATGTCTGGATAGCCTGTGTCCACTATCCACCAGACCTGCTCGTTCAACCCAGTCGCACCCATGGCTGACTGACACCCTCCGGACAACGCGCACCGACCTCAGAGCAGCCGAGAGGAAATGGCACAAATCCAAAACAACTGAGGATCTTGCAAGCTACCAGACACTGCTGTCCTCCTTCTCCTCCAGCATCACTGCTGCCAAGAAGGCCTTCTTCAACGATAGGATCAACGGTGCCACAGACACACGTAAGTTATTCGCCACCTTCAAGTCTCTACTTTACCCTCCACCACCTCCCCCAGCTACTAACCTCACTGCCGACTGCCTTGCCTCCTTTTTTACTAACAAAGTGGCAGCCATCAGCAGCCAATTCACTAAACAACTTACTCACAACCTGTCTTCTCCAGCCCTAGGCTCATCGTTCCCTGGTTTCACCCCCCTCGCTGAAAGTGAGGTATCTAAACTACTAACACGTAGCCGTCCCACTACCTGTCCGCTAGATCCGATCCCATCCAACCTCCTTCAAGCCATATCACCGACTATCACCCCGGCAATCACACATGTGATTAATTCTTCCCTAACTTCCGGCACTTTCCCTTCCGCTTTCAAAGCGGCTCGGGTCGCACCACTGCTCAAAAAACCCTCACTCGATCCCAATCAAGTAGGAAACTATCGGCCGGTCTCTCTCCTCCCATTCCTTTCCAAAACCTTAGAGAGGGCGGTCTCTAGACAGGTTACAGAGTACCTGTCAAGAAACAACCTTCTTGATACACTTCAATCTGGCTTCAAAAGTGGTCACTCCACTGAAACAGCCCTGTTGTCTGTGACAGAGGCCTTAAAAACTGCTAGAGCTGCTGCCAAATCCTCGGTCCTCATTCTGCTTGACTTATCAGCTGCTTTTGACACTGTCAATCATTGCATACTCCTGTCCATACTCTCAAGCATGGGCATAACGGGCAGTGCACTTTCCTGGTTCGAATCTTACCTTACTGGGCGCTCGTTCAGTGTGACATGGCGAGGCCAGCTGTCTGTGCCTCACAACCTCACCACAGGGGTGCCCCAAGGCTCGGTGCTAGGACCCTTCCTCTTTGCCATATACACCACCTCACTGGGCCCGATCATCCGCTCACATGGCTTTTCATATCACTGCTATGCGGATGATACTCAACTCTATCTGTCCTTCCCGCCAGACGACCCTACTATCTCGACGCGGATCTCGGATTGTCTCGCTGACATATCCACATGGATGAAGGATTATCATCTTCAACTAAATCTGGCGAAAACGGAACTGCTGGTCTTCCCGGCCAAACAAGGTATTTATCACAACATTAATATTAAAATCGACTCTCTATCTCTTGTTCCTACCAAGGCTGCAAGGAATCTTGGTGTCATTATTGATGACCAACTGACATTCTCGGACCATGTTGCCGCAGTCTCCCGGTCCTGCCGCTTCGCACTACTCAACATCCGAAAAGTCAGGCCGTACCTGACCCAATATGCCACTCAACTGCTGGTACAAACCTTGGTGATGTCCCGTCTCGACTACTGCAATGCCCTCTTAACAGGCTTGCCGGCCTGTGCGGTGAAGCCACTTCAGATGATACAGAATGCGGCGGCGCGACTGGTGTTCAACCAGCCAAAGAGGGCACATGTCACTCCGCTGCTCATCGAGCTCCACTGGTTACCTGTAGCCGCCCGCATCAAGTTCAAGTCTCTTATGCTGGCCTACAGAGTGATTGTTGGGAATGCTCCCGCCTACTTAAATGCTCTTGTAAGAGCACATGTTGCCCCCCGGATGCTGCGCTCGTCAAATGAGCGTCGCCTGGCTCTGCCGGCCATACAGCCACGGCAATCCAGGCTATTCTCATTTGTAGTTCCACGTTGGTGGAACGAGCTGCCAAAAATGACCAGAGCGGGGACCTCCCTCTCTGTCTTTAAGAAGCACCTGAAGACCCAGCTCTTCAGTGAGTACCTCCTGTCCTAATCGACAATTACTTTGCACCACCTTGCAGTATTTATTGTTACACCAATGTTGTTGTTACACTAATCTCTGTCGCAATGTAGCTGAATGTTATTCTCCCTTGTAAGTCGCTTTGGATAAAAGCGTCTGCCAAATGACTAAATGTAAATGTAAATGTAATCTCCTCCTAGTTCCTCCCGGTTCCTCCTAGTTTCCTGGTTCCTCCTGGTTCTTCCTTGTTCCGACTGCTTGGTCCTAGTTTCCTGGTTTCTCCTGGTTCCTCCTGGACACTTTGCCTCCTTCAACTAGTTTACTTCCACTGTCCCTAATTGGGACCCCAGCTCCTTTGTTGCCATCATTTAGGGCGGGCGGTACAGTCACCAGCTTTAAATCGGCTCCAGGATTCTGTCTCTGTGAATGCATTTCAAAGTTGAGGATAATATATCCCCCCAAAAAACTAGACCCCTGTTGCAAATGTATATATGATGGAGAACTAATATATTTTGAACTAGTTTGTTGTAGAAGTCACAAACAAAAACAGTCTACTGTATGGCTATTTACATTGGCCAACAAAGTGTTCCCTGTTTTAGAAAGTAACTCCAACTACTGCAAAAAACATTCTCATTTCCAAACAAAGAAGCAGAAACAAAGTGTCGTAGTCACGGCCGCGCTGAGTAAACGACCACATAAGAGGTTGTTTTGCTCCAGTGTTTAGACTGGACCTAGCAACGCGGAGGGAAATTGGTCATTTTGCCGAAGCCTCGCTGAGTGGCGTGTTCTGCTGCTATTTACCCACCAAACCACAGGGCTGTCAGCTCAAATCTGCCTGACGTCTGCTGCATATTTAAGAGCTAAATATGACTCGGCATCCAAGGGCGTAACTTTGGCTGAAGAAGTGGGGGTGGGGGGGGGGGGTCTTGGGCTCTTCCCCCATGCATCAGGAGGCGGGGCCACCCTGTGCCAATATGGCGGCAGCGCTGACGCACGAGGTTCAACCGCGAGGTGATGGAACAAACCAAACGCAGTCTGGTTCCAGCGTAAACGTCTTGTATTCTACTGAGCGGTTGAAGTTAAGAAACACGTCTGATACATCCTTTGTTTTAGGGTGAGCTCTGCAACGTAGCTACTGGCTGGAGGTCAACCACCACCTCCACAGACCGCTCCACAGACGCTCCAACCGAGGGTGTGTGTGGGCTTTTGGGGAGGGCGGTGGACCGAACCACTGTGAGGCATGTGAGGGGGCGACACGGTCTTTGGAAACTGAAAAACATTGTTTTGTGTCTATAATTACCACAAGTGTTTCAATGCATCATTTTATATTATTTTAAATTATATAGTTATGTTTACAATGATATATTGAGGGGGACAACTCTGTTCTTCTTAGGAAGGGGGGGTCCGGACCCCCTTGCACCCCACCCCCCTGTAATTTCTGCCCCTGTCTGCATCCCATAGTTCTGTGAATCATGCGAGGGAAGTGGAAGAAGGGAGGTTGAAGAAGGGAGGTGGAGTTGTACCGAGAAGAATCCAAGACAGACACCCATCTAGTCCATGACTAAAGAGTCCGTGTCCCTTCCAGGATGTTAAGACGGTGATGTCGACTCAGATGTACAACAATCATTTCAAGAATCCAAATAAAAAAAAGTCAAATTTTGGCCTCGACCAGTCGTAAAACATCATGAGCAGTCCACACGCTCCGAGACGGAGTCGATACACTGTCAAGCCTGAAACGAGACAGAGTCCAGACCCAGGCACTTGCAACCCTGGAGGACAGGAAGCAAGGGTGTGTGTGTGTGTGTGTGTGTGTGTGTGTGTGTGTGTGTGTGTGTGTGTGTGTGTGTGTGTGTGTGTGTGTGTGTGTGTGTGTGTGTGTGTGTGTGTGTGTGTGTGTGTGTGTGTGTGTGTGTGTGTGTGTGTGTGTGCGTGCGTGCGTGCGTGTGTGTGTGTGTGTGTGTGCGTGTGTGTGTGTGTGCGTGTGTGTGTGTGTGCATGTGAAGGCCTCATCAACACCAGCATCTGGGAAAGTGAAACTTTGCAGCAAATTCAATTTATTCCGGTCAATTTATGCCGTCCCCGTGACCAGCCCATTGGGGCTCTGGGAGCAAAGTAAATCATCGAGTTCAACCTTCATGGACTTTGACGCACAAAGTCATGGAGCCGAACCCAAAAGCAAAGCAGCCGTGTCGCCGTCGACTTTCAGGGGGCAGAGTTCAAAGAAGTAGAAAGGCTGGACCAAGGTCCCCGATGCTTGGGCCAATCGATAGCCCAAACCTGTAGGACGCATCACATCCCACCTGTGAAACCACAACTCCTCTTGTTTCAAGGCACATAGTGTCTGCTCAAATACCAACTCAACAGACCAATGAGAGCGCTGGAGGCGGGGTTTAAAAGCTCCTCCCCTTTTGACCATGGCATCGTCCGGACGTCGCTCCAGGGTTTCTCCTTCTCCCATCACATTAGCTGCGTCAAATCATCCATTTTTAACAATTCTGCCTTTTTTTAAATTTTATTTTGTATACTTTATTAATCCCTCTGGGGGGGGGGGGCATTAGTTTCGCTGCATTTGATCCATCTAGTATCTGACGTATCTAGGAGCGGTGCCCGGGGACGTGCTCCAAATCTGGACTGATGCCTTGCTCAGGGGCATCGGCAGGAGTGTCCAACCCTAGCGTGCGTGTCTTTTTGGGATGGGAGGAGGCCCACGTGAGGGGAACCCACGGGGAGGTAGGGGCTGGAGGGCTCAGTACTTACTTGCACTGGGCGTGGTAGTACTTGATCAGGTTCTGGAGAAGGTCCACGCCCTTCTTGGTCTTGATCTCATTGACTTTGATCAGGTACTGCGAGGCAGAGAGGGATTTGGGAACTATTAACCATCACAGCGATACAGGGATTATGACACTGCGTTGATACAACTCGCAATATCTTCTCAGACGTCACATTTTTCATGATTAAATCTCTCAAATGATTGGCCTCAAATAGTCGTGAACTACAATGCTCAAATAATTCTTAAATAACCCTGAAAATAATCCTCAACATATCAACGGTTTCTTCCGCGTGGAGTCACCAGCGTTCTGGCGTTATGTATTAATGTCATCTTCTAATTACTGAAGTTGTTTTAACTACAGACCCAGTAAGCTTCTGACTAAATTGTTTTTTTATGTTAGATTTGTCAGTGTGTTGTTGACGCTGCCTGATAATATGATAAGAAGTATGAACTGCAGAGGGAACACCTCAAGCAGGTGACACCTCCTCAGCTTTATTGCATATCACCATTTTCTTTTTTCTATTTGAATTCTTATTATGTTTATTTCATTATTATTTTTTAGGTTTGATTTTTTTAACTGTTGGGTTTATTTTATATTACCACGTTTACGTATATTGCCATTTTATTTTTTATATTTTTATTGTATCTATCTACCTATCCGTCTATCTATCCATCTATCCTTCTATCCATCTACCTATTTACTTTTCCTTCTTTCCACTCAGTAGGGTCAACACGGCTTCTTTGCAGAATGCAACCAAGTGTTTTTGGGAGCGGGGGAGTAGAGGAGTGGAGATGGAGGGATGGCAGAGCGGAGATGGAGGGACGGAGGAGTGGAGATAGAGGGATGGAGGAGTAGAGGAGTAGATGGAAGGATGGAGGAGTAGAGGAGTAGAGATGGAGGGATGGAGTGGAGGAGCGTCCGCCAAACAAATGAACCAGAGAATCAGAGATAATCTTAATCTGATCTGATCCCGTGGCCGACGCTAAAGACCTTTTGCAGCTCCACGTGCACAGCTCCACGTGCACAGCTCAACGTGCACAGCTTTGCCTGTGGCCTAATCCACTGCTGTGTGTGTGTGTGTGTGTGTGTGTGTGTGTGTGTGTGATTCTGCAGCATGCGTGTTCATGTTCTGTTGGGTGTTGTGTATGAATGTGTGTGTTGTTTTGGTGTCTGAGAGGTAGTGTGTATGTCTGTTGTGTGTCTGCTAATGTCTGATGTGTGTGCGCGCATGCATGTCTGGTATGTGTGTGTATACAGTATACAATGTGTGTTTGCTGATGTCCGTTTTGTGTGTGTGGGTATGTCTGTTGTGTACGTGTCTGTTACGTGTGTGTGTGTGTATGTCTGTTGCTTGCTTGTATGTGTGTGTGTGTGTGTGTGTGTGTGTGTGTGTGTGTGTGTGTGTGTGTGTGTGTGTGTCTGTTTTCTAATGTCTGTTGCATATATGTGCGTGAATGAATTTTCCTTTTGTGTGTCAGAGAGCGCTCTGAGGGTTGTGTGTGTGTGTGTGTGTGTGTGTGTGTGTGTGTGTGTGTGTGTGCTGAGTGCGCTTGTTTGTTTTGTCTCTTTGTGTGAATGAGAAGCAACGCTCAGAGCTCAACGCGGCTTTACAACGTGGAACAAGAGACAGAAAAGAGAGACGGGGGCAGAGGTATGACGGAGAGGGGGAGAGAGCGACAGAGAGAGAAGGAATTGATGGAGAGAGGGTGGGAGGGAGAGGGGAGATACAGAAAGATAGAGTGTGATAGTGAGGGATAGAGGGGGAAGAGAGAGAGAGCGAGAGAGAGACACGGAAAGACAAGAGACAAAGAGATAGAGGGGCGAGAGAGGGGAGCGGGAGAGAGATAGAGCAACTCCTAATGTGGTGGCTGAGTAGCATGAAGAGATGGAGGGAGGTGGGAGCGAGGGATGAAGGGAGAGAGCACGCAACAGCAACAAAGAGACAGAGCATGAATGCAATAGAGAGACAGATAAAGAGAGAGAGAGAGAGAGAGAGAGAGAGAGAGAGAGAGGGGAATGAGGTTAGAGAGGATGAGCAGAACTGAATCCGTCTCTTTCTGAGGCATCTTTTCTTTCTTATATTTAATTTATCTTATATTTAATTATTTTTATTAATATTTCTTTAGAATTTGGTTATTGTTCTCGACTAATAACTCAACAGGAATATTGCTTGAAAATTAATTCACATAGGTATGATCGTGATGCTTCAGTGTCTCGGTGTAAATTCACCCAAAACTGAAATTGAGTATAAATGTATACACATATATTTATTTCTTAAATTGTTATTTATAATTTATTTTTTAACTTTGAAAGTTTAATTATTTATTGTATTATTATTTATAACTTATATAATTTTTTATTATTATTTAATGCATTTTGCGTGTTTTTTTTGTTATTATTATTATTATTATTATTATTATTATCAACATCATCATCATCACTACTTGTATTGAATTGTTCTATTCATGTAAAGTACTTTAAGTTCCATCTTGTGTATGAAAGGTACAAAACAAAACAAATAAAGATTATTATTATTGTTTTTATTATATTGATTTTTAATATTTCATGACGTTTACATGTATGAAATGTATTTCTTTACGAGACAGCGTTGTGTGGAGTCCTTTCACATATTTCCCTTTTCACTGAACTGTTTGTTTATCTGAAACTCTTACAAATAGTATTAATATTTATTAAAAATAGAAACACTTAGTTAACACGAGTCCTTTTACTTTGGATACCTGTTGAAACAGAACACTTCTTGTTTCTTAGTGTATTTATACTCTTATTCCTACTTAAGTACACCTTATGAATATGTTAATGACCTCTACCACTGACTGTGTTCTGACTCCCTGATCCATCAACATATATTTTGGTGCAAAGATTCTAAAAAATAAAATAGAATAAAATAAAGGTGAAGAAAACCCTGTTCCCATTGCAGCGGAGATAACAGTTACATAACAGAAAGTCAAATGTATAAATAATAATAATGTTAAATGTGCTGCCGTGGAGCCTGGAGCCCACGCTGCGTTCCACACAGTGAACACCCCCACACTCCTCCCACGGCCAGGAACCAGGGTAACATGTCCTGAGCCACAATTTGAATTTTATTTTTACCATTTGATGGCCTTTTAAGGTAAAGCACTTTGAGTTGCATGTTGCCTTGACAAATAAAGGTTACTATTATTATTATTATGATTATTATTATTATTATTATTATTACTTATTGCATTCATTTATTCCATGTTATTTTAATGTTAAGTGTATTTTAGCATAGGGGAAAGCGAAATACAAATACAATCTATTAATTTTATTATTATCATTATTATTGTTATTATTATTATTATTATGGTTGTTAAGTTTGTTAGGCTTCCAAAAATAAACAACGCCCCTTTTCGTTTGCATTGTCTTCTGCCCTAAAAAAATTTTGCATTGTGGGTAACGTAGTTCTATAATATAAATACAATAAGTGTAATGTTTAGTAGTTGATATAATGGATGTAAATACATTTTCACTGGTTCTCATCAGTAATCAAACAAATGAGTGTTCAGTTTTAGTCCTGCCCGAACAACATGACAACAACAATTATCTATGACCTATGACACCTGTGAGAATTATAGAGGAAAATAACACATTATGGGATTTGGAGCTCATAGGAGCCCATTCATAAACAATATTGAGATCCTGTCTCTCTGTACTGTCTGTCCAACTCTCAGTCTGTCTTTCAGTCCGTCTGTCTCTTAGAATGTCTGTCCGTCTCTCTCTCAGTAAGTCTGTCACTCTGTACTGTCTGTCTGTCTGTCTCCACTGACCTCACACATCTGCAGCTGGAAGAGGCGTCGCTCCTTCTCCATCTCCTCTGCGATCTCGGCTCCGGTGATCTCGGTGCGGATCATCCCGTGCTGCTTGGCGTGCTCCCGCTTCTCCTTCTCGATCTTGGTGCTGTAAGCAGAGAGGGAGACGACAGGTTCTTCTACTGGAGCCCGACAAGGAGCATCACTTTAAAACTAAGAGGTTTGGTTCCCAGGACTCGGGGGGGGGGGGGGGGCTGCCTGAAGCTGGCTGAAAAAACTGTAAAACTGTAAGTACTACACAACTAAACTGGAATTCATGTATATTTGTCATTATTATTAAAAAATATATAAGAATAACAATTTTACAACAATTTTCAAATATAACAAAAATAAAACAAATAAATATATTTTATGACTATGACTATTATAAACTAGTACTGTGTAATTAATATAAATGAGAAAAATGCAAAAGAATATGGATCGATATTTCTATGAACAAGATGTAAAATTGATAATAATTTGTAGATGTACAATATAGGTAAATGTAGTATCAATATTATAAAGTCTATATAGTGAAAATGAGTTACGGTTAAAAGGGCTAAAATGAAAAGGTCTCTTATTACATTGCATTACAATTTTACAGCAGACCCCTTGCAATTCTGTCACAGACCCCTAGGGGGGCGTGGACCCCAGATTGGGAACCCCTGTGTTAGGCGGTAATTTTACACTCACAACTTGGCCTCGTAGTCCTTCCATGCCTTGTCAAAGGGCTTCTTTATGTCCTGCGGAGAGAAACAGAGAGAGAGAGAACAGGCATCAGTAAACCACGGGCTGGTCGCCATGGAGACGGGGTGATGTGCAGGGCTGGATCCCTGTCGGGTGGTTGGCTGAACGATCCCAAAATTTAACATATATATATTTAACTTCCTGTCCCATTTGTCATTCTCATGCAGACAGACAGACGGACACACAAACAGACAAACAACTAATTTACCACCACAGACACACACACGCACACACACACACACACACACCAATACTGTACTTATTAAACTAATATTAACGATAAAACCTCTGATATACAACAGTATAAGAGTATTTTAATATTGAAATAAAGCACTGCATCAGGTTCAAAACACCTCATCTAATGACTTCTTATAACAGAAAAAGTCTTTGACTGTGAAGTGGCAGAGATTCCAAAAAGAACATGTGATCATATTAACTGTCAAATGACCCTATTCTATACAACTCTGCCAGAAAACACACGATTATACAAAATAAGCACAGTGTGGTTTGCAGTGAGGCGTGAGGCTGAACTTAATGGTGTAATTATGTTTCCTTAAAGGGACACTCCCTCACGTTTTTGGGGGGAATTTCACAGGACCTCGGCTTGCTGATCTCATCCGCAGCTGGGCGTCCAGCGGAGGGCCTCGGGCCTCGGGCCTTGGGCCTCAGGCCTCGGGCCGGACGCCGGGCCAGACGGCGCCCCCCACAGGGTCCCTGACCCGTCTACTCAGCGCCCCCGCCTCAAGCGTGATACTGACACACTGTTTACTCCCTCGAGATTTACAGAAGGACCTTTCAACCAGAAGCAGAGAGGCAGACTCCTGGTGCCAAACACCCCTTCTCCTCCACCTCCTCCTCCTCCACCACCCCTCTCTCTCTGCACGCAGAACAGACGGACGGGCTGACAGGACGTCCTGTCTCCACCCCTCCCTTCCTCCTTCCGTACGTCAGTCCCGATGGGGAGACCCGTCCCACGAGGGGTGGAGGGAGAGTTGAACCTTACCCCCTTCACGCCTTTCAGATCCCCCTTCAGCAGCGAGTCCAGGGTGAAGATCACATTGTGGCTCAGGCTCTGCAGCTGCACGGGGGGGAAGAGAACATGAAGGGAGCGTCGTGTCAAACTCAAGCAATCTTCCAGGACCTACAATGTGCATAAACAAACTTTTTCCAGCACCTTGATGCTTTGGTACAATACATGGAACCTGTTGCAGTGTTTGAGAGCCGGTAGGTTTCAGACACTGAATCCACATCATCGAAACGGGCGCGGTGGTCTTCTGGCCAGCCCGGCCATTAGCAGATTGGTCACGTGATCAAGGACGTTAACCAGTTTGATCTCATTGTTTGGCGTGCATGTCTAAACCCAGCACCACCCAGACTCCACCCTTCCCACACTGTCTGGACTGAACCTGTGTTGGAGCTTCTCTACGGTGTTCGGTTGCTTTTCGGGTGTCAGGACCATGACCTTGTGGTTGGCAAATAACTGCAGTACAAATAATTGCAATAAACGGTTGAACTGTTTTTTTTTGTTTAGTAGTAAGAGCTTATTACACTGTAATAACACATCCATCATAACACATCCATCTGATGAGCAAGAAACATTTATTGACATTGAACGTTGGGACATAAACATTTGGGTAGACCGCTCATTTGCCTGAACCGATCTGATGGACACTTACTCACATAATACACAATCCATTTGATGTGACGTTTCTAACATTGTAGAGCAGGGGGAGGTGGAGTAGAGGTAGAATGTAGGCAGGGGGAGGTGGAGTGTAGGCAGGGTAAAGGTGATGTAGAGGTAGAGTGTAGGCTGGGTGAGGTGGAGTAGAGGGAGAGTGATGTAGAGTAGACATAGAATAGAAGGATGTTGAGTAGAGGTAGAGTAGAGTTTATGTAGAGTGGAAGTACAGTCGGGGGATGTAGAGGCATAATATTTGTAGAGTAGGGAGAGAGTAGAGGTAGAGAGAGTAAGAGTCGTGGTAGAGGAGAGAGAGTAGAGGTAGACTAGATGTAGAGTAGAGGTAGAGTAAAGGGATGTAGAGAGAGTAAGGGTCGAGATAGAGTATAGCTAGTGTAGAGTAGACGTAGAGTAGAGTTACAGTAGGGGGATGTAGAGGCATAGTAGTGGTAGAGGTAGAGATAGAGTAGAGGTAGAGTAGAAGTACAGCTAGAGGTAGAGTTGTGGTAGAGGGAGGTATAGATCCAGTAGAGAGAGATGTAGAGCAGAGGTAGAGTAGAAGCAGAGTAGAATAGAGGAAGACTAGATGTAGAGTACAGGAAGAGTAGAGGGATGTACAGATAGAGTAGATGTAGAGTAGGGACAGAGTAGAGTAGAGGCATCCTCAGGGTTCTACAAGACGATGGGGGTCAGTTGGTTGGGTGAGACAGGCCCCGCTATGGAGCCAGGTGCAGCTGACGGAGCAGGCAGCTGACGGAGCAGGCAGCTGACGGAGTAGGCAGCGTCGGAGCAGAGCCTCTTCATCAAGAGCGTCGCCAGCGTCGGGACGGAGGCCGAGCGGCGCTGCTCTGCGCTCGGCAGCGTAGCAGAACTCGTATGATCTAATAGCCGCGGTACTAACAGAGCATCGCACACCTCCAGGGGGATGAGGGTTGGTGCTTTCAGAGGTTATTTACACACGAGACGCGTAAGAGAATCATCACGATGATGATGATGGACGTTGTGAGGTGGTGACGACAGCATCCAGAACGGGGTATGAAGTTCAGAAAACTGCAGTACTTTACTGCAACAATCCTTAAAGACAACATTTTACTATATCACCATTTCTACACGAAATCATTAGGAGACAATCTGTGTCTATGAATTAAAAGAAAATATGATAAATATTGTAGTTGAGATTCAAAAGGACGAAGTACTTTATGTAATGTTAAGTTTGATAAGAGACGGAGAGGCCAGCTTTTCCAAACAGACCTGGCATGTCCCAGACCTCTCACGTCTCATATTGTTTTATTTATAATCGCGCATTCGCCTCCGAACCTGGATCACCATCTGACCGTGTGTTGGCGGTGATGCCACCGCACCGAGAGACCAGAGAAGTGTGAATCATCCCCGAGTCCCAGCCTCCTCTCCCTCCCCCACTACCAGCACTTCCAAGAAGGAGCGATTCAAATGTGAGGACCATCCATCCCATCGTGCTTTTTGTTGGGGGTATTTTTGCGTTTCCAGAACCAAATTCCCTGAACGACGTCCCGTGCATCCCGTCCAATCTTTACAAGCGGGTCAATAACATCCGCTGGACGGGGCGTCGACATCAGTACTCATTTGGTGTTTCACAGACCTACATGTGGTGTCGACGTCACATTCTGACGATGAAAACAAGCAGATAAACATCAAATCAATGATGATATCTGATGTCTCATTATGTCTTTGTATTCGATTAACGAATGAAATCGTCGTAAGATACCGTCTGCCATCGTTCAGTAGAGTATACGCAGAGCAGAGGGAGGGTCGAGCTGCAGCACACATTGTAGAGAAAGAGTAGAGCAGCGGTCAATCTGTGAAACAAGCGACTGAGAGGAGAAGTTACACCGTCTGACTTTCACCACCAGAAAACATGTAGGTGGTGTCAACAGGTGGCTGCATTAAGAAGGTATTAACGCACGCACACACACACACGCACGCACACACACACACACACACACGCACACGCACACACACACACACACACACACTGTGTATTTATGGAGACTAATCTCACTGCCAGCCACACAGGAAGAGAGGGAGGGAGGGAGAGGGGGAGGGGGAGAGGGAGTCATGGAGAGAAAGAGAAAGAAAGAGGGGGAGAGAGAGAGGGAGAGAGAGAGAGGGGGCGGGGGGAAGAGAGACAGGATGGTTCTTCCAACAACAATGGCGCTCAGAGGATTCAAACAGGACATGGAATTCAACGCCGTGTCGGGGAAATCCACGGCAGGAGATAAGGGGAGGCGTGCACGGAGCTGAGAGCGCGCACGTGGCTTTAAACCGTCACTAGATCTACTACATCTCATTCCGCTTCATGCACAGAGGCAGAAGCAGAGGATTCTGGGAAATAATTCAGTAGCATAGTGGCATCATCGCATTGTTTTTTTTGTTTTTTTTTAGCTAAAGAAAAAGAAAAATCTTTACGACAACCCAAAAAAATCAATAGTCAAGCGTCATCACTTCCTGTGATACTATGCATTTTGCATATCACAGAAACAACTGAAAATATTCTCTTTTTAATATAAAATGTAAGATATCAAATCTGTACGGTGTGGTGGTGACGTAGGCTCCGGGGCAACAACATTAAGTGTCTATTAGTGGATGTGAGATGCTGGGACACTGCAATTTCAATGAAATTGGGGGATCAATGAAGTACTACCTTTCTTTCTTTCTTTCTATAAATTCAGGTGGAGGCTCTCACCAGGTTCTTGAGCAGGGCTGACAGCTCCTTGGTGAGGGAGGAGAACTTGACGAAGGCGGTGCCCAGGTCGGGGTTGTCCCGGCTGATGAAGTTGCTGCCGAACTTGTCCAGAGCCTGGGCGTAGTTCTCCTCGTTCTGGACGTGGTCTGGGGGGAGCAAAGCACAGCAGGGGGGTCAGAGGTCGGCACCTTCGCCGACAGGGGATGGAGCGGGGGCGGAGGGAGGGGCTTTACCCGTGTAGGGTTTGGGGGCACTGTGCACACGGTGCAACATGGAACCGTGATCATCCAAAATGTTCAGTTGGATGTGAACAAATACCCATGAAATGTGTTCTTACAAGTGACAGTACATGCACAGTGTACGTAAACTGTGCATGTCACATCAATCTCATTCGTAGTAGTAATAATAGTAGTAGTGAGGTTTATTTGTCACATACATACGTTCATACATATTATATGCAGTGAAATGTCATTGCAACGCAGCTGGAGATTAGAACTCCAAATGTCAATGTCAGTAGTTTTGGGTTTTACTCTCGGTTCAATTTGGCGGCTTTTACAGTTTGAGTATTTGCATGAAACTAACGATTCCACACATACACACACACACACACACACACACACACACACACACACACACACACACACACACACACACACACACACACACACTCTTTTAATGTGAAATTAATATTTTTTTCATATTTCATCATCGTCTGTGGCTGTAATGTGCCGCTTTTACATTTTCTGGACTTTAGTCTAAATGAGTGAGAAGATGTCGCTCCCTGAGAGGAGAGGATAAAGCTCCTGCTACGTGCACAGGATGCATGGAGTTGTGGATAGTGTTGCTATGTTGAGAGTGTTGTTGCCATGGTGACGGTGTTGTTGCAGTGCTGTTAAACGGCTGCAAAGTCAACGCTGCACACTTATACATCTACATTACACAGTATGATTATGAATTAACACAGTATATGGAGGATAGTTTGTTCTCATACTGACGATATACAGTAACAATGTGTGTTTCTTTTTGTTTATACGAAACTATGGGATGTTTCACTCCACCGGGCTCCATCTGTCCTGGTCGTTACATTGGATCTAGAGAAGCAGCTTTTTTATTTTTTTTTTTTTTTTAAACGAAGGGATTGGAAACCTAAAGGGAAGATGCTTTTCAAAGTCGACGGCTGAGGCGCGGCAGCTTCTCCTGACAGGCGCACATCTCGGTCACAGCTCGGGCGTAAAGCCCCATCTGCCACGCAAACAGAATATTCAGGAGGAATAACACAAAAAAAAAACAGAAGAAGGTTTTCGTCCGAGATGTTTTGGGAGGTTTCCGCTGCCGTTCCTTCTTGGACGGCTGTGGGCCGCGTCCATCTGCTCAGCACATTGAGTGCTGGTATATTTAGCCCCGCGCTGGCTCACCTTGTCCTGAATTGTAGATGGCCTTGACGGACTTCTTGACTTTCTGCAGAGAGGTTCTGTCCTGGTCCAGCGCCTGGGAGAAGGGGAAGGATGGAGACGTTGAGACACATTTCAACATTTAGGGTTTGGGTCAAAACAACATTTCCGCCTAAAATGATGAAGACAAAATGATGCAGTAAGTTCTCCGACGGAGGATCCATAAAGTACTTTCTAATAGGGATGCCCCCATTTATCGGCCGATATCTGCCTTGTTGACCATCATCGGCAAATAAGTTGACATTCACAGATGGCAGTGGCCAATGTTTATCTGGTGCTTCCTACACACAGACTCTACTTGGGCGGGGCACCCAGGTATATTAGCGGCCACCAAAGTATATTCACCGACTCGTTTAGCTTCTTTCTTTCCTTCTTTTTTTTTTTTTCAATCTGTCCGAGAGAACAACGCCATCCGCCATCGATTGTAGAAGACGCGGACACAGTGCTGAAAGCAGGAAGTGATGCTGCGTTCATGGAACTAGGAAAACTGTAAGTGACGCTGCATTCATGGAACTAGGAAAACTGTAAGTGACGCTGCATTCATGGAACTGGGAAAACTGTAAGTGATGCTGCGTTCAAGCAGGGGAACCAGGAAAACATCGCTATCGGCTAAATTGTTCATTTTAAACATCGGTGTCTGTATCGGTCCAGAATTTCACAATCGTCAAATCTCTACTACCTTACCTTAATATCTCTATGACGCAAGGACCATTTACGTATATTCACGGCCCTGTCTTTCTCAGATAGATGAGAAGCATGTTCCGTTGTCAGTAAACACATCATTGTTTCATTTCCAATTAAATGAAGATGGAAAAAAGCAGAAGCTCAGAATGCCATCGCCGCCTAAATTGGGGGAGGTAAAAACACCATGACATCCGAGATCCACTGAGGCCAGGGCGGAGGTCAGCCACAAAGCGGGAGCGCTGTGCACCGTGTTCCAGACTGGAGAACATTTCATTCTATTATCGTGCTGCAGAAAAGCCTTCAACGAGTTCTTTAAGAAGAACATTATTAAAAATGTAAAGACGCCCTCCCTCCCTCCCTCCCTCCGCTCCTACATTAAGATTATTAATGCTGGGATTCCTCAAACAATTCCAAAGCCTTTCCACAGTCAGGATGTACGGGTCCAGATGGGCTCTGCACGGTGGCATCGCCATGAAACCGAAGTGGAAAGCTCCAGGTTCCCCCGTCCTGCCGTGGCTTGGCTGCGTCCGGGCGCCGCAGCAGCTGACTTCACTCAGCTCCGTGGCTGTTGGAGCTGCAGATCCAGTGGGTCGGCTCCAACCTCTGGGGCCGAGCGGCTTTCTGGAGCCGGGAGCCGCCACCTTCCGGAGCTTCCCCCTCTTATCGGAGCGGGTTGGAACTGAACGTCCGTCCAGGCCATCTCGCTGACGCCTTCAGCGCTGAAGACAGCGGCGCCGACGGCGTCAGCCTTTTCACGTTAAAAGCCTGATGAAGTCCTCAGTAACAACACCGTCTCCGGTCTAAGTTCAACCGGTCAACGGAGGGGAAAAAAACAAAAAAACAACACCCCGACCAAATCCAAAAACCTTCATCCTCAGCCACACATCATCAGGACTGTAGCGCTACTTTTAATTGTTATAGTATTATGGGCCAACATATGTTTAGGGAAAATGCCAAAGTACGTTTTGAGTCAAATCCATGAAGTAGGTTTGAGTCTGGAGCTCCTCACAGCTGCAGAGCTGGACCCTCAACAGGGAAAATAAACAAACTAGAGAGGTCATCACCTCCGCTTACGGCTCAACCAAACATTACACAAGATTAGAAGGTGGAGACGTTGATAACATTCCGTCCGGACACAAGGACACGACTTGGGAAGTCGGTGCAACTCCGTCACGTCACGACGGTATCGGGTGTAGGTTTCGCAGCATCGTCGTGGGTGTGAGTCGGGCAACAGACCTGCACCGGTATCTCTGCATCTGCGGATTGGAACTGCAGATCCACTGTTCAAATATCTTAAATCTGCAACTCGCAATATGCTTCTCAAAGATGTGCATACATCAGCAGATGACCCCCGCCACGTGCAGCCTCCATGCATCAAAGTAGTCAAACAAACGCTCGAGTGTAAAAAGTGTTTCCGTCGACTCTGAGCCATCGTGACGTGTCTGCGACAGGCTGCGCGCTTACTGTGTTAGCGCAATGCAAGGCCGCAGATGGGATCACCTAGCCTAGCGAGTGTGAAATTAGAGACAAACACCCTCCAGAGGCTCAAAACCCAAGTTATTTCAGCAATGCGTGGTACAAATGAAAACATAAACAGAAGATGTCAGTTGTTTTAAATGCTTTTTGAATGCACATCTGCCGGATGCAGTTTGGGTCGTCAGTTGAGATGCACCGATGGACCGCCTGGTTTTCAGCTTGATCGGCCACGACCGGCGACCGGCCGTTCAGTGTCAGATATATCCCAGTCTGTGCAATTCTGTGCAAAAAATTTCAAAAAGTCTGTGAAATGTACACGCCCGATGCCGTGCTCATGCAATGCTGCGATACTCAAACCTGATAGCAACGTAATGCAACGTCGTTGACGCTCAAAAAGGAGCGAAAGAAAGAAAACGTCGCAGTTTGGAGGAACTTAACGAAGAAGATTAGATCAATTATTCATTTATCGCCTGACAATATTCCAACGCCGACTGAGCATCTGTCAATGTCACTGTCTGCTCTGGTTCCTGGTGCACGAGCTCCAATCATGATGAAAAGTTCGACTGTTTTTTGAGACTCTTGACGAGTCACTGAGTAAAACGAGTCGTTCCGTTTGGTTGAGCTGGTTTAGTTTTTTCTGTCATGATTGCAATTCATTTTGGAATGGCAAGTACTATATAAATATAATGGGAAAGAATATCTGCACTTAAAAGGGAAAGAGACTTTGATGAGTTGGTTATATGTTACAGTAGTTATGTGTGTCCAGTTCCAGGTTGCTTTCTACTGAAACTTGGTGATCGTCCCAAATTCTGTTTTATTGGAACTCAGGGACAGTTTCATGTTTCATTATTCTTCTATAGTGAATATTGAACGATAATAAATACACTGTCAAAATCAGCCTTTTCTGAACTTCATGTCTAGCTGTTCTAAATCAATGGTCATAAATGTTCTGTGTGTGTAAATATTAGAGCTGCCCCCAAATAATCGACCAAACGATAGTCAAGGAGAAGCCGACCGAGTCGACCAAGTTTTTCTGTTGGTCGCTCATAATTAACGGACGGCTCGCTTCATGTGTGCAGAGCTTGTCAATTGAATGTAGATTTTAAAGGCTGGTTATTAGGTTTTATATTTATCTGTCATGTAGCACAGTGTTAACAATGTTAGTTACATTATATCTCAGCCCTGGAACTCAAACCATTTTCTGATGCCCCAAAAATATATATTTAACAAAATAAATTAAAGCCATTATTCGACGATTAGTCCACTACTGCCTTGAACTGATGACTACTAGTTGACTAGGAAAGTCTTTAATCGGGGCAGCCCGAGTAAATAGCTCATGAAAGCACCAATAGTCATTCCTGATATATTGCCAAGTTATCGACATCGAGGTGTCTCCGAAAATATCGACTTATCGTCTTAGTTTGTTTGTTCATTCTTTGAAATTTGCCACAATAAGGGAAACAACCGAGTTAGAAACGTCCAAACCGTCTCCAACCACAGTAACCGCCTCCTCCGCCTTCAGCGGGCCAGAAACAGCGTCCGAGCCGGTCACATCAGAGTGTCCGGCGGGGGGCGGAGTCACGCAGGAGGCCCGCGCTTGGCTCCATCTCACGGCACAGCGGCGCCGCGCTACGCGGGTTACACGGCTCTTCCAGCGCTGCATGGACCCCCAGGGGCCTTTACATGGGGGCCAGCGCTTTGATCCCTTTCACATGGGAGCATGGTCCACTGCCCAATCGCGCACACGCACAGGCACACACACACACAACTTGGCAAAGCTTGATAAGGAAGAAAGTCTTTCGTGCTACGTATCAAATACTTTCACAATATTGAGTGAGTGATTAGTCTGATAAAAATAAAATACAATTAAAAATAAAGGTTTGTGCAGTAGAGTGAACGTGTCATGCGGTGGACTTTACGCCTCAGCTGTTTATTCATTTCCATCGGTGGGAATTGGAAGAAAACCTTTTTAATGCTGATGTTAGGGCTGCTTGAGCAACGCAGCAGCGTCTTCAGAGCGACACTGCCTCACATTCATTTTTCGATTATTCGCTGAATCAAAATAAATCCAGATTTAGAAAATAAATGATAGTAAATGAAAGTGCTAAGTTACAAAATGATTGGAAATTTAAACATAACTTTTTATTTTATACCATGGAATAATGACTGTGAATACATTTGGGTCAATCAATCAATAAGCTCATTTAAATTGATACATTTTCTTAACAGATTAATGAATTATTAATATTATTATTATATTATTATAATATAAATCTCATAATTCAAAAGTTTCTTTCGTCGTCTATTTGTATCGTACTAAGACGAAGACATAGTAAATACATGTAAATAGAGTTTGTACTATTTTACTTAAAGTTATTGATTTTTTAAATCATTATTGTAAGATATGAGCTCACATTTCTGAAAACAATAACACTGAGATTTATTTCCTGTTGTGCCACAAAGTCCAGTGTGATGAGCGGCAGTTTGTCTCTTTGTTGTGACGCATATTTCCATTGTGTGTGAAATTCCCGAGGTGGCAACGACGGTAAACCCTCCTCCCGCCGAGCCGTGGATTGACCGGCGCACAGCGCACGTTCCCAGCAGCTGGCGCCGCCACCCAAAGGTCACCCATAATCCTCTCTGCCGCGCGCTTCATTAAATATTCAGCCCTAATGTGGACATGTCTTCACAGACTATTTTATTTTTATTTTTTTATTGTTGTCGTACAGATTTTCACTGATGCCGGCGTCACGTGCGACATCATCGTCCGGTTTCTCCTTCGTCGCCTGGAATGTGAAACATGTGAAACCTGGTCGGGTCCAGCGTTAATCTGTCTTAGATTAATGCATTATGTGGGTCAACGATGTGGGATATTTGTTTTGATACAAGAGGACGCCCCTTTATTAAATTGATAAATCGGTGCGATGAATCCGGATGAGGAAGGCACTTTGAAGTGGTGATACAAACTGAAAAGACTCCCTCCCTCCAGCCCTTTAAAAAGGAGCAAACAGGAAGAAGAAGAACAACAACAAGTCGACAGAACGTGGCTTCCTTGGCGCCGCCTCAGCGCAGCCCCGGCGACGGCTGAGAATGCGTTGAAGGCGCGGCCCCGGAGGAGCCCCACGACCTGGGACACAGTCTGTGCTTTGTTGGCGACGCCCGACGGCCAATCGCGCGCTCCGACACAAACGCTGCCAACACGACGCCATGCAGCGGGGCGGGCGGCGTCCAGTTAAAGAATTGAAAGCGTATGGTCCGTTTGACGGCGAGGTGCGAGGGGTGGTTTGGGATGCGAAACTCCACATGGGAGTGTCAGAATGTTCCCTGAGTGTCCAGGGGGGATGGATGGAGGGATGGATGGATGGATGGATGGATGGCGGGATGGATGGAGGGATAGAGGGATGGATGGATGGATGGATGGATGGCGGGATGGATGGATGGATGGATGGATGGCGGGATGGATGGAGGGATAGAGGGATGGATGGATGGATGGATGGATGGATGGATGGATAGAGGGATGGATGGATGGATGGATGGAGGGATAGAGGGATGGATGGATGGATGGATGGATGGATGGATGGAGGGATGGATGGATGGATGGATGGATGGATGGATGGATGGATGGATGGATGGAGGGATGGATGGATGGATGGCGGGATGGATGGAGGGATAGAGGGATGGATGGATGGATGGATGGATGGATGGAGGGATGGATGGAGGGATGGATGGATGGAGGGATAGAGGGATGGATGGATGGATGGATGGATGCTGATAGGGAGGAGGAGGGGTCAGAGGTCAAAAGAGAAAGAGAAAGGTGACGACACCGAGTTGAACAGGGTACACACTTTACAGAACGTAAACAAAGACACAGGGCAGGATCTCGAGATTTGGATTCCATATCCATATTTTGATATTGTTTACATAACAGATAAGAAGGGTTATTTTAGGTTTATTTTTCTTTTGTTTGTTTATTTGTCTGCATTTGACCAAACATTTCCCGTTAATTTTTGGGACATTCCTTTTTTTTTTTTTTTTTATTGTTTGTTGGTTATATTTGTTATTTATCATTAGGGTTAGTGTATATTGCCATATTTTATTAATATGCAATGAAATACACAATAAAATATAAAATGTTAAAAATAAATTAGAATTGATACCACCTTGGAATCTTGATTTTTTTTTTTATGAAAAAAAAAAAAAATATATATATATATATAGAATAAA
The DNA here is from genome assembly GCF_960531495.2 of Zeus faber. Classification (NCBI taxonomy): domain Eukaryota; kingdom Metazoa; phylum Chordata; class Actinopteri; order Zeiformes; family Zeidae; genus Zeus; species Zeus faber. The sequence goes on along the minus strand of NC_137206.1, from coordinate 2,395,938 downwards.
TAGTACTAATAGTAAATAAAAAGTTGTTTTTTATTTGCAAGTGTTTCAAAGTGTTGAATAAATAAATAACTGAAATTAATACGTTGCAGCGGAGGATTCAATTTAGGAACATGGTTGCATAACTTCTAGATAAAGTATAAATAGACATTTTCTAAACAGTCAAAAAGTGAAACAATGGAAATTAATCATTTAATTTTTTTTTTTTTTTTTTTTTTTTTAAACCAGAAACCACCTCAAAAGAACACACACACACACACACACACACACACACACACACACACACACACACACACAAGATGGAGGTTGGTTCTGGTGGACAGTGGTAATGGGGTTTGACTGACAGGAAGCCGTCTCACTTCCTGCTTCCTGTCTGAGGTGCGACCCCCACCCCTCTACTTCATGCACCGACAGGAAACAGGAAGCAGCCTCCTGTCCTGGGTCAGCGGCACATGGTCTAATGACACTTCGACAGATTGAAAATCACACACAGTCTGGGAAAAGCAAAGCGCTGGTCGTCTTTGTTTCTGTTTTCGTTTCTCCGTTCTATTTGAATTCAGGCTCTGCTTCCTCATATTTTGTATTAAATATGATATTATTGTCACAGTGCGTGAGTTCTACCTTTCCTAACGGAAAAGCTCTGAGCATTCTGACGCGCTTTCAGCAATACTGACTCAGAAAAACAACCTCGTCAGGGTTTCCCCCCCGTCGTAGCGTCACTGCTGCTGAAATGCATTCTGGGATATATCCAGGTCAATCCACTTCACCAGGGCAGCGCCCGAGACCGTGCATCCTGCGCATTCTGGGCGGAGTGAGCAGACGAATCCTGGCATTTCAGTTTGGAACAGAGCACGTATGGAAGTGACATCAGCCAGATGACCAGGCCACAAGTACAAGTACAAGTACAAGTACAAGTAGAGAAGGAGAAAAACCAAACACAGCCCGACAGGTCTGACAGCTGTGCGGTTACCATGGAGATGTGACATGACGGGCTCACGCCTCCGTTCCACATTCTCTCCTCTCTGAATTGTGGGAAGTCACCGGAACTTGAACCCGTTCTGCCTCCGCTCAGACTGACTCCGCAGCGCTGCCTTCTCTCAAAGCCCCGACGACGGCCAATCCGAGCCCCCTTTCCTGCGAGATGGTCAGAGAGCGTTGACCTTCACCCAAACCATGACCTTCATTCACTGGATCGTCACTCCTCCCCACTAACCAGGACCGGGACTTACGACGGGTTAGTCCTCGTTCTCCGCCGGATGAAGGCCCTTTGACCTCTCAACATATTTATTTAAATTACAAGTTTATCATCGTGACCGTTTCCTTGTTTGGATATTTTGACTTGCAGTTGGTCTCCTGCATGCTGTAGGGGTACCAAGAACCGGCGCCACCGTCCCGAGTTTCTACGTCTCACATGAGGGAAAAGGCGTCCAGGCCCCGGTGAAGACACCCCATGACATCACATCCCATCAACTCAGATCAGCAGAGAACAAAAGGAACATCATGTGTAACCTGACATACAACCCCACATGATGTCATCGCACGCGCTCCCTTCATGCTCCAGGAGCAATAAAAACATCTAATGCACCCTTCTTTGGGCATTGCTCCTTGTTCAGTCCAAACTGCGCCCGTGCAGCCTGCTCTATATAATCCTTAATTACGACGGCGAGTCGCTGGGCTCGTCTCTCCCACAGCCTTTTCAGCACATGTGGCAGAACTCTGGCAGGAAGGGCGGGGAGCCGTTTTCGTTGGCAGGAAACGAGTGGACATCCCTTTTCTCCGGGCCTGCAGCCGCCCGTCCGAGTGGAATGGGAGAAATGGGAGGATGTTGCATTTCCAAAGGCGGCCGAGGTCACGTGACCCGTCTCTCGCACACAGAAGTGAGACCTCGCAGCGGCCGCCAGCGGGTTCGGTTTTGATTAAGATCTGGAACAGGAAAGCCAGATGATGACCTGCAAATTCAAAATGGCAGCGCCGACTCAGGCACCAGTTTCTAGTTCATTTTCCCCCCGGCCTGTTTTTGTGAATGGACTCAAACCAGCCAATCAGCATCGAGAGACAAAAGGAGCAGAGGTGGATGATTCCAGGTTCGGAAAGTAAAAAAAAGTCCTGCCATGTTTTAGCTCCGGCCACTCAGGGTCTGGCTGACATGGAAACCTAGACGCCCCATTCGCCGCTGAAAGCGCCTGTGGTGACACGTCAGTGGTGCTGCCGTCTGACTGAGTGCTGCATGGCACTGCTGTTTTACAAATTGCACTGTTTTATACCTAATAATGTGTAATAATAAGTAATATTTATATATACCTGTACATGTATAATTTTTTTACATTTATTTAAAATTGTCCTTGTTTTTATTTTTTCCCCTACCCCTAACCTCCCGTCCCCTGACCTTGTTACAGGGTCGCAGATGTGCCTCATAAAGGTAGAAAAACAGTTTCTAAGAAATATCATAAGAGTATTATTTCCATCAGTGATTTCAGTGCACAGTGAGCAGAATGAACGTGGGCCAAGTTGGCGGCATTGAAGCATCTACATGACTATATCTAAAGGAGTGGAATTTTACTTTCTGAACCTGGATTTTCCCCGTCTGCAGAGGAGGTGCGCTTTTGTTCCTCCGTCCTCTGGTTGTAGGTTCAGGAAGGTTCCTCTGCAGAGGATCTCCTGGCCTGCCAGCGGTGTGCATGGTTCTGCCCGCCAACGCACTAAACCAGCTTCCTGTTAGGCGGGCCACCGGCAGAGCACATACGAGCAACATGAAGTGACATGATTACGTCTCCTCGGCACAACGACGAACCCGTGAAGACTGCGGTGTTAACACTTCCTTAAGCGGCTTCCTCTTCACATTACATTACATTACAATTACATTGTATTTAGCAGACACTTTTGTCCAAAGTGACTTACAATTATTCAAACACCAACGGACGCAGCCATCAGGAGCAATTAGGGGTTAAGTGTCTTGCTCAAGGACACTACAGCATGCTAGCAGGAGGAGCCTGGGATCTAACCAGCAACCTTTAGATGACTAGACCACCAGCTCTACCGCCTGAGATACCATCCCCACTTCATCACTTGCTTTGTTTAAAGTGCAGATTTTCCCAATCAATAATTGATGCTTCCCATAATGTGTCATATATGAACATAAAACATTTTGGACCCTTTCATTCAGATTCTATTTATTACCCATCTACTGGGTTGTGTATGTACTAGTTGAATACTACATACTTGTACTATGTGCATTTCATGACATAAATGTCATATACAAGCTTTATACGGTATACTGCTGGTGGACTGATACATCCCAGTCATAAAATCAATATGCACTCATTATTATGGTTTGATGGAGAGTAAAGCTGATTAGAACCTGGTGCCTCCCCACCTCTTCAGACAGAGCTCTGAGAGGGTGGAGATTATTTCCAGGACAAAATGGGTGACTGGAAATGCTTTTTAAAGTACGGAAAATTTCCATCGGGTTATTCGGTGACAGCGATTGCCCCCGCATCCTACTGCGCAATACTGGATCAATTTAAAAGACTCTGATGCCAATCACTCGGGTTGACCCCCAATGATCGAAAAATAAGGTTTCGGTTAAAAAGTACCAGACTTTTCAAATGAATGGAGATATTTGTGTGTGATTGCAAACTACACATGCAGCCTGTGGTCACCCACAAACACACAAACACAAAAACAAATGATTATTTATAAACCACAACAATGGAGACACGTCCACCTCGAGGCGCGTTCCCATCGTTCACAGCCCAAGATCAAACGCTGCAGTTTATGACGCGTCCAGCTGGATGTGTGACATGTATTCAAGAGCCACGGAGCGGTCCAAGTGTTGCAAATCAACAACTCGGATATGAAAAGCGTTATTGTTTTTGGACCCATGTAACCCAATCTAGTCCAGGCTACTTTCATTCAGGACTAACTAGTCAATCTTAGGGGGGGAAGAACATGTCTGTGATGTTGTTGCAAATAGCCACCGGAGCACTACACATTGTCAGGGGTCAAAGCTGACGCATCGATCACGTAGAAACACACTGGAGAAGAGCGTGGCCTGAGGGCTGGTTTTACTGCATACCAGCACAGTTTACAGAGTAAGAAAAACGACTCACGGCAGCACAGCACCATCACTAGTCTTTCCCTTATCTGCAATGGTGTGATAAGCCTTCCATCTCCAGGTCCTTGCCAACCCGCCACCCACGTTGTACATGTGAAGGCATGCAGCCTCAGGCCTGAGCTGGCTCGATAAACACACACAATCCAAAGTAACATTATTTCTCTCGTATCCCAGCAATGTTCCGCTGCACGCGCTGCGTGGTCAATAGGCCTCTGTCTGAGTCACGGGCCTGGATTGTGATCCTCTCTTTTACAGCATTCCTCCCAAGTTTTCTGCGGACATGTCTCCGATTTCACGGTTTATGGGACCACGCTGGCCTCGAGACAGAGACATAGAAAACCACAGGTGTATCCATGCCGACAGGCCGGGGGGATATTCACACATTTAGGACACACACGCACAGGAAAGGAGGCAAGCCTTGTACATGTGGGGAGTGAGTCCCCGTGACCGTTCGATTCTTCAGCCACAGTGACTGCAGAGCCCCTGCTCTAATCTCCCATTTCCCCTTGGAAACCTGGAATCCAGGAGAATCCAGGAGAATCCAGGAGAACAGCTTCTGGTACCTGGTTAAGTAACAAGAAGGTCTGGCAGACCAGAGCTCCACAAGGACGGTGCAACGGCCAAGGGCCACTACAGCACTGCTAGGGGCCAACTGACTTCTTAAAAATGAGCTGTGTGGTGACTCTGGTCCCTTCTCTTATAGGGATGGGAATGATTAGTTGACTCAGCGATTACCGTATTTTCACGACCATAAGGCGCACCGTACTAAAAGGCGCAGTCTCAGTTATGTGTGCCATTACTGTATTTAACACACACATAAGGCGCACCGGATTATAGGGCGCGGGTTTTATATACCGGCACATATCCTCTACTACGTTTAAATACCTCTACTGCGTATTTAAAAATAGAGCGGGAGCAAAACTGAGTATGTTTGTGCTTTATTCATGTATTTATTACAAAGTATTAATCAAACCCATCGAAGTCATCATCCTCTGTTTCTGAATTAAACAGCTGCGCTAAATCAGACATGCCAGTTTCCCCTTCTTCGCTGTCAGAGTCGCTTTCCGTGCCGTGCGGCTCCTCGGAAATGATGCCGGCTTTTGCGAAAGCTCGAACAACAGTGCCAGCAGACACGTTAGCCCAAGCATCTACAATCCATCCGCAAACTGTGGCGTAACTTGCCCGGCGCTGCCTTCCACTTTTCGTGAAACTGTGGTCTCCGTCGGTCATCCATCGCTCCCACGCCGCTCGCAGCCTTACTTTGAACGGCCGGTTCACACCGATGTCGAGCGGTTGAAGTTCCTTTGTCAGACCTCCCGGAATAACAGCAAGCACAGCGTTCATTTGTTTCACCTTGTTTTTCACATCGGCTGTGAGATGGGCACGCATGGAGTCACAGATTAACAGCGATGGTGATGCGTGGAAAAAACCACCTGGTCTCCTTACATACACCTCCCTCAGCCACTCTTTCATCATCTCCTCATCCATCCAGCCCTTTTCATTTGCCTTAATAACGACTCCAGCTGGAAAAGTCTCTTTAGGCAAAGTCTTTCTCTTAAAAATCACCATAGGCGGCAGTTTCTGTCCATTTGCGTGGCAGCCAAGCACAACAGTAAACGCTTTTCATTATAATCCGCCGGACGTTGCTGCGCTACTGTAGTCCTGGTCCGGATGGAAAAATGGCACCGTTTCATAAAACGAAAGCACCACGACGGACCTCCTTGAAAATGTTCAATTTTAATTTCTTCCGCTAGCGTTACTGCTTTTAGTCGAACAGTGACCGTCGAAACGCTCGCCCCACTCGTTCTTTGCTCGATGATCCACCGCTCGAGTCTTTCCTCCAACTCGGGCCACCTCGCCTTATGTCCGCGGAACACACATAGGGCGCACCGCACTATAGGGCGCGCCGCACATTTTGAGGAAAAAAATAGACGTTTATATGCGCCTTATAGTCGCGAAAATACGGTAGTCAACTCAGGCGGTGACGTTGACTATTAATATCTTTTTCTTTTTTTTTTCCTCCCGAGACTTTTCCGCACGGACTCTAATATGTGTAGCACACGCACCACGTTACACCGGCAGTGGACAGCTAGGTGGGTGGGGTGGGGAGACAGAAACCACCTGTAAGTTATCGTACAAGAATATGTTTGAAAATGAGAGAACGATGGCGGCCGGACGGAGTCAAATGCGGCCTGATTTCACCTGGGCTGACAACAAAGTAGAGTGCACGTTGGTTGGGATGAAGCGGTCTGACCTGGTTCTACCAGCGTGACAAAGTCATTTGCAACTTCCACACTGACGTATTCAACTGAAAGACAAAGTAGACGAACAGAAGCGAGTGTAAAGAAAAATGGCGGAACGTGGCGGAAATTACAAATTGAATGGATTATTACAACATTTGCCCGTCTGCTACTGCGCCAAGACAACATGAGGTGAGGTCCTGCCGATCGATTATTATTGTTGTTATACCGGCGGTTCACGTGTGCATAGTGATTCTTAGGGGCTCACCTGACGGTTTTATAACAAAAATTTAAAATGTTGAAACTATTCTCTTCCATTTTTGGGGCCTAGAGGCCCTTTTCAAAGCAGACATTTTGACATGCCTTGGAAGCACAACCACAACTGAAGTCAATGAAGAACTGTACAGGAGTTGTCCATGTGGTAAGATAATAAGATAAGTTATTACCATTACTAATAACTTTAGCTGTGTTTTAAATTCAAAATATCTGCTGTGAAAGGGCCCATATCTCTTCTCATTTTTAATAGAAATGCAAGTAATGTGAGTTCATATATTATGTCTATATATTATGTGTTGCAACCTGGGATTTTATGATCCAGAATCTATTTTTCAAAGACAAAAAGCTGGTTCCAAAAACGAACCTCTTGGCCCGGGTCCTTTGAGTCGGGTCCTGGAAATGATTTAATGGTTTTTAACTGGTTTTAAATGGAAGTGGCTGGATAAAGCACCCTGACGCTTCGCTGACGAATCCTTTCCTCTCGGCCAGGACGAGCGAGCTGGAAGCCGAGGTGAAAACGCCTCACTGGTCTGAGGACGCTGCCCCCCTCTCACATGCACACTTTTTGGTCCATTCAATGTTTTATCGGGTTTTCAACTTACAATTATATACGCACACGCACACGCACACACACACACACACACACACACACACACACGTACATGCACAACCATAAAAACGACCGAGGAGGTCCAGTGAAAAGGATGACGTGCGGTTTACTCTTCTGGCCAGCACGCGTCACTGAACGTTGTCTCTTGGTCGCCCCAAAGGCAATCCTTGAAAGAAGAAATACCAAGCACTAAAATAGTCAAATGAAAGGGGTAAAAATCCCATCTGCAGTGCTTTTGTTTTGAAAAGGCTAAAAGGCAAAACAGTCGCTGCTGCTGAACCGACAAACTACTTCAAGCTACATTAACTGAGGTTCTGCTCATGTTACATGTTCATGACAGCGTACAGCGCTGTACTGTACGAAGGAACTGTCTTTCCAACAATCGTCACACCACTACCATCAGCTAGTTTGGTGCCATTCCATCCATCCATCCATCCATCCATCTTCTTCACAGGCTTTTCCAGCTCAGGATTGTAAGGAGTCCATCCCAGCGGACCACGGGCGTGAGACGCAGAGACATGCTGAATTGCACTCCAGTCCATGCATTCATGTGGGCAATTTAAGGTCTCTGATTAAACCAACCGGCGTGTTCTTTGACGGAAGGAGAACCCGAAACAGATTCGAACCCAGGTGCGGCGTAGCAACAATAAGAACGACGACGGTGCAACAGTGGGTTGTGCAAAATGACTCAAAAAAGTCCTGAGATCAACCAGTGAGAGTTAAGACCCCTAGAAGTTAGAGTAGAAACCTCCTCTGGTATCAAGAAAAAAAAATGGGGAGAATTTCCCCTGCAGTGTTCGTTTGCTTATTTGTTGGTTTGTTCGACCGTGTCTGTCGGCGGCGGGAAATCTTGACATTGGTCCAGTGGGCCACAGCTGTCGGCCTACCTCCCTGCCACAGCTGCACTGCATATATCACAAAGAGCTGTTAGAGGAGACTGGATTAGCCCCCTGACCAGACAGGGGTCTCTGATCTCTTCCTCCTTTTCCTGATTTAACCAGGGACAAGGGGGGGCGGGGGGGGTCACATGTGTTTGGGCGCCTTGCCTCAACGGGGATGTACGGCGTTCAATGGATGGACGCCCCCCCCCCCACCCCTCGGCCAGTCCTGTAAACTCCAAACAGAGCACCAGAACGGAGCCGTCAGCGGCCACCGCGCACGCAGCGCAGGCAGGCACCACGCACCAGGAGGCCTTCAGTTTCCATGGAAATAATCACACTGAATGAGATTTGCCGTCTGCCGGGAAGACAATTATTGCCGATATTCTGGAAGTGACTATTGCCGCTTTCGTAAGATATTTAAACGAGAAATATTTGAGAAACAATCATGAGTGACGCTGATCATAACCAAGCGGGTAGAGGAGTCGATAACAACGTCTCAGTCGACCGAGATGAGAAAATGTACCGTGACGCATCAGACGACAACATTTAACCCTGCCACAGTAGCCCAAATCCCATCATCACAACATCCATATCATAACAACATAATGCTGCCTGTGACTTGTGCTTTGTTGCTTTGTGAACTGAACTGAATGAAATGAGGCACAGTCTTGTCCGTGAACTTATTCAGCATGATTCACAGACTTGGGACAAATAATGAATAAAACGCCCAAAGCTCATCAAGGATTCAGTCTGGCACAGCTGTCTACCTGAAGCAGCAAATGCCGCAGAATGCAGCTTTAAATAGACGCTGCTGGCTTTGTTATGTAAACGCACGTATGATGAAACTTCCCTCGTTCTTCTGAATAATTCAGCGCTTTTGCTTTAATCCTTATTGGGGAGGAACTCTGTAGTGTAACACCACCGGAGGAAGCCATAAATGCTATTGAACTCGTCTGTTAATGCCATGGCTTCCAAATGAACAAGATAATTCATATATTTTTTTGTCTAAACATAAAAGAGGACGGTGATGAGTCAAAAAGTCAACAAATCAGTTTGACGCTGTCGGTACCATGTGTGGTTTAAGAGTTTGACCGTATGATTTATAAACAAAAACATTTTTGTTAAACAATTTTGCCAGCTCATCAGCTGCTCCGAGAGACGACGGCCCTGATTCATTCCATTGTTGCCGCTTCATGATCTGGTTACCACGGCTACGGCATCAACATACTTTTTTTTTCGATCCGATTCCTATGGAGTGAGTCTCGACGCTGCCGCCACCGGCTTGACCTTCAGGCGTAGTCGCAACGGCCAAGGTTGAAGCCGTTTCTAACTTTGACCTGCTGACGCCGAACTCACGGAGCGCTTCCAAGCGGAAGGCAGCGTTGGAAAGCAGCCGGCGCTGAGAGAACAGCCTCAGCCGTCTGCCGCATACAGCGGCGATCGCGGCTGCTGAAGAACCCGGTCAATACGGTAGTTTTCCTTCAACGGGACACACGAAAGACACCCTGGGGATGGGCTGTGTTGGTGTTCACCACCGCGCCGGACACCGCCCTCGTCTGCCGTAGGCGGCTCAACAAGTCTCTTCAAGCGATTCCTCAGACAAAGGAGCGAGTGAAAGTCGCCCGTGAGAAAACAGGAAGGACGGGCCCAGTGTGAAGGCGCCTGCTTCCAAGCCTCTCGTCCGCAGACTGACGGCTCCATGTGACCGCGTTAAGGGGATCACATGACACCGCGGCGTCCCGGGCCCCGGCCTCGAGGCCCCGGTTAGTTAGACCCCCGGCGGCTGCTACAGCTCCGAGCGCGTCCTCCTGTCTGTTGCCCTGTACCTCACAGACGCTACGATGACACCTTTTCCCACGATTCATTGGAAATTTGAAGACGCTTACGGGACGACTTCAAAAACCCATCGAGAAGCATCGCTATTTCCATTAACACGTCCAACAAATTATATTTCAGAGATGCCGACGACGAGGTTAAAATGGAGACGGATGTCCTCCCCATCTCCAAACTCTTTAACCAGCAGGTAGCGGACAGCCATGTTTGAATGGAACAGACTGAAGAGACAACACTTTCTCTGCTCCTGCCATGTGATGTGACATGATGGGCCTGCTCAAAAGAAAGGCCCAGACCACCAGGGCTTCCCTCCCCGTGGCTGGGACGGGCTTCTTCTGTGGTTTGAGGGAGTCAAGCCTCGCAACACAGAGTCACGTCTGTCGGACATAGATAGAGAGAGAGAGAGCGAGATAGAGATCGGAGTTATTTGAGCGGACTGTGCTCATTTAGTACATTTCTTAGACTCGACGGTCATATGTTTCCATCCAAAATGAAGGGGAAGTTAAGCCAATGTCATAGACAATACTGAATAAAAATGCAAATGATGTGGGTCAACCTAAATCCGTCCACCAGCCTCCTTCCACCTCAGCCTCCGTGTCGGCCCCATGGCACAGCCACGGTGACGTCACCTCCAGCGGGGAGGCTGTTATTCTTAGCTCGGCCATATCTCTCAGTCTGGCTCTTCATTGTTTTTCGGGATTTCCCGTCCACACAGTCCCAACTATAAACAGAGTGCAGGGATAATCAGCCGGTTTGTACGAAGGGGGGCTCTGGGGGGGGGGGGGGCTGTACAAAGTGTCCTCTGTACGTTTTCCCTTCGTCTTCATGGTGATGCGGCGCCGACGCCGGCGTCAGATAGGAGTCGCGCACCAGAGAAAAACAGGTATCGTAACGAGAACAGCACGATACCGAGGGCCATTTCAAACAAGTCACAAATCCAAAGAGCTTGAACTTAACTTTGAGCTTTTTGCCCAAAAAAGATGCACATCAGATGCATCAGATGCTGCATTGGAGGAAATGGATCATAGGTTGATCATTAAATATGCTGAAACCATTTGTTCCCTGAAGACGGATGTTCCTGCCCCTGTCCTTCCACATGGACGTCACATGTCAATGTGAAATACCCATCACAGGCTTCAACACGGCCTGAGGCTGCAGCTCCCATTCAGAGTTTTGGCTTATCCGTTTGTATGTTCTACATATTCTCATATGGTATTCTGTATCCACTTGGGTCCGGCCTTGCTCCAACATGGGTTTATTTGCCGTGCTGCTGTAACGCATGGCTTCCCCCAAGTGCTCTCATCTCATCTCCCTTGGTCTGTTTTCTTATCTGTCAGATCTGCCCCCCTGCTGTGCTGGAACCTGGATTCCTCTTTCAAACTCCTTCTCAAGGTTTCTCCCCTTTGACTCAGACTTTTTGGGCAGTTTAGTTTTGCTTAGGGTGGGGGCGGCTGTGATGAGGGTTTCACAGATGCTGCATTTGACTGGATTTATCCTGGGTATTGAATCGTACTGCAGTAACTGAGGAGAAAGAACCACCGTGGCCAACACGTTCCCAACTAAGAGTTCTGTTTCATTGTGAGTGCACCTTTAGAGCCTATGACTCTGAATCTGTGGTGTAACGGTGCATCCCTATCTAGTCCCCATGGTGGAGTGTGAATGGAGCCAATGGACTGCACAGCCCCTTTCAAATCACTCTAGCCACTCCAACGGGTTATGATGAATGGCTCATTCACCCTCATCCACATATTCACACACCAAAAGCAAAGTCAGCCATGCAGGGGACAAATCGACTCATAGGGTTGGATGTCTTGCTCAAGGTCACCTATAGCAGAAGTGGATTATATGAACAAAATCAAATATCACCACACGATGGCGGGCCATAGACTAAGAAAAAAAAAAGCCTTTACAGTGCAACCTACTCCCACTTCAAAATGGGGAAATGATATAGTGCAGGCTTTATGAGACGTAGGACACACCCAGTGGGCCATGTGACGTTAACTGGAGGCTGTAACAGGGAGATGGATATCTACCCTCCCTCCGAGCTGCGCTGTACGTGGGGGGTCAGGACGATTCCAAGGGCCCTGACCGACAGGGGCCCTCGGCGCTGCACCGTGAAAGACGGCAGATTTCTTGAAGATCGACTATAAACTTCATTACTGTGTATCACCCTGACAACAAAGAGGCAACTAAACTCCAATCCTAGAGATTCAAGACTCAAGAGGTCAGAGGATCCACGATCATGATTCCAGGGAAAATTGTATTGAATGCCGTGATCCCACAGTTTTTCCAAAGTTTGTCAGTGTTCCTAAATACAAAACGAAAATGACGATATGTATATCGGAACTCCACATTCAAAAAGCCACAAGTCCTGTCTCACTCGTAGTGCTCTTACGACGCAGAGGTCGTTCCAAAGATGGCGCCCAAGTGAAGCGACTCCTCTAAAGTGACTTTGTCAGCACGTAGGTGGGTGAGTCAGGAACATCTTTGTGTCATCAGGCGGCGATCAATAATGGATGTGCGGTGCTGAATTAAGACTTCCTAATGTTGCACCGGTTCTTTTTTTTTTTCCCTCCGATCTTTGGGCATTTTGATGAGTCACTGGAAGCCAGCGGAGAAAGACAACTCCCCCACAGGGTCAAGGCTTGGCCTCAGGTTTCCTCATTAAAGATTGACGCTGGCCCTCTGCATAATTCACCTTGTCAACAAACTGAGGGAATGACTTGGAGACACGGAGAGAGACTCCACATGCACGTCGGTGCACTGAGGGGAGAGGAAACGTAACACCGTTTCAAACAAGCTGCTGCTGATGGCAAATTAAAAGGAGGGTTTTTACTTCTCTGCAGAGGCTTTAATGTGTTACGCTGCAAATGGATCCACGGGGCACAAAGCATAAAGCCAGATTCAAACAGTGCAGATGACTTTAGTAAAAACAGTGACTAATAAACATTATTCCAGTTTCCAAACTTATCCTTAGAGATCATGGAAATTTGGCCGACTGGATAGCTGAAATTTCAGAAATGGGGCGGCCCCACCGATCATCTGATGGGCGTGTCCGGCGTTAACTGGCACACGGACCTTCACCCGATCAGATGAATTAGCGTCATGTTTCGTAATCCCCCCCCGACCAAAGGGGCGTCTTGTCTGTGTTCAGAATTTTTTTTTAAAAGAAGACGACAAGAATATGTTGCCTGTCTTTGTTGGCAGAGGAACGCTCTTCCCCGTCATGTGATCTCTGCAAAAATTCCAGAATGGCTACTGAAGCCGAGCGCACATGGCGGCCTCTCCAGCAGATGTTTTTCGTTTGTGCTGCAGTCTCTGAGTTTATGGGCGTGGAGCCAGTGAGGTGATTCATGATGGAAGCCGTGCCTGCTCGTGGTGAATGGACGGGGGGGGGGGGGTGGACTCTGCGCTGGGAGTCAACACCACTCACCGACGCCCGTTTCGCCGAATGTTCTGTCGTTGAGCTCCAGTTAAAAAAAAAAAAAAGGTAGAAAAGGACTTCACTTGGAAATGGCGGACAGCGGGGACCCTGCAGCCGTGGTGTTGAGGAGCCACACACCAGAGTCTTTGCTTTGGCCCGGTTTGAGCACATGACTCACACCAGCGAAGCCTCTGCGGTGACTGTCTGGTGCTCCAAACACCGAGCTGCGCCGCCGCCCGTTCAACCCGTTCAGGATTGGAGCGTTGAGGTGCCGCCCCGTCCATCCAGAACGGGCCCCGGTCAGCGGCGCTTCCGTGTTTGAAACGTCGCTTTGCGTCAAAGATGTTCATCGTTTCCCCTCCTGGCCGAGTGTTATTATGCTCCGGAGCAGTGGTTGTCAATGTGGGCTTCAGGGACCCCCAGGGGTCCTTCGAGAGGTTGTAGGAGGTCCTTGAACGTGAAGTCCTTGTCACATCAAGGACCCTCAATTTGTTTGAAATGACGCCATGGACCCCCATCAAGATCTCGTCTCTTGAGTCCTAATCTGAGGAGCTTTTTTTATTATTGGATGTTATTTAGTGTCTCTACTCCGGTCAGGGAGATGGCAGGGAAACTATGATCCAAACAGTCATTCTTGGACATTCTCTACCGGTGCCAACGCCCTGGAAATTAAATAACAGTAAAGTTTGACAGTTAATCTCTGTGGGGCCCCAGACCCCATGGTGAGGACCACATCTCTGGAGCGTTACATCAAACCATTCTTCTTTTCACAAACATCTTAACGGAAGACCAGGAGGATGTACCGTATCTTCTCGGCAACAACACGGATGTCAAAGGTGGTTTTGACGCCCCAGTTATTCATGAGGAGGGGGGGGTGTACACTCCCCGACGCCCACCTGACTGACCTGTTTCCACTTTGCCGATCAAAGGTGACACGGCGTCAGGCGGCGTGCGCGTCGGCTGTGGCCACAGTTCAGTGTAATCAGATTTGTTAGGACAATGGATCTGCAATGTCAGGGGGGATATTAAAGAGGGAAAATCTCAATAATCCCAAATCGGTCTAAATCCTGGTCTCGCTGCCTGTGGCGAGATGTCTCCGTCGGTTCCTCTCTCTTCCTTTTCCTTTCCCTCCCTCCCTCCCCCCTGCCCCCTGGCAGCCGTGCTTTGAAGCTGGGAGTTACGTAATAGAGAGCGGTGAGCTGCGGGCCAGAGCGCACATCATCCCATCCCTTGTACCATCCAAAGCCATCCGATCCCTCCATTTGCACAGCCGGCCTAACAACAGCAGAGCCACCGCAGAGTGCAGAGCAAAACAGAGAGAGAGAGAGAGAGAGAGAGAGAGAGAGGCCATCTTTACAGGGCCGTGCACGGCATCATGGCATCGCCAAGCAGCCGCACACAGCGGAGGAGGAAGTCCTGTGTGTGTGGGGGAATGTGCTTCGTTCATTTATGTAAGAATGCGTACGTTTTGAAGGGCATTTGCATACAGAGGGCTTTAGGTCGATCCACATCTTAAAAAAACAAAACAAAAACGGTCTTTATTTAAGATGAATGGGATTGTTAAATCGAGGAATAGTTTCGGTAAATGCTTTCGTCACTTCCGAGGCTGGATCCTCGTTGACAGCGCACCGAATATCTTGGATCAGCTTTACGATGGTGTGTGATGCGTGGTATTCAGTGTCGGGAGAGACACGCTCCGGGGCGTCCGAGTGCAATTGGCTGACCTCAATGCACTGTTATTATCATGCAAATAAGCGGAAATAAAAACCACAAATCAACAGGTGCATTTATTTTTCGGAGGGACTGACTGTGCACGGAGCTGACGTGCGTTTGAGCCTCCGAGAAGCTTCCATCTTCTCAAATCACCTCCAGTCGCACTGTGGCAGCCGCCGGGGCCGAGGCTCCGGCTGAGCGATGGTGATTGATTGACAGATTAGGCTCCAACGAACACAAAAACAACGTAGGGGTACGTGTCGTCTGCAGTATATTTAAAGTGGCAATCCATGAGATTGTCCGTGTCGGGGTGGATTACGCGACGAATCCCAGAGTTCCATTCGAGGCGGCAACGTCCACCCTGGTTAAACCTCATTTTTGCTCATATACGGACAAAGTACTTTCTCCGATTTATTCCACCGATCGTCGATCGATTGGTTTGTTTTGGGGTTTTCTTGGCCATTTGAGGAGGTGGCGACGGTTTTCGCTCTTCTTTGTGAATGTTCATCCGCATAGACAGCTCACTGACCACAGCTAGCTGAGCTGCCTGCGGCCAATCGGTGCATTCTCGTCGGGAAAGGCGGACCCCGCCACCAACAGAGCAAACAAGCATATATATGAGCACAGGCAGAACACAAACACGTTGAACGGCTGTTTCTGATGAAACGCCAGCTAAATAAGGTATCGAATATGGGATTTTTATTTTTACGAGACAATCTCACGGATTACCACTTTAATGTGCGTGTGTGTGCGGTTGTTGTTTTTTTTTTAACCTTGCCGTGGATCACCACTGCGCACTGGGGCTGCAGATGGAGGGATGAGGCCTTACCTCCTCCAGGACACTGACGGTGTTCCTGCAGCTCTGCAGCCTGGTGGTGAAGCTGGACGTCGTGGGGGAGTTGTAATCCTCTGTCGTCTCCGAGAGGAACTCGGACACCGATATTTGATCCGGCATCCTTCGGCTGGGGGGGCGGCTATGGGCGGTCAGAAAGCCAGAACCAGAACCATCAACAGGCTGGAGCTGCGGGAGTGGAGGAGCCGATCGCCTTTGGGGAGAAGTGCGGGTCCGGTAACGACTGGGTCCTGGGTCCTGGGTCCTGGTGGCTCCTGGTGGCCCCTGACGGCTCCTGGTGGCCCCTGACGGCTCCTGGTGGCTCTTGGTCGCTCCCGAAGGCTCCTGGCGACTTCACCCTCACCGGGGGGACGAGGGAAGGGGGAATGCTGCGGCTCTCCCCGCTCCGGTCTGGGTGTCCTGTTCCCTGGATGACGGCTCCACAGCAGCGGGTCTCAGAGCCTCATTATGTCCCGCGGACGCTCAGCAAAAGGCGCGGTAGCGTGTGGTCTGCAGCCCCCGGGGGCGATCGAGCATCGTCCGGCCGCGGAGCCCGCCTCGTGTCGCTGCAGGATCTTCTTTCTTTCCGCTTCTCTTCTCCTTTCTCTGCCTCGACGCCGACATCCACTCACTCTCTCTCTCTCTCTCTCTCTCTCTCTCTCTCTCCCCCTCCCTCTCCCTCTCTCTCTCCCTCTCCCTCTCCCCCTCCCTCTCCCTCTCTCTCTCCCCCTCCCTCTCCCTCTCTCTCTCTCTCTCTCTCTCTCTCCCTCTCTCTCTCTCTCTCTCTCTCTCCCCCCCTCCCTCTCTCTCTCTCTCCCCCCTCCCTCTCCCTCTCCCTCTCTCTCTCTCTCTCTCTCTCTATCCCTCTCTCTCTCTCTCTCTCTCTCTCTCTCTCTCCCCCCTCCCTCTCTCTCTCTCTCCCCCCTCCCTCTCCCTCTCCCTCTCTCTCTCTCTCTCTCTCTCTATCCCTCTCTCTCTCTCTCTCTCTCTCTCTCTCTCTCCCCCCTCCCTCTCTCTCTCTCTCCCCCCTCCCTCTCCCTCTCTCTCTCTCTCTCTCTCTCTCTCCCCCTCCCTCTCTCTCTCTCTCTCTCTCTCTCTGCCTGGATGACGGGGAGGCGCGCTGCGCATGCGCGGCCACTGCAGCGACAACCCTCCAGCGCCATCTAAGAGCCACAGCGCCCCCGCTGGAGGGTTCGGGTACTGCAACGAGGCGGCTGCAGTTGGGGGGCCGCATGTTGTTGGCCCCCAGGGCCCTCGGTTTTTCGCGACAGCGCCGCCCAGCGAGTTCTAGTTTTGAAGGTTTGTTCCACCCAAATGCTACTTTTTCTCCATGTACTTATAGTTTTAAAGGTTTATTCCACCCATATACTACTTTCTCTCCAGGTACTTCATTCCCTACTTTATACTTTATTCCACCCTGTGGCAGATCCGCCTGCCGCGCGCCCCCCGAGTGGCGTTTTCAGGGCCCGGACACGGGCAGGGATGTTGGGGTTAACCCAAACCCTGGCAAGATGGTACAAGTCGGTCACAGATGGACAACATGTCAAAATAGAGGCTCTCCCCGTGTGTGGGGATGGGTGGTTTACCTGTTGCTCGATGATTACTCTGATGAGCGAGAGGCGTACAGCCATTGCTGCAATTACCTAGACCCAAGACGGGTGTGGCTGCTTAAACCACACCACCTATCTGTCTGTCTGTCTGTCTGTCTGTCTGTCTATCCAATAGATATTTATAGTAATGTTTTGGTTTTCTCAACTTTAAATTGACTGATTCAAGTGTCAATGATAAGTTCAGAACAAGATATGAGTTTAATATGTGTCACGCGGGCCGTGTGATTAAGTCAAGTCAAGTCACACTTTATTTATAGAGCGTATTTCATACCAGGGCAACACAATGCGCTTTACAAAGAAATACAAAAAAAGGAGAGAACGTAGTTGTCAGCCGCTCATTACATGCCACTGAAACAACAAAAGCAACAACAAAGACACCAAAAACAACACTAAAAGCGACTCCAACCACAGCAGCAGCAACAGAAAACAACAGCAGCAGCAACAACAGCCACAGAAACAACAACAACGGCAGCAGCAACATCGACACCAGCAGCGACAACAGCAGCAGCAACGGACACGCAAAGACGTCACCGCAACCACAAGTGGTGGCTCTCACCGGAGCTGGAAAGGTCACTCAGGTTAGAGATGGTTAAGCGGATGTATAAGGCCACGTTAAGTCGAGGTACGAGGCCGCGTTAAGTCGAGGTACGAGGCCGCGTTAAGTCGAGGTATAAGGTAAGTGAGAGTTAAGTTTAGGTACAAGGTTAGCAGCAGCAATGACAACACCAGTTAAGGTATAAGGTTAGCGGCACCAACAACAGCACCAGCAGCAGGTGATTAAAGGTGTGAGGAGACAGCGTTGAATGCATCCAACATTATGAGACTAATGAGATGAAATGAAGATGATTAAAAAGCTTTCTTGAAAAACAAGCTTTCACGAGAGCCATTTGGTGTTTTAATGGTTTCTTACACGTGGTGGTCAGTGGTGCCTATACACAGAGGAATGACAAAATGGCCAAAACCTGACATAAGATGTAAAAATATACTGTTCACTCTTTAATTCTAGTTATGCAGATGATATGCTCCCAGCATGCTTTCTGATTCAGTTGATATTTTAATTTGACACCCATAAACCAGACAAATAGCGCCGTCTAGTGGTCACTGTCTGCTGTTTTCCTGCTGTTTTGTAATTTCTTTTGTATGTAGAACAGTTTACACATCTATCTTTGTGTTTGTTAAGATGTATACAGTATTTTGAGGGGGGGGGAAAACAGTTTTGTTCATGTTACAGTATATTTGTGTATTTTATATTAGAGCATAAAAACATTGTACAAATATATTTTACAACAGGCTGTACATACGTAGTAAGTTTAACTTGGTGCGAGTGTTTTCATCAGTGTTCAATTGATTCTTAGAAATGTCTGTTCATATCCATGGGTGTGTGCTCGGGCTTGCGGCCTGGTGGGGTATGGCGGGCCTGGCATTTGCGTACGCCATTGGTGGGCAGGGGGGCCCCCGCCGGCTCGCCTGAGTGATGGGCGGTTCCAGCGGAGTGTTGGTCTGTCGCCGTCGGGACCTGGCTCCAGGCCTGTAGTCCGGGCCTGGCGTCCGCAGCTCGGCTTCCGCGGCTCGGCTTCCGCGCCTGCGCCTGCGTCTTGTGCCTGCAGGCGGGGGAGCTTGCATGGATGCGTCTCAGGGGTGCAGGGTCTCCTCGCGCTCTCTGGGACTGGGTTATGCTCCTCGGGGCCGGGGGGTTGCGCCGCAGGCTTCCTGCTTCTGTGGGGGCCGGGGGGTCTCCTGTGGCTGCAGGGCAAGCTGCTCGGGGCCCTTTCTGCTGCTTGGAGGCGCTATGATATAGTTCTGACCTCGTACACCAGAACTAATTGGAAATCTTGTACACTCACCAGTGGACCTACACACACACACACACACACACACACACACACACACACACACACATATACACACACACACACACACACACACACACACACACACACACATACAGGTGGTCTCATCACCGACACACATACACCATCAGCACCTGCTCTGAATGTATATTCATGTGATGGTGTGTGTGTGTGTGTGTGTGTGTGTGTGTGTGTGTGTGTGTATTTGTGATTTCAACACAAAAACAAAAACATTTTGAGAAGACATAACATTGTTTTGAAGGCAGAGTTTCATTTTGCAAGTGATTTGTGGATTTTTGCCTTTTGTGTGTGTGTGTTTGGATTTGTGTGTAGAGTTCTGAGAATTTGAGGTATGTTTTCGGAGAACGTGTGCAAACAATCGAGAAAAACTGTAATTCCCGCTCATTGGTTTTGGGGGAGCACTGAGAACTTCAGGAAAGGGGAGTAAGGAGGGGACGTCTAGTGAATTCCAGGGGTGAGAGAGCACGGGAAGTGGGAGTGAAAGATTTGTCGGTGGGCCCGGCAGTGTGCTGGCCACCTGTTCCTCCGCGGCTTTTGCCAGAACCCGTTGTAGGCTTTTCCATATTATACCGAATCAAGAAAAAGGACGCGGGTGATCCTGTGACTATGAGGGACCATCTTAAAGAAAAATGGGCAGATTGCTGTACATACAGATTTACACCCATGGCTCTAAGAATCTCAATAGTGGAAGAACTGCAACAGGAATAAATATCGCACAATTACAGATACAACATGGAACGCGGATATCGAACCACGTGTCAGTCTTCACGACAGAGCTTGTGGTGATCCTGTGGGCTCTTTGGTGTGTGGAGGACGTAAGACCAGGAAAAACCATGATATGCTCATATTCTCCTGCAGCAGTAATGGCACGGGGAGAGCGGGCCGAACCACATCTAATAGACATTTTTTATTTGTGGCACGGTGGCGCAGTGCATTGCACTCCTGCCTCACAGCAAGAAGGTCCTGGGTTCGATTCCCGCCTGGGGCGCTGTTGGCACCGTGCTCCGGCGGGTTATCTCCCAAACAGGAGCCTTTCTGTGTGGAGTTTGCATGTTCTCCCCGTGCTCACATGGGGTTTCCTCCACCTCACGTCAGTAAGGACCCCCACCAAAAACATGCACCCATCATCGTCTGACCAGCGATGGACACTTATCACCTGGTCCCCGGGCGCGTCCACGTATGCTGCCCACTGCTCCTGGCTGTGCCCCCGGAGGAAGGACAAGCTAGGATGGGTCAAAAGCAGAGGAGCCATTTCACCGGCCACCATCAAGCATGTGCATGTGCATGTGTGTGTGTGTGTGCAAGCATGTGTTGTGGAGTGTCGTGTGACAATTAAAGACTCTTTCTTTCTTTATTTGTTAACTGAAGCATCAAAGTACACTGTTGGGTTTTTCTTGCTTCCAGCTCACGTAGGAGTACAGGGCAATGGAGAAGATGATAAGATGGTGAAAAAGATCCGTCAACAGGAAAGAATTAGATCTGGAAGTAAGGCGTGGAAGGGCTGAGCGGAAGAGCTTCATAAAGTGAGGAATGACAAAGTTATGGCAAAAAAAAGAATGGGAGGAAGGAAACAAAGGCAGGGGTTATTTTTAAACACAGCCGGCGTTGAAACACGTGTCAAGTAAAGGGGCGGGCAGGAGGGACGTACTAACCAGGCTGACACTGGGTGACTGTGCACTGGAACATGGGCTGGCACTGGTCAGCACCCAGATAGAGGATGCATGATCGGTGGAGAGGCGGAAACTGGGAACCGTGCTTTGATGAAATGCATCAACCATCATGCAAGCAGAGCTGTCAGAATCATTCATTGAGACCAATACCCATCGCGGAACGTTGTGAAACGATAACAATTGCGATTCACTTTCTGCATCGCGCTGGACTCTCCACGTCAGGATGGAACTCATTCGAATCCATGGGGTTCTACCCATGACCTGCGGGGGGCAGCACCGCGCCTTCGCTGTGTCTCGATCCTGCAGCAAATCAACCAGAAGAAGAAGTGTGACATGCGCAGTGCGCTCCAGCTCCGCGGCCGGCAGGACTCGGTGGATACTTCCACCTTTTTTGGGGGTTCGTGACGTCAGAAAAAACGGTTCCTCAGTCAGACCGCGGTGTTTGTTTTACAGTCATTTAGTGATTTGCAGTCATTCGGTTATTTACAGTTATTTACAGTTATTTACGGTTATTTATTCGGTCTGCCGTTCTGTTTGGTGGAACAACGCGGCTTCCGTACCTGCATGGCTGAGGGCTCCTCAGGTAACCTGCTAGCAGCTAGCCTGCTAGCCAGTATGACAGCTATAGCACCATACAAAACACGAGTTAATGTCCCTTTTTAGGCAGCAACCCTGAAACAAATGGTGTGTTTTGTTTTTTTTGCTTACAGTGTAACGTTGTATTATCTGTCTACGTAGAGCTAAAAGCAATATCCAGTTAGCCAATGCTAACCATAACCAAAACAACCGTTAAACAACCAGGGACCACCTGAAATAAGACATAATTCAATATGTAATTCATCTAATAATTCTTCTGGGGAAATATTATATCCCCAGATCAAAATGTACTAACGCACAGCGCCCAAATTCTATGTTTCAAGATTCAAAACGAAACCAAACAAGACATTGAAAAAGTTGTGTTTTTTATAATTAAAGAAACATTTAAAACAATACATTTGTGCTCACTATTGATGCCTGTATTTACATTAGCACCCGTGGTTCGTTGTTGTACACAAATTATTTTCTCGTAATGATTATAATAATAATTATAATCATAATAATAATAAACATCCAGGCAGTTCATGAATCTCTACAGTTCGAATATATAACTGATTAAATCACACAGCCGGGCAGATCGATGATTTTTATGACTCACGTGGTGAAACTGAGTAAAATCAGTTTCAGTTTCAGTTAATGGATTAGTGGTTCATTTCTAGTTCTGAGCTCAAGCAGAGTACGTTCAGCCTTTATAGTCTGATTGGTTTGCAGGTTTCACTGTGATTGTATATTACTATTGGTTCACACCCTGTAGCCATATTACAAGATTAACAATAAAAACTGGTTTAGTTACTTATGCTGTATATTTAAGCATTTCACGTCCTACTTGTACGAATGTGTGACAAAAAATACTTTGAATCTTGATATTGAATCATTAACTCACTGCAGTGACTAGATCCATATGTGTGCCCGGACCTAACCAACCGTTCCTAGCATATAATGATAAAAGATACTTTATTATATAGAGCTTAATCCAGGATTTTGGACATAATCCAAGTTGAAATATTTTATGTAGGAAATTACAGATACCCGTATCGGTTCTGATACTTTGCTCCTGTACTCTGAAAAATGTTGAGATACTTAAACCCGATTCCAACGTGACCTTACATAGCTGCAATTAGTTCCCGTGTCATGTATTATTTTTCAAACTCTGACAGTTTCATGATAAATCAGTTTTTGCTGAAACATTGCAGACAATAATTACATTTGTGAAAATAATAAACACACGTGGTCTTCAAAATCAGTGATTAATATTATTTGAATTGAGAGTGTGAGTACTCGTGTCGGTTCTCTATGGTGTAATTGTACCCCAGATTAAGGACTCTGTACTCACCAAAATGCTGTAACTGCAACCCTAATATTATGTGTGATTATCATATGCTGTTGACCATTTCTCAACTATAAAAAAGGATATATTTTTTGGTTTCCTCAGATCCGCCCCAGCTCACTCAAGATGGGCCATCCCACCAGAAGCGTTATGGCCACGGATCCAGGAGGGGACGACCGCGACCGGCCCGCCACACCAACCTGAACGTCGACTCCCACATTGCCGCCAAGCCCCACGGGCACTTCCAACTGGGCTCCAAAACTAACTTCTATGACCACGACGGTACCGCCGGTGGACAGAACTACCAACATCACTATCAGCACGAGGAGGGCTCCAGAGGGCGAGGAAGAGGCGGGGGAGGAAGAGGAGGGCGAGGCAGAGGTTGGGGGAATCACGGGTCGAATAGGGGAGGGCTGTTAGGTTTCACTGGGGGTGTGGGTGGCCCTGGCCCGCGGTGGCAGAGGCCCGGAGGAGATGAAGGCCCATACGGCGGCAGCAGTAGAATAAGCGCTTTCTCCGGGTCGGGACACCCCCAGTCAGAGAGGCCTGACTGCCCCGGCTGGCACAGGGAAGATGTAGGCCATGATCCAGGCCAAGCCAACGAGCACCAAAGCACTCGGACCAAAAGACCCAATAGGTTCAACCAGGAGCAGGGGGGAGGGGAGCCCGGCATAAGGGGAATCAGAGATGCACACCGCCGGGAGAACCAGAACCAGGCCGCAGTGCGGGACTTGGGCTTCTCTGGACTCAGAGCAGGAAACCAACACTCAAACTTCAGAGAGAGTTCCCAGAGAAGCTGGAGAGGAGCGGAGTCCACCCACAGCGACCACCACAGGAAGCACTTTGAGCCAAACCGACGCCAAGGACCCATCAAGCCGCCCAAGCCTTTTCCTGAGGTGGAGCCCGGCTCGGGGTCAGACGCCACCGCCGGGGATGAACCGAGGCAGCCAGGCAGGAGGGGCTGGGGTCGGCAGCCCCCCCCCCAGGACAGAGGGCCGCGCAGAGCCCCCCACCAAGAGCACCGGCCCAGCCAGAAGAAGTGGGATCATGTCCCCAAGAGCAAGGAGACCCAGACGGGTAAGGCTGGAAACATATCTGTATTGATGCAAGGCTTTTGATAAAATCTCATTCCATCTTGTATTGTTTTAATGGAGTTCGAGGGCATCAAGAGAAAAACTTTGAAAACAACAGGAAAAATGAATCTGATTTCCTGATTTCTGAATTGACATAGTCTTGACATTGTGTCATATTTGTGTGATAGTTCAGCTCCTTCCCCTCTCTCTCTCTCACCCGCAGGGTGTCTGATCGAGCAGCTCTCGGAGGAGAAGTACGAGTGCATGGTGTGCTGCGATGTCATTCGGCTCATGGCGCCGGTGTGGAGCTGCCAGGGCTGCCACCACGTCTTCCACCTCAACTGCGTCAAGAAGTGGGCCAGGTCTCCAGCCTCCCAGGCCGACGGTAGAACCCCCTAGAAACACGCACTCTCTCTCTATCTTTTCCTACTCTCTGACCAAGCCGCTCATAGCTAACCCCACACAGAACAGAACAAAACAGTTTTTCAGAAGGGGATTAGCGGGGTGGCTGTGTGTGGGGCTTTATTTTGCAGCTAAATAAAGGTAGAAGAAAAGCAACATAACATCCACTGCCGCAGAGCGCTGCAGACAATAACAGCAGCTGAGACAAAGATCAATCCAATAAACACACTGTTTGTTTCCAATAGTCAGTTCTGGTGGGTTGTCTATCTGACGGATATACCGATTGGGTTTTGGTCCCTGGCGAGGCTAAAATATATGAGTTTGTATTATATCAGAGTCCACAATGCAGAAGTCTGATGCCAAGATCTGTATCAAATATGTCCTATATTAAAGAAAGCAATTGTATTTTTGGCTTTTTTTGACAAATGGAAGCACATTAGATCTCTCTGATGCAGTGGTGGCAAACCTCTGGTCCCAGGGCCCATGTTGCCAATAGATCCCCATGGTGCAGCCTGTAAATGGTTGATGAAGAAATTGAGATGTATTCAAAATGAATTCATAAACAGTACATTGCATTTTGTAATTAGATTTTTTTTTTTTTTAACATAAGCCCTTATTTATGATTTTCTTTGATCGTATTCAGTCAATTAATAAGCTTTTCTCCCATTTTGGGATACTTTATGCTAGTGATTACAACAGATTTTATATTAAAGCCGGTTGGTCATCACTGATCTCATGGATTTTATGTCACTTAATCTGTTCTAATGCGTCCAAACAAACAGTTTGTGCTGCTCAGTTAAAGTTTCCGGGTCAGGTTGAGGATTCAGAATTGTGTGAGAGTGTCGTTATTTCAACCCAGGTAGAGATGTTGGGTGAAACTTGTAAATTTAACTCTGTGTTTCAGATTCAACTGAAGGCTGGCGCTGTCCTGCATGCCAGAACGTCTCTGTCAAACACCCGACCTCCTACACCTGCTTCTGTGGTGAGTTCACCCTTAAAGAAATCTGGAAATATAACAAAACACAGTGGAGAGAGTCGTCTTCCCCACGTACCCCCCCTTTTTCCTCCTGCGTTTCCTCACCAGGCAAGGTGACCAATCCCGAGTGGCGGCCAACTGAGATTCCCCACAGTTGCGGTGACCTGTGTGGGAAGAAGAGGAGCAGCCTGGACTGCAAACATGCCTGTAACATGTGAGTCCGTCTGCTGCGGTCAACACGCATGTTTCTGCTGCTGCTGATATAGACGGAAGGAAGGCTGTTGAACCCGCCCTCTCTGTGCCGTCTCTCCCTGCAGCCTGTGCCACCCTGGTCCCTGTCCACAGTGCCCTGCGTTCATCACCAAATCCTGCGTTTGCGGCCGAACCAGGTACAGCGCTACGTGATGCTAGGCATCGTCTAAAAGTCTGTGAAAGTATTACATACATTTTGCTCAAATCTAGGTCTAAATGGTGCATCGTGTAGAATTTAGTGGCATCTAGCGGTGGATTGCAGATTGGAACAAACAGAATCCCCTCCCCTAACCCCTCCGCTCACCCCTCCCTTTCCAATGACGTGGGAGAAGCTACGGTGGCCTTGGGGTGCAACGAAAAACATGAAGGTCCTCTCTAGAGCCAGTGTTTGTTTTGTCCCTTCTGGGCTACTGTAGAAACATGGCAGCCTCCGTGGACGCGTATCTGCTCCCTATGTAGGTATAAGGGGCTCATAAAGTAACAAAAACACAATTCTTATTTTCATAGGGTTGTACACTAATTAAAACATACTTATAGATATTATATTCCATTTCTGCCAAGTCTGTTCCTTAAATTATCCACACTGCACCTTTAAAATACATAGAAAAAGTTGGGAATTGTATTCTATTGGCTACATTTTCTGTGTAATGATCCCTTTACATGACACCTTTTTCCAGAATTGAAATAAATTTATTTTATTTGAATTGTATTTATTCAATTATTTAGAGACTGGGCCAAATTTAAATAAAAGTAATATAGCTTTAAATCTTGAAGAAAGGAGATGTATCTCTTTTGATACGTCTTAGAGATGAGATCAGTGTTTCCAACCTTTTTTCTGGCACGGCGCACTTCTTACAACTAAATAATGCCACACTATTTATCCTGTTAGCCACTACCTAGAACCACAAACATGTATAACTGCTGAAAATATTGTGGCCTACTTATCCTAAGACAGGGTTAGCCCTAAGACATAAAAACTATGAAATAACACAAATTGAATTACGTAGTAACCAAAGAATTGTTTAACAAATCAAAAAAGATTTTAGAGTCTTCAAAGTAGCCCCCCTTTGCCTTGCTGACAGCTTTGTGGTAGTCCTGATGTCTTCACTATTATTCTACAATGTAAAAAATGGCAAAAATAAAGAAAAACCCTTGAATGAGCAGGCGTGTCAAAAAGTTTGTCCGGCACTCAAAGTCAAATCCCTGTGACAGTCGTTGGTTGAAAACATCCTCAAAATGCATTTTTTTTTGTTGTGTCGTCGTTCTCCTTGCAGCCAGCCCATGCGCTGTGGCCAGGCCACCGTCCTGCGCTGTAACGCTGTGTGTGGCGCCGCCCTCAACTGTGCTCAGCACACGTGCCCCGAGGTGTGCCACACCGCACCGTGCCAGCCGTGCCAGCTGCTGGTCCAGCAAGGTGAGTCCCACTGCTGTCCAACATCTTGGGAGACGTGGCTTGAGTCCAGGAGTCCAAACACTTAGAGTGCCAGTTTTTTGTCCCATTGGAATATGACTGGCATAGCGTGTTTTATGTCATACCGTTTGCAGTTTTATCCTATTTATAATAAATTACATTGAATTAAATTAACCAGCTGTTAATCCCTTGGAAAACAAACTGTATCAACCAGTCTATTTAACATTTGAGAACTAAATAAGGATGGATAAATGAGGAAGGTTGTGTACACTGTGTCATTCAGGCAGGTTAGTAGACAAGTATGTTGAGTATTCATATGTTGAGGTTGAAAAAGCTCTATTTTTACTTAGATATGTGACTTTTTCGGGACAACAAATAGACTTGCCCATTTGAGGAGACACAAGGTACACTTTACTTGCCCGAGTGTACCAGTTTTACAGTACCAACCCCTGCAGAATATTTACACTTGAAAGGAGACGGTAGTAAAACACATTCATTCAGAATCACTGGATGACTTCTCTGAGCTCCCCTGTGAACCCGCATTGGAAAACCTCTGGCCTAGAAGAATGAACAACTACTTTAAACTGTTGTTTTTTTGTCTTTTTGCCTCGATGCAGTTTGCTACTGTGGGGTTGCCTCTCGCGAGGTTCTGTGTGGGACGGATAAAGAAGGATTTGATGGCACGGGACATTTCTCCTGTCAGAAAGAATGTGGGAAGTAAGTCTGAGCGTTGATGATGATGATGATAATAAGAAACAAGCAAAAAGGGGAATTAACAAAAATAAGTAAATATACTCAATTTTAGTTTTGGGTCATCAATTTAGAATGGGGCACTGAAGGATCACAATCTTTCCTCATTGAATGATTTTCAGTCATTATTCCTCTATAATTATTGGTCTCAAATTATTCGAAGTTAAAGCAATTCTCAGATAATTCTCTAAGTAATCCTCATAAAGTGTGGGGTTCGAGGGGAAGCTCCCATCTGATCGGGACCCAACGACGTCTTTCCACTGGACACCGATGGCTCCTCCTCTCTCTGCGTTCCCTCTGACTTCTCTGCCCGTTTCCCAGGACGCTGGACTGTCAGGCCCACCAGTGCCAGCAGCTGTGCCACACCGGGCCGTGCCAGCCCTGCCCCCGCTCCCCCAGCCTGGTGAAGACCTGCCCCTGCGGCCAGACGGCCCTGGCCAAGCTGCTGGAGCTGGGCTACCCCGAGCGCAGGTCCTGCTCTGACCCTGTGCCCTCCTGCGGGAAGACCTGCAGCAACCCCCTGGTCTGCGGCTCCAACGGTGAGTGAAAGTACACACTAAACTATTTATTCCTGTTCTTTTTTTTCCCATAATATGTGCTTTGGAGCTGTTTATATAATGTTTGTTTTTATTTTTATTATTAGTTAAATTGATTGCCATTTATTGCTACTAGACGTGGGCTGGTTTCCAGGACCAGGGAATAAAGGTTCAAAGTCCACGTGGTGGTTTTGATATGTGTAGTTTTGGTTATCATGTTACTCGTTAGGCCAGTAGCGTTCTAAAAAGGCGACAGTCTGTGACTCTGTGATTACATTTTATTAAATATATTATTATATGCCTGCTCATGGAAACTGTTTGCAAGGAATTTCCTTCTGTGGTCAGTCTTTCTGTGAAGTGTCTCCAACTTCACTGGTGCTTATTCATTACACAGTAGTTGTGTTGACCTTCTGCCGTCATTTGTTCAGCCGCTTTCTGACAAACATTCAAATGATCTTATCGCAGGTTTGATAATTGTTCATTCTAATGAAATAAAATTAAACAATGGTTGAAGTTTAACTATTGATCATTTTGCTGGGCGCCCTATAGAAGCTCCTCAAAGCCCCCTGGGGTGGTCCCACGTTGAGAACAACTGACTCATGTCCTCTTGTGTCATTTCAGACACGTTTCATTTCTGTGACTTGTTGTGTCACGAGGGCAGCTGTGGTCCCTGCTCCCTCACCTCCACCGTCAGGTGTCGATGTGGCTCCAAGACCAAGGTGAGGCCGTTTATATGCACAACGTAGTGCTTTGCCTTTTTCAGTGTTTTCTTCACTCTCACTGAAAATTGAGATGTGCAATATACAGACCACAAAGGGCTGCGGTATCAGCATTAATGTGGGTAAACCAGAGGTAGAAATTCCGTGTTCAGAAAATAAAAATCCGTTCCAGGATTTTAAGTCAACCGTGTGGATTTGCTAATCGTTCTGATTGTTTTTTTTTTTTTATGTGGACTGTGAATGAATTGTGTTGCTGCTTTTTTATAGCTACCAAAAATGGAGGGGATCTGTTAAAATTTCGTAAAAAAAAAAAAATTCATAACATCCCTAAAAGTCTTCAAATCAAACTAAGTGCTTACACGGTCATTTTTATAAACATGTTTATTGGCGTCAGCAACCGCTTCCTGTTGAAAATGAGATTCTGACGCCACGTCGTCAATGCTTAGTTTGAAGTTTCTCAACGTCCACCAGGGGGCGTTACGTTGACTCTTGTCCATTGACTTTAATGACGTCTGGTGGAGCCCACGGAAGTCAACTGACTCCCAGGCGTTAGCTCTGTTGTTTGATTGCTGATTACATCCCATGATAAAACAAACAACAATTTTCTGTTATTTTCTAGGAAGTGCCATGTGCCAGCATCCAGAAGGAAGGTGAGATTCAAGAGCCTTGTGTTTTTAGAAGCTGTGGAAGTTCTGTCGTTTCACTTAGTTTTGTGAAAATGAACTATTTTTCTTTCCTGAAAAACGCTTTGTCTTGTGACCCCTTTGACCTCCAGAGGAGCTGGTGTTCACCTGCGACAAGCGCTGCAGCAAGAAGCGAGCATGTGGCCGGCACAAGTGCACGGAGCTCTGCTGCGTGGTGAGAAATATCTATAGAATTTAAAGTTTTACAAAAAATGATCGTGTTTGGATTGTATGGCTTCCTCGTTATACCTTGATACGCAACTTTGCAGCCTTATCTCATGATAATGAGAAGGTATATCGGAAGGAATTGTACTTGAGTGAATGAATATTGGACGTTATCATTTTACCTCATTTTATTTCACTTTTTGTCTTTTGGTGGGATAGCATCATTTATATGAGTAATTCTGAAATTATGAGAGGATATCATCCAAAACCCTAGGAGTTGAAAGTTAAATATATAGGTGAGATTTATTTAGAGAAAGGGTTCATTTCTGCAGACAAAATGGTTTATTTGGTGTTTTCCGGGCTGGAATGCATATAGAGAGAGATTCATAGGTAAATGATAGAAACATGGAAATAATACTAATACTATACTCCAAAGTGCTTTACTTTAATAGAAGGAAATAAAATAATGATAATACATCAAAAACAAGCAAAATGCATTTCATAGAACTTCACTGACAGTGACTTTAGGTTCTTCATGTATCTTGTCAGTAAATCCCTAAAATGCGCGTTTGTGTGTTTCCTGCAGAACGCCGAGCACAAGTGCCCTCTGATCTGCAGCTACAAGCTCAACTGTGGCCTCCATCGCTGCCAAGAGCCCTGTCACCGTGGCAACTGTGGACCCTGCTGGCAAGCCAGTGAGTTTCCGACGTGCTCCGTTTTTAAACCGAAGATAAAAATCCATCATAGCCCAATTTGTCTGCAGAGTGGAGATACGATGTCTGAGAGAAATTAATCCTCCCAGTTCAGCGTCACGAGCACAAAGGCTGCTTTGGAAATGACGAGAAACCTGGAATAAACAACTATTTTGCACTGCTTTGTACAATACCAGTCAGCTATGATGAGGAAGACGATGATAATTATAATAATGATAAGAAGAAGGAAAATATAATAATAGTAAAAATAAAAAATATATAATAATAAATAAATATCTTAATAGCCTTTATTTGTAAGGCACCTTCCACACAACATGCAACTCAAAAATAATTTAGATCCTTTTTTTATAAAAAAAAAAAAAAATGTAATCCTAGTTGACTCCATTCAAACCGTATTTTTTGATAAATTGGGGGTCATCGTTTTACAGATTGGATTTGCTGGAATATTAGAATGTCGCATGTCACGTAACCTTTACTTTTGAAGGTCTTGCTCTATAAAGTATTAAGACAAAAATAATCAGAAATTAAGATTTATTCAAAATTGATAAATAAAAAATGTATATTTATATATTTCCTTAAATTAAACCTTTATTTATAATTTTTCATCATCTTGGTTGAAAAGGTTAATTAAATACCAAGCTTTTGTACAAGGTGCCTGTAGGTCCTTTAGGAAGTCCTAAAATATATTTAAATTCTATTTTATAAATGAACAAGCTACTGTTGGTCTCTGAGGTCCCCAAAACATGTTTTTGAAATGTTTGAAGCCATTGTAAAATGCCTCAAAGCCATAGTGTTCCAAAACGGGCTGTTTTTGTGTGGGAGGAGCCTCCCTCCCGAGGTCGCTCGTTCTGTGAGCCAATGGGGTTTGGTCTGTGCTCTGCATCCCATTGTATTTGTAAACTCTACCTGAGTTCACCTCATCAGTACTCAAATCCCTTTCTGAACAAATTTGAGGCGAGAAATAATCAATCCAGTTGCTGAATCTTCATCATATTAGATCTACAGCCTCATTTAAAGGTTTGTTCCCACTTTCGTTGCCGTGCTTCAAGCTTGAGAGATACAGATATTGCACCGCGACGCACCGGGAAAATTAAATAAATACGCCTACAATAAAAAAACACAATTTTTATAGGTTATGTTTACAGTATATTTACTGCATATCCTTATTTATTTTTTTATTTTTTTAAGAAAGTGGAAGTGGAATTATTGACTTTACTTTTTTTTAATACTTAAATTTCCATCGTCTGCAGTTTCTTCACAGACAGTTGGTATTAATTCTTCTTTTAAAAGATTTGTTTGTTGAGTTACTCAGATGGGAGGGGGCGGTTCTAAATCTACCGAAGCCAAATGTGACTTGGGGGTTGGCTGCAAATGTGAACGGGTTTTGTGAAATAGACAGCGCACAAAAAACTGATTGAGTTGTCTTTTTTTTACAGTTTGTGTGTTAGTAGGTCCATGAGAGACCCGATAGATGTGTACAAGCTCTAAAAAAGTGAGTTTTGCATAATAGGTGCCCTTTAATTAGTCTTAAATTAGAATTTCATGAGGTCGTCTTCTTTTTTCCTTCTGCATAAACAATAAATCTGATTTCACTTATCCATACATTTATTTTAGTCAAAATGAGTCCAGTTCTTCTGCATCAGAATCAACATTCTGAGAGTTGATTTGTACCACAAACCGTGTCTTTAAATGGGAGTTCAAAATATGTTTGTGCAGGTTTTGAGGAGCTGACGTGTCATTGTGGGCAGAGCGTGCTGTACCCCCCCGTCGCCTGCGGCACGTTGCCGCCCGAGTGCAAGAACCTGTGCACCAGGAGGCACGAGTGCGAGCACCCAGGTACACACCAGGGCACGGCCCCCCCAAGTACACTCACTGGCAAGGTTCTGACCAGGTCGTTGAGGTCTTCCATCCATCTACTAGTCTTCCAAAGTCTGTTTGATTTGAAATTGTTTCAAAATAAGTCGTCCTTCAAACGATGTCGGTTGCAATTACTCCATCACACATAAAATGACATTAAAAACGAATGTTCGATAAATGGACCATATTTACTATAAAAAATACTTTAATATGGCTACTACACATATGTTGCTTAATTTTTTTCTTTTCATATTTTATTTTTATTATCTCCCTCTCCTTGACTTGCACCGTTTTGTTTTTTTTTGTACCACACAGGGATGAATAAAGTTTTATCTTCTCTTCATGTCTTATGGTAACTCTGCTCGTATCCCTCCTCGTCAGTGTTTCACAACTGCCACAGTGACGAACGCTGCCCTCCGTGCACCTACCTGACTCAGAAGTGGTGCATGGGGAACCACGAGGTAACACCGCCCTTCACCGCTCATGTTTCAAGTTCAAGTTCAAGAGATTATTTGTCACATACATATACATACGGTCATACATATATGCAGTGAAATGTCATGACACCCGGTGATGACGCACAATAAGCTCTATAAGCTCTAAAAATACAAAAATATACCAAAATGTGCGTAATCGACACAAGGTTTCAGTGTACTCGCATGATGATGATGATAATAATAATAATAATAATAATAAACTTTATTAATGGAGCGAGGTTCAAATAAAAGGAGACAAAGGCCTTCACAAGAAAGAGGACACAGAGAGTTAAAAAAGTTGAGACAAAGAATCAAAACAAACTACTTCTGAAATAATAAACAAGTCATTTATAGACAGACAGACAATAACATAAGGAGAGTCCAAGAGCAGATTATAAAGCTACTAATTCAAAGCATTTAATTTTAATATTATTTTTTTATGTAAAACATTTAAAATCTTAGTGGTAGTATGTATGTATGTATGTATGTATGTAGTTGATTTTACTTGATTTAATATATTTAATGAGACAGTACTTTTACTCTTTTAAAAGTATCAGTACTTTTACTCTTCCTAAAGTCATAGTGTGCTACACCTCCTGAGTGCCGCTCTCCTCCGCCCCCGCAGCAGCGCAGCAACATCCCGTGCCACCTGCAGGACATCTCCTGCGGCCTGACCTGCAATAAGACGCTGCCCTGCCACATGCACCGCTGCAGGCGCATCTGTCACCGCGGCGACTGCCTGGCCGAGGGCACGTGCACGCAGCCCTGCGCCAAGCCCCGCCCGGACTGCGCCCACCCCTGCGCCGCGCTGTGCCACTGGGGCAGCGACTGCCCGCGCAACGCCTGCACTGCCAAGGTGGGACACGGCGAAAAAACGGGATCTGGATTTAGATGCAAAGGGTCACGATGCGACATCGATGAGATGCATCACGATACGATTCCTTATTGGTTGACACACAGCGAGAATGAATTGCTGCTGACTTATTCAGTCTGTGCCATTTGACGTGCATTAGGAAACTATTTCACAAAAAAAAAATCTGCCTTAGGCGCTGTCCACATTCATGGATTTAAAAAAAATCCGTCCCAACAGAAACAGTGTTTTAGGAACTGGAAACAAAGCTTTTGAAAAAGGCCTTCCAGGATCGAGATTCTTCAAAACCTTTGCAGGTTTTCCGCGTGTATTGGTGCCTACGAGCGACAGGGTGTTGTTTTCCGTGTCTACACTCGGAGGTTCAAAGTCTCTCCAACTTCAGAAATGGTTCCCATCCAGAGTATTACGAAGGAGCTCGGTACGCTGTTTTTGAGTTCACGTTAATCTTAACTATGTACAAGAAACATTTCGTAACTTGGCCAATTTATCAACGTATGTTTTCGCACTTGGTTCTGTGTTTACTAGCCAGATAAAACATGTTGGATATGGGAGTCGCCTTTAAAAAATGACAGTAGCTTGACAGAAGGCGTGTCAACAGGTTGTGATTGGTTGAGAGGACAGTGGGCGGGGCCACAGGGAAAGCGGCCTCTTTTTATTAGAAGACATTTCCTGTGGTGTGTTTTGTTATTCATTGATTGCTAATCTTCCATCTTCTCCGGGGCCATTCTACATTGATGCACGAGCCATATTTGGGCCCCTGCGCCTCCAGTTGCATTGACCCCGGTGTAAACTATGTCTTATGGAAGTGCATTACAAATCTATTCTATTATTAGCTTACAGTGCATCATGAGGTCACTGTCTTCCTGAGGGCCCCGAGGTGTTGGATTGCACAGAGTTTCCATTTACTCTGCTCGAAATGATTTGAGTATAATTCAGTAAAAACCAAAGCAGGTCCCGGCGGCGGCACTGACGCTGACCTCAGACGCTGGCGGTTAGGAAATCCACGGACAATCGTTAAAATGTCACATTAATAACAGTGAAAACAGTTAGGTCACATCAGGAGCTCTGTGTGCAAGTGCATGAGTCATTTGTTTCTCAGAATCCTTTTCACCGTTCTTCGCTGAAAACACGCCTGCGACCACGTACTCCGCCCGAGTCGCGTTCACGTTCTCCGTACGTCCCACAGGTGGCGCTACAGTGCGACTGCGGTCGCCGAAAGGAGACTGTGATGTGTCCGGAGGCAGCGAGCTCCTACCAGAGGTGCCGCACGTTTACATTCTGTATTTATGCTGTATTACTGCACGATTTATTCCACTATTTCTGGTTTGTAGCTTTCGGCTTTTTTTATATTTTAAGCGATTTTTTTTTAAAATCTTTTATTCTTTTATTTTTATTTTTATTTTTTTATTTTATTTTTTCCCAGACAGTTTTTCTTTTCTTTTTTTTGTTCTAAATCGAAATCTGTGTGTGCTGGTTTTCTCCCGAGGAATCCGCCTAGTTATCCAGCCTTATCCTTCTTAAGTATATAATAATAAAACATTTAATAACAATAAATAATATAATTTAAAAAAATTTAATATATAGTTTTAACTGTAACCCGACCCCTGCAGGTATGCAGCCATCGCCATGGCCAGCAAGCTGTCGGACATGCAGCAGGGAGACTCTGTGGATATCGGCCAGTTCATCACTAAGAAGGAGCTGAAGCAGGCCAGGTTCGGAAATGATAATAATAATAATAATAATAATAATAATAACAATAACCTTTATTTGTATTGCACCTTCCTTACATGACATGCAACTCAAAGTCCTTCACATTAAAAGGCAACCATTAAATAGTAACAATGCAAGGAAAGCAAACAAGAAAAATGCATTTATACGAAGCAGAATATTAAATTATATTTAATGTGATATTTAATATACGACAAAAAATTATATCAAATGAAATAGAAATAAAGCTATTTAAAAAAAAATACACAACATTGCATTAAAAGAAAAATCTATCAAGCAAAATGCATTTATGAAGGATCATCGTCGTTCCTCAGCAAATTATTGAATTTAATTATTGAATTCATGTAATTCTCACTGGTCTGGTCTCAAGGTTCATTTGAACATTGTGATTAACCTTCTAAATGACTGTTTAGCATGGAGATATGATCTTTGTTCTTTCTTAAACATATTAAATATTACCATTATATATTTGATAATAATCTTCATTTTTAATAATATTCTCTTGTTAAAAAAATGCTACCATTATATAAACGTGCCCTGAAGACTGTTTGAGAAATCCACTGATATCAGGAGGAAGACAGATGGTCCAAAACCCAAAAGCAACCACAGCTTAATAAGGGAAATTCTGATTCAAGTCTGAAGACCATGCCCAATGTTTTTTTTGCATTGTGAGCTGTTTCATGTTTTTCTTCGGCACTCCCTCATGCAACACATTCCTTCCACAGTCATGGCCGCACGTTTTCTACAGATGTATGGTAAAATAAAGTTGTTGGAATTGGAATTTGCGGGTGCTGGTGCTGTTTCAGGCTGGAGTGCGACCAGGAGTGTGCCACTCTGGAGAGGAACCGGTGCCTGGCCGAGGCGCTGCAGATCGACCCCTCCGTCGACCCCTTCAACATCCGCTCCACCTCCAAGTACAGCGACAGCCTCAAAGACGACGCACGGTGCAGCCTTTCATTCTGCAAACTGTCCGGATGGATGGATGGATGGATGGATGGATGGATGGAGAGAGAGAGAGAGAGAGATAATTTTTTCATCTCTGGTGGGAAATTTCAGTGTCACAGCAGCTTGCATCAAAATAGGCAATAATAACAATAAAAATACAGATAGATAAAAAATAAGCCAATATGGCGTACACCTCAGGATTACCTGAAAGAAATGGCAATATACAGTAAAGCTAAAGGATTTACTCAAAGATGGGAATGTACAACAAAGATAACAACAAATATAAACCTAAAATAAACAATATACATTAAAATTGGCTATTACAGTAACCTACTGAGATACACAGGAAGTGTAAGCCTAGAATTAACAGAAAAAAATCCAAAAAAGCAAGAATAAATAAATAAATGCACTAACCGAGAATGAAGTAGAAGATAGGAAACTATCTTCTCCAGTTTTTTGGAGAAATTCACTTTTTGTCTGTTACCCGGATTCAGGCGACGAGGTCGACACCAGTTTCATCCCTGTGTGTCCAGTGCAGAGAGGGTGACGGGCTGCATGCTAACCGTGTTAGCACACCGCATGGCTGCAGAGGGGATCAGCTAGCCTAGCTGCTGGGAAGTGACCCAGTCTCTCAAACCCAGAGTTATTTCAGCTTTAATGCTGCGTGGTGGAATATCAGGGATTTTCATGGTTTGTGCAGGATAACAAAAACAAATGAATAGAAAAGACCTCCATCATTCATTTAACACTTTATTTTTATTCATTTTTTAAGGAAGGAACTGAAATTTGTCAGCGACGTCGAGAAGGAAATCAAGAATCTTGTTGAGCTGGCCAATAAGGTAATGATATGAAGATGGTTCAGTTTGATGGATGCGTTGAGAGGCGTCCACTAACGGGACCACCCCCGTGTCTTCAGGGGAAAGTCTCCAGGAGGAGCCACTGCTTCCCGCCCATGAAGCGCGACCACCGCAAGATGGTGCACGAGCTGGCGGAGGCCTACGGCGTGGAGAGCGTCAGCTACGACACGGAGCCCAAACGCAACGTGGTCGTCACCGCCATCAAGTAACAATCCTCAGTTCAGCCGGGGCTCGGGTTAGGACACGGATCAGGTCTCATCCTAAAACACACCTTTAATCTGGACTCACTGAAACAGCCTCTCAGCCGTGGTCTTAAATATTCCCAAACTTGTTCTGCTCCTGGTTTAAAATGTCCGATTTCCAGAAGGAAGATTAGAGCTAAACTGGGTTTTAGTGAAACTTCAATTTAACTTTAGGACGAGCGGGCGTGGCCCCCAGGTGGACCGGCTTGAACCCCTCATCACCTCGCTCCAGGACTTCCTGCTCTGGGACTCATTCATCTTAAATTAAACGACGTCTCAAAGAAATCTGTAGATTCTGGATTAACGGAAGCAGGATTATTTTAGTTCTGATCAAGATTTATTTAGTCTGTGAAACCAGCCCGGGCAGTCGGACACTGAACTGGCTGGTGTCTACAGTGTGTTCTTCGCCTGCTTGTTGTTTGTTATTTTCTAATGAGAAGCAGTGACTCCGCTCACGCCGCTCTGATGTGATAAACAGCTTTAATGGATCAAACGAGGCCATGTCCAGGCTGCGTCAGGGCGGAGCCACAACCTTCTATACGTCCATTCAAGATTTTTATTAAATGACTAGATTTGCTTTTTAAGATGTATATATATTTTTTGTCTTTAACCCTCCTGTCAGTGTCCTGTTTATTCTTTTATTACTTTGTTTTTGTCTTTTACAATTGCGGCGCCGACTCTTTCCATGAGCGTCGGCAACATCTGCTTCCGTGCTGTTTTTCTTTATTATAATTATATCATAACAAAACGAAAACAATGTGAAGTCGGTGAATGCAAGCCAACCTTGATGGAGGAGGGAGACAAGGATCTTTTCATGTGTTTGATCTCGTTACGTTTCCAGGGGGAAGTCGCTCTGTCCCAACACCACGCTGACGGCCCTGATAGAGCGAGAGAGCAGCGCCCGAGCCCCGCCCCCCATCGCCCACATCAAGCAACACAGCAGCAAGTACGACTCCTCCTCCTCAGCAGTATTCCAAGCTAAATGAAAGGCTCGCTGTCCTGCAGCCCAGACCTTGGTTAAAAGGTTGCTGCTGCAGCTTCTCGCTGTGCGTCAGTACGGTCCAGTGGAGCAAAAAAAACCTTTAAATCTCTTGATTTTGAGTTGTATCACATTTCATTTAAAACTACTTTTATCAATACACATTACATCCAGAGCGTAACGTTGCTGTCGGCCATAGCAGGTTGCCAGTAGGAAGCGACTCAACGTCCTGTTTCTAGTCTCAGGTGTAGCCAAAAGAGAGATAAAAAGCACAGTTTTGGCCTTTTTTCCCCCGTCTGACATATAAACCCTGACTATAATGTAAAGTTTCCAGTTTTTTCCGGAAGGAGCTCGAAGATTCTCATTGAAAGGTTTGGACCTTTGCCCTGTCGGACGGCATGGGAACGCAGGGAGAAGCTGCAGCAGCGCGCTACGTTTCAGCCAGGTTGTTGCTAGGCAGATTTAAATAAAGGCCGGAGTTGGAAAAACAAGAGAATCTATCATTTTAAAAACGTAGTCTCTCATCAGGTCTGAAGTGTTTGAGGGAGTTTTCCGTGATATTCTACATGACCAAGTATAATGACATCCAGTAGCAAAGATAGAACACCAGACACGCCTGAGAACGTGACGTCATCGCACTGACTCTAACGGCGACCGTTCACTTCAAGCCAAACAGAACTTTCTGAGTAAAAAGCAGCGAATAAAAGGACGGCCTCGGAGCCGCTGTTTGTCTTCCTTTGGATTAACCTGAGCGATGTTTGGGGAAAGGTTCTCCGGTCGTTGTTTTCTCCTGCGGGTCCTTGTTGTTCTGCGCCGGCAGCTCTTTGTAGCCTTGTGCTTCCTGTTCCTGGTCAGGGCCGACGGGGGAGGATCCTGGTCCAAGATGGTGAAAGAGGAACCGCTCATCGATTACTTTGACGTCCAGGATTAAAACTCTGCCGCCCTCCGGAACCTCCATCCTGGGACGTCGGGGGTCGTCGTCGTCGCTCCTTCGCAGATAAATGCAAATGTTGTGTTCACTGCGTTGGTGCTGAAATGGAAGCATCATGTCTGAGCCCGTTCTGCAGGTTCCCCCTCGCACGGCGAATAAAAGCAGTATTTGGGAAACAAAAGATCGGTCCAGAGACGTTTTTCTGTGAAAGGAGGAGGAAGGTGACGACCAAGTCATACAGCACAATATATTTAACTGAGTGGATATTTTGTGGACGATAGACAGCCAGACAGACAGACAGACAGACAGATAGAATGATAGACAGACAGACAGACAGAGAGATACTTGATTCATCCCTGCAGGGAAATTGCAGTGTCAGCGTCAGCGAACATTAAAAACTAGGCAATAATAATGGAGCAATGGAACAAAAAAATATAGAGAAGAAAATGAAAATATACTGGAAAAAAAGTGAAAATGTACAATAAAAGGCTTCACTGTCGACTAAGACATGAAAATATACACTGAACCTAATAAATACGACAAAACAAATGATAAACTTAAAACAATAACATCAAGATGAGGAAGTAATAAACCAACCAAAAAACATTACATTGGAAAACAAAAAACTTTTGATTATCACGGTTCATAAGTTATTTACACACAAGCAATATACGAGGCAATCATTAGTAACGAGGATGTTATGAAGCATTGATTACAACGTCTGGAATAATGTTCCTTAAAGACGACGTTTAACTAATTCACCCAAAATCCCAGATATTATCTATTCATATCGCCATAGCGATATTAAATCATATTTGACTTGGCTGGATTATGGATTATTTTGGGTTATGTCGGACAGGAACTGACGGCCTCTCAAAGAGAGTTTTTCTTTTAAAAACGTTTTAAAATATTGGAGAACAGCTTCGTTTCGCTCCCGCCCACCTTCACTTGACCCTGTCGTCGAAGGCCCCGGGACCCGAAACCGTTTGTTTGGCCCCTAATGAATATTTCAAGGCGGCGCGTCGACTGCGAGCTGCTCCTCAGACGGACAAAAGGAGAGAACCCGAAGCGGAGGCCGAGGGATCGGCCTTCGGGGCGTTGGATCTCGCCTCTGCTGGGCGCGGCTGTGGCCCTGTGCAATGCAGGACCGGCGCTTCACGTTGGGGTTTGGGTGGAGTCCTGGCGCTCCAGGACCCAAGGTGGACACATCGACTCCACATTCCTACGTGGAAATCGAGCGCGTACGAATCAGATATCGGAAAACGGGACTTCCGTCTAAAACTCAGAGATGGGAATGTGGCGATCGCGGCGCACGTTCAAACCCAACTTTATTCGTTTGGGAATTCGAGGAAGTTCTCAGTTCTCCATGTACGGTTCAAATTGGGCGGGTTTGACCCCGCCCTAATTAAGACTTGGAACCCCCCAAACGAGGTAAAAACAACAGGTTGGGGCGGAAACGTTTATACGTCCTTCTTAACTGTCATCGTGAACATAGCAGTATATTTCCCGCCGTTCTGCCTGGAAGAATGTTGTAGTAGGTTTTCAGACACCCCTGAGGTGGACCGTACCATTACGCTGAGCACTGTCCTCCACAGCTCAGGTCACAGTCGTTTTTATTCCAAACAAAGCCAATAAAAACACACACCATGAGTGTGTTTTTATTGTAGGTGTATTTAATTTCCTCTGTTTTCTAATTCAGCGAAAACAAAATTAAGCCTGTGCTTAACGGGGACACTTTCTCAGTCCCTCCTCCCCGATTGTCATTCGTTGCATAATTCGAACTCCGTCTCCATGTCCTACTAGAGAAGTGTCTCCATACTGTGCATGTTGGTCCACGCACTCAGGGAAACCCCCGCCCTGTGCCGCCGTGCCCTCGAGCAAGGCACGTAGGTGGGCGAGGCCTCCTCCACCTCTCGAATGAGTTGAAGGGAAAAGCAGCTCGGGGCGGTTCCCTGGAAGCGTCCTAAGATCCGCCTTCCCTCCCTGGCGGCGACGCGTCACGCCGGTTAAATCGTTCCCGCCGCCGTCGCTCCTCCGCCCTCCCACGTGCAGCACGAAGGCACCGGCGAGCGTGGAGAACCCGCCGGGCGCCGTTTCCCCTCCGCCTCCCCGCTCGCTGTCGGATCCGCGGCCGGGGGTTTGTTTCCCCTCCCGATCCGTCGCAGATGAAATAAAAAAACGGATTTTTATTTGCTCTGGAGGCCGTAAATCATGTGACTCATGCAGAGTGAATGTGCCGCATGGACGCGCGGGGGGAGAATACGCTCCAGTGTTATTTATATTCCTGTTCCTGAGGCCGCAGTTAAACCTGTTTCCTCAGACTATCATTACTGCAGCAGCCGTGTGGATGTGGATGTGGATGTGGATGTGGCCCTTCTCCCTTCTCTGTTTCCTGTTTGCCACATGCATCTGATTTGTGAGGATGGAGCTCCGAGGGCCGTTCCCCTCCCGTCGCACTGGATATGGGAGGAAACCGTTCAGTCTGTGACACTTTGGAGGCAACGCCGTCGCGATGCCTCAGTTTTTCATTCTTGCCGCCGGAAACGCCTTCCTGCATTTTGGTTTTTACCTTGTTTAACTGCGCCGGGTCATTTGTATGAAAGCAGCCATTTTTGTTTTCTTCTGCTGCCTTTCTCGATATTTATTTTTTCATATAATTTATGAAAATAATAAAACTAATAATATTGCATTATATTAATGTAAAGCACTTTAAGTTTCATGTTTGCATCAAAGGTGCTATACAAATAAAGGTTAATTTTATTATTATTACTACAACTATCTGAATGATAACAAATACTATATACGAATACTAACTACTTCTACTACTACTACTATTTGAATGAATGAATAAATAGATAAATACTATACTATATACGTACTATAATACTAATACTAATAATAATAATAATAATGATAATAATAATAATAATAATGACAATACTAAATACGTACATAATACATATACTATATTCGAATACTAACTACTACTACTATTTGAATGAATGAATAAATAGATAAATACTACACTATATACGTACTATAATACTACTACTAATAATAATAATAATAATAATAACAATACTAAATACATACATAATACATGTACTATATTGGAATACTAACTACTACTACTATTTGAATGAATGAATAAATAGATAAATACTACACTATATACGTACTATAATACTAATACTAATACTAATAATAATAATGATAATAAT
Source organism: Zeus faber (assembly GCF_960531495.2). Taxonomy (NCBI): domain Eukaryota; kingdom Metazoa; phylum Chordata; class Actinopteri; order Zeiformes; family Zeidae; genus Zeus; species Zeus faber. The sequence goes on along the minus strand of NC_137206.1, from coordinate 2,353,156 downwards.
AATAATAATAATGACAATACTAAATACGTACATAATACATATACTATATTCGAATACTAACTACTACTACTATTTGAATGAATGAATAAATAGATAAATACTACACTATATACGTACTATAATACTACTACTACTACTAATAATAATAATAACAATACTAAATACATACATAATACATGTACTATATTGGAATACTAACTACTACTACTACTATTTGAATGCTATTATTATTATTATTTTGATTATTTCAACAACAACAACGCTGAGTTTAAAAAGGAGAAGCGGACGGGTGTGCGCATGTCTTTGTGCGCAGTGAGGCAGGGAGGTAATTTGCAGACGCTCCCTGGCCGCGCAGCCCCGGCAGCGACGCGCCTGCGCCCCTGCACCCGCTCCCGCACCCGCGCCCGCACCCGCACCCGCGCCCGCGCCGCGCTCCACCAGCCCCGGATCCGCGCACCGACTCGCGCCCGCCCCGACCCGACCCGCAGCGCAGCGCAGCCCCGCTCCGCCGCCCGCTGTGCCCCGGCGATGTGGAAGTGACGGAGAGCCGCCCCCCGCCCCCCACCCCTCGTTTCGGTTCTCCCTCGCCGCCAGCCCCCGGAGGAAGTTGAGCCGAGGCGGATCGGAGCCCCTGCAAGCCCCCCCGCGGCGGAGCTGACGGTGCGGTGATGGAGAGGAAGGTAAGGGGCTGGGTGGTGGTGGTGGTGGTGGTGGTGTGCGTGCGTGCGTGCGTGTTTCTGCTGCTGCGCGGTGCTGGCGGGCGCACGGGCTTTCGTTCGGCTCCGGCCCCGGTTGCGCGGATCCGCGTCCACGGTCCGGTGGCCCCGGCGCGGGGATGCTGCACCGTGCGCGGGGCGGGGGGTGGGGGTGGGGGTGGGTGGGGGTGGGGGCCGCGCACGGCGCCCGGGGACGTGCGTAGGGATCGACTATGTGGAGCATCCGGAGCTGCAGCATCGCGGCCCCACCGGCCTCCTCCACCTCCACCCGCCGCCCCCTCCGCCGCAGACAGAGCAGCGGGGCAGCCTGGTTAACCTTGACGGGTGGTGTGGGAAACAGACACTTGAGGAGTGACGGGGAGGGGGCTGCTCCGTGGATCCCTCCCTGTCTCTCCCTCTTCATCCTCCTCCATCCGCTTCCTCTTCCTCCACTTGACGCGTCATCCCCACCACCATGCAGCCCTCCTCCACCCTCCTCCTCCTCCTCCACCCTGACGCCCGGCTCTGGGTCCAGAGTGCCACAGGGTTTTCTGTTTTATGACTTTTTTTATTTATTTACAGGAAAAGTTTCTCGTTGCATATTTTAACAAATCCCGTCTCTATTTCCTCCGTCTTCTTCTCTTCGGGTCCGTTTTATTTCTCAACCACATTGTGTAGAATTCAGCCGTAACCCGGAACCATCACAATCAGGGTTTTTTTGGCCTACTGCCGTTACACATGAAAAGCATTGTCTGCGACTCTCAAATTACAAACAGAATATGCAAAACACATTGTAAAGGGCGAAAAAAATAAAACAAAGTTTGAGGAAAAGAAGTAGATGCACGAAGTAAGTGCGGCCGTGCGAGCAGCACAGTCGCCATCGGTGACAATTTCAGGACAGAACGTACGATAAATGGTAAAAAAAAAAAAAAAAAGTTGCCACGAAGAGTTTAGGGAAAACCACAGTACATTCAGTAAGACCTCCACCCAGCGAGCACTCTATTAGGAACACTCGACTGACGCTGCGTGGAGGCTCGCCCTGCTCTCCAAACAGCCTGGGCTCCTCTCGGCGTGGATTCCTCGCGACGTTGGGAACATTCCTCGGACATTCCGCTCCGCGTCGACACGGTTGCGTCGCGCTGCGGCTGCAGATTTGTCAGCTGCACATCGATGCTGCGAACCTCCCTTTCTCGGTCACGTCCCGGAGGTGTCGCGTCCGGTTTCTGATCCCGGCGACCGAACGACGCTCGGACCCGTCGTCACGTTGGTGGGAACGGGTTGGAGGCGACGTTGGCCGCGAGGCGGTGCATGGTCCTGCCGGGAGGAGCCGTGGGACGAGGCTCAACTGTGGCCATGAAGGGATGCGCACGCTCAGCAATAATACTCAAATAGGCTGTGGGGCTCAAACCACCGTCGATGGGTGTTAACGGGTCCAAAGTGCGGCAAGAACCAATTCCCCACATCATGACACCACCACCACCACCACCAGCCTGTACTGTTGACACAAGGCAGGTGCGTCCATGGATTCACGCCGTCGCCGCCAAACTCGACTGCACCCTCCGTGTGAAATGGAGGTCGATCAGACCGGGCTACATCGTTGGGTTTTTTGGGCGAGCCCGTGCCCACCGCCGCCTCAGCTTCCTGTTGTCGGTGGTAGAAGGTGGAACCCGAGGTGGTTCTGCCGTTGTAGTCCATCCGCCTCAAGGTTCCACGTGTTGTGTTGACATGTTGCTCTGCTCGCCACATTGTGCAGAGTGGCGGTCTGAGTGACGTAGCCTTCCACTCAGCTCCAACCAGTCCGGGCGTTCTCCGTTGACCTCTCATCAACAAGTCGTTTCCGTCCGCAGAGCGTCCGCTCGCTGGAGGTTTTTTTTTTTTTTTTGTTTTTCCGCACCACTCCGACTAAACTCTAGAGACTGAGATCAACAGTTACAGAAGCGCTCAGACCAGCCCGTCTGGCACCAACTATCCCGCCACGGTGGAAAACACCGACATCGCGTTGTTTTCCCCGTTCTGATGGTTGATGTGAACATTAACCGAAGCTGCTGACCCCGATCTGCAGGATGTGATGCACTGCACTGCTGCCACACGATTGGCGGATTAGATAACTGCATGAATAAGTAGGTGTACAGGTGTTCCTAATGAAGTGCTCAGTGATAAACTGTATTTACAGCAACATGGCAAATAGTGGCGATGAATAAATAAGGATGGAATATTGTTATTATTATTATATTATAATATTATTATTATTATTATTACACATGACTTCTGCAAAAACATAAATAAGTCAAAACAATCTTTGAAAAGTTTTGTCAAACTGCGGCAATCATGAGGCTGGAATCCTCAAACGGTGTTCTGCAACTGCAATGGATAGAGATGGATGGAAGGATATAAAATACAATAAAACCCAAAGTTGGCGAGAGGATGGAATAAAATGTGAAAAGATACAATATACCCGGTGATAAATAATGATAATAATAATAATTATAATAATAA
>NC_137206.1:2339965-2344965 GCF_960531495.2 Zeus faber | reverse complement strand
TTTTTTTTTTTACACATTAAGGGAACGTGGACAAAGACTTCCCCGTCGCCTGCTTCCTCGGTTGTTGTTTTTCTCCGGCAGTAGGATATCAAACCTCCTTAATGCACTTGCGTCTCTGTTAACGTTGTGCAGAATATTATGGGATGGACATTGCACGGCCGCTCGATCGGACTCTACTTTACGAGCCGACGGGACCGGACGAGTGTCGAGCGGGCGCTCGGCGCCTCCCTCTGGTGGCCTGAGAGGGACCTGCAGGCTCCGCCGCCCAGCAGGCATGTGGGGGGTTTGAGGGGCCCCCTCGGCCCCAGAAGAAAGGAAGTCACATGGAATGTGTTAAATATTTTAACACTATCAAGGATTTTCATTTTTTTTCTGAATTATTAATGATTCATCTTCGTCTGTGTGATTCGGGCGGTCGGCTCTCTCTCTCTCTCTCTCTATCTCTCTGGGGGGGGGGGGGGGGGGGGCAGACAGACTGAACCTCCCTCTCCTCCCATCCGCCCTCGTCCGGGTGATTGCTCCCCCTGTCGGCCGCTTCCCTCATTGCGACCCCCCCTACCTCCACCCCCCCCCCCTCCTTACACCGGGACTGGCCTGGGCGAGGGAGGCGGTGGGGGTCCGACGAGGGGTACTCCGACATGCGAACCTCCACCCACACACCCACCCCCCCCCCCCCCCCCCCACACACACACACACACACCGTCTCAATTTCTTTGTTATCTTTGCAACGCCCACGTGCTGTTGCCGTGGAAACGGGACCGGCACAGTCCCTGCGCCTCCGAGTGGAGGAAGTGTGGCTGCGCTCCGCATGTCGGGCTCTTTGACCTTGCCTCGGATGAACGACGTACATGATGGAGGTTGACGCGGCGTCATTCACACCATCAGAAATGAGCGGGATGGTATTGATCCGCAGGAGGAATTAGGGTGGAGGATGGAGGATGGATAGAGGGTGCATTGGGTGATTATTGAGTGAGTTTTATGGTGTTAATGCATGTGGTCAACCGGTATTTCTCTTTTTTTAATTGAAATTTGATACAATATTTGATAAAAAAAAAAAAAGATTTGCAATATAGAATCAATCTGAGATGAGAAGTCAGATCTGACTGAGTGTCTCTGCTCTGGTCGGGGAGATAACCCCTTGGAACTGGGATCCAAACTTCCACGTTCTCCAACGGCCCTTTTCAGCCAGGGACCCCCTGGGACCTCTGGAAGGACCCTTTGAGGGCTCCCCGGGCCCTACGTTGAGAGCCTCTGTTGTGGCCGACAGCGGTAGCACCCTCACCTCGGCACCGGGGGGTCACCACCATGGACCCGGAGGTCCCGCAGCGTCTGAACCGGGCCCTCGACGGGGTCCGGCCCGTGCCCATCTGTCGATTGATCGGTTCCCGAGAATGTCAAGTCGCTCGGACACAATCGATCGTCTGGGAAGGTCGGAGGAGACGTTGCCACTGTGAGTGTGTCTCTCTCCCCTTTCCCGCTGATGGATGCCTGTTATCTTATCTCGCTCCCGTGGAGACTCTCCTCTCTCTCTCTCTCTCTCTCCTCCGGAGGGTCGGCCCCCTCCTCCGAGAGGCCGCGACCTCCGACCCCGGAGGTCAAAGCCCCCGACGGCCAGCTGTCCACGCTGCGCAAACTAACGAGTCGCGGCATCTGCTCTGAGCCGCCGTCCGGCTGAGACTCAAACTCCACATTACAACACGCACACGCACACGCACATGAATATAAAGATAAACATAAAGATGAAGTTAAACATAAATATGAACAAATATTTATTTATGTAATTATTTTTTTATTCATTTATTTAATTATAAATCAAACCTATAATAGCACTACATTTATTATTTAGAATATATAAATAATCAACCTTTTATAGATTTGATAGAAATGATAGAAATGATAGAACATTTCAAAATATAAATAATAATGTAAAAAAACTAAATATAATAAATAAAGATTCCTCAACTTACCTCAACTTAAGTAACTATACATATTTAGATAACTCTCTCTCTCTCGCTGTCTTTCTTCCTCTCTCTCTCAAATTCAGAGTAATGAGGTTGTTTTCCTCTGCACCTCCGTGCGAGCGACACCTCTCACCTCCAGACCTCCACCTCCACCTCCAGACCTACACCCCCTCCACCTCCACACCTCCATCTCCACCTCCATTGTCATTCACATCCACTCATGAATATTTCCCCCTTCCTGGTCTGGCGGTTGAGAAGAGAGAGAAGACGACGTAAAAGAGAAGTTCAAATGAAAAGAAAGTCAGCAAGAAATAAATAGGGTATTGAAAGTCGTGCACGGACATGTATATGAAATGTACAAGTGGAAAAATACCAAAAAGGATAGATAAGATAAAAATATATATAACACACAAAAAAGTACAAATAAAAATACACTGTGAATAATAATAATTCCAATATTAATAATATAGACGACAATTATCAATATCAATATTAATACCAAAAATGACCATCTATATATAAGGTATTTCTGTATTTTTAAAAATAAAACTTAAAAACGACACACCGTGCAAGCTGTAGCGACACACCGTGCAGGCTGTAGCAACACACCGTGCAGGCTGTAGCGACAAACTTTGCACGCTGTAGTGACACCGTGCACGTTGTAGCAACACACCGTGCAGGCTGTAGCGACAAACTTTGCACGCTGTAGTGACACCGTGCACGTTGTAGCAACACACCGTGCAGGCTGTAGCGACAAACTTTGCACGCTGTAGCGACACACCGAGCACGCTGTAGCGACACCGTGCACGCTGTAGCGACACACCCTTTACGCTGTAGCGACACACCGAGCACGCTGTAGCGACACCGCGCACGCTGTAGCGACACACCGTGCACGCTTTAGCGACACACCGTGCACGCTGTAGCGACACCGCGCACGCTGTAGCGACACACCCTTTACGCTGTAGCGACACACCGTGCACGCTGTAGCGACACACCGTGCACGCTGTAGCGACACAACGTGCAAGCTGTTGTGACACACTCAGACAGTGCAGCGCTGTGCTGAGAGCAGTAGGTGAAAGGTAAAGCTAATGAGGCGGGGGGGAGGAAATGCTCTTCTAACCTCTCGGTGCACCCGGACAAAAGGGCCAACACACACACACACACACACACACACACACACACACACACACACACACACACACACACACGCACACACACACACACATACACGCACACACGCACACAGACGGCAGAAGGACAGGAAATGAAGGTGCTCATTTCTCGCCGCGGCGTCTAGAGGAGATTAGGGAGAAGCGTCTGTTGTGAGAAGAGACGTGAGAAGTGTTGAATTGAGCGGCAGACGAAGAATGTTCTTTTTTCTTTTTTCTTTTATCTTTTTTCTTTTCTCTTCTTTCTTTAATGTGAAACGTGTCTTTTTGCTTCAGGGTTGTTTTTCCAACCACTGAATTAACGGATGAATGAAGTAATTAACTTATTAATCAGCCTCATTGCAATCATAGCATTGTCAGTGTCCTCATAACGTCATCATAGTTTCCATGTCATTTCCTCAAAATGTTATTATAACGTCCTCATAACCTCTTCATTTCCTCATAATTTTGTCATAATGTTGTAATAGTCTCCTCGTGATGTCATAGTCTCCTCATAACGTCAGTGTCCTATTGATGTCATACTGTAGTGTCCTCATGATGTCATAGTGTCCTCATGATGTCATAGTGTCCTCATAATGTCATAGTGTCCTCGTAACGTCAGTGTCCTCATGATGTCAAAGTGTCCTCATGATGTCATAGTGTCCCCATCATTTCCTCACAACGTTGTCATAGCGTCCATGTTATTTACTCAAAATGTTATCATAGCGTCCTCATAATATCCTAATTTATCCTAATCTCCACATCTTCACCACGTTGTCATGGCGACGGCGTCCCCCATCAGTGCCCTCGTGCTGTCGCCCTCTCACCCCGCCCTCGCTCTGTCGTCAGCCGTGCACACCGTGTCGTCACACCGTGGCTGCGCTGACGTGTCCTTCCATCCTCGTGAGGACGTTACGCAGCAGTGGCAGCGGCGCGGCCCCTTTAAGAGCCTCCTGTCCTTTTTTGAGAATGAGTCCGCACTCAGTGTGTGTGTGTGTGTGTGTGTGTGTGTGTGTGTGTGTGTGTGTGTGTGTGTGTGTGTGTGTGTGTGTGTGTGTGTGTGTGTGCTGACCGTGGCCTCAGGGTTGATCGCTGGGGGCTTGAGGGTGGGGGTGGGGGGGGGGGGGGTAAGCCAACTGATTCTGGGAACCCCCCCCGCCCCCCGCCCCCACTCAACACACACACACACACACACACACACACACACATGCTCATACTGCATACCCTTATCTACCAATGGAATGCAACAGCTGTGTGTGTGTGTGTGTGTGTGTGTGTGTGTTGAGTGGGGGAGCACGAGGGTGGGCCGGCTGCAACCCCCCTGCTAGGACCCCCCCCCCCCCCCCCCCCCCCCCGGCTCCTGAAAGGCAGATCAACTAAAAAGTGAAGGAGACACAGCCAGAGAGGCTCGGCTGCTGCACATTCAAAATAGAGAAGGAGAGAGAGAGAGAGAGCGAGAGAGAGCGAGCGAGCGAGCGGGCGGGCGGGCGAGAGGAGGGAGGGAAGGAGGGCGGGCGAGAGGAGGGAGGGAGGGAGGGAGGGAGGGAGAAGGAGAGTCAGGGGCAGGCAGTGCTGGAAAGGAGAACACAAAGAGAAGGAAAGTGGAGCAGAGGAAGGGAGCGAGGCGAGCGGCTGGGAGGAGAGAGAGAGAGAGAGAGCGAGGGAGAGAGGGAGAGAGGGAGGGGGAGAGGGAGACAAAAGACAGAGGGAGAGAGAGGGAGAGAGAGGGAGAGAGAGGGAGAGTCGTAGCAGGGTGAACGGAGGGGAACACGCAAATGGCTGCGGAGGAGACAGCCGGGGGGGCGCGAAAAGCCACCAAGAGCAAACTGTTTGAGTTCCTGGTCCATGGAGTGGTGAGTGCCGCCGTCCGTCGTCCCCCGTCTGCACACGC
>NC_137206.1:2327465-2332465 GCF_960531495.2 Zeus faber | reverse complement strand
TTAAAGCAGCAATCTCGAGGGTTTTCGTCCCGTTGTTTTTTGGCGGCACCTGTGGCGTACAGCGGTGTTGCAGGTGTGTTTCTGCCGCTCGGTTCCCAGAGATCAGAATCAGAATCAGAATCAGAATCAGAAATACTTTAATAATCCCAGGGGGGAAATTACTTTAGATGCGAGCGGCGTCGCCCGCGTGACGTGGGCTGGTGGTCCGTCACGGCTGCTGATGGGGAAGGCGTCGCCGACCGCGTCCCGCTGGCCCTCGGACCGCACGGCGGTCACACCGCCTCTTGAAATCACCTTTGTGTGACCTCATTCCACGATGGATAGTTTATTTATTTCAAAGACAAGCTCTGGGAATGGCACCTTGAATTCATATAAATCGGCGGCTCAAACCCTGGGTTCTCCACGGTGCATTTGAGGCGTCGGGGCTCTTTACTTTTTATTTCACGGACGTTCTCATGAGGTTTATTCCTATTTTATTTATGTTCAAATAAATAGAAGATCAGATAAAAGAGTATTCATTGGTACTGAAGCTCTGGAAATGAGTTATCATCGGATTGTTATTTGTTTTTTCTTCCCCCTATTTGCACTATTAGTTTTGTGTGTTTTTGACATCCCTGTTGTGTTCCATCCTTTTTATCAATATCTTGAAGAAAATTTCTGATAAATATTAATGTGATGATGATTTGATTTGATTTGTTGCTGTTTATACAGGGTGACTGCAGGTTTTTGAATTCAAACATTTTTGGCCTTCAACGTCTCTCCGTCGTCTTGGATTTGAATTTAAGGAGCGGAGCAGACAGCCGCGCAGACGGCAAAGCCGGCTGCTTAGATAGGCCGTCCAAATAAGGGTATCGAAGCGAGTGGAGCTGTCGAGTTGTCTGACAGAACCAGCTCCACGAGCTACACCGCATTGATACTTAAGACAAAATATTAGCACAAAATTTTCTTCAATTCTGTTAGAATTTGTCCTGAAAAGGCCTTAAAAGATATGGATTGTAGCCCTGCAGAGACCCTGTTCCAGCCAATAAGTACTGATGAAAACTCTGGCCAACATTGTAACCCTTCTATCCTGTCTCCCCGCCCCCAGCGTCCCGGCATGCCGTCCGGAGCCAGGATGCCCCACCAGGGGGCGCCCATGGGTCCCCCCGGCCCCCCGTACGGCGGCAACACGGCGGTGCGGCCCGGCCTGCCCGCCCCCGTCATGGAGCCCAGCCGCAAGCGGCCGGCGCCCTCGCAGCAGCAGCAGCAGCAGCAGCAGCAGCAGCAGCAGGCCGTGCAGAACCGAACCAGGAAGTGAGTCCCACGCAGCCCAAGTGCGCGCCTCCACGTGCACGGGAATATTCCACAGCGTTGATTGTTATTGTCCCAGTTCGGAACCTTCAGCCGGGTCACGTTGTTTCCATGGTGATTCAAGTCTCTAACGTAGGACTGGACGATATATCTCGATGATATCGGTATCGCAATAAGAGACGAGATATCGTCTGGGATTGTGGTCGTGGTGAAATAAGATGAGATGCGATAAGACAATGCAGGCACAGCAAAAACAGTGCAATGGGATTAAAAATAACACATGCGTATACATCTGCTTACGTGAGGTAAGATGTGCGTAAAAAATAAATTTAAGTAAAAATATACAGTTAAATGTTTCATGCTTTGAGGCTTCAATGCACTTGTCAGAGCTCCATCCACTGCTGCAGCTCTTCTAATGTAATATCCTTCATTTCTTATAAAGCAATAGCACCAGTAGTCGTCAAACTATCGCCATCGAGGTGTTCGTCAAATAATATTGTGATATATCATTTTGTCCATATTGTTATCAATCTATTTTGATTCATCCCATTCGTGTGTCAATACATCAGACTTTATTTGAGGCCGTTCACCTCAAAATACAGATATTTTATCAATGTAACTTACTAACTTACACTTTGAGAGCCATAAATACCATAAATAACAATAAAATAATTTCCAATTAAGTATTTCATGCAAGATATTCTGAATGCATTACAGTTATTACTATATTATTAACAGTTATTATTATTATTATTATTATTATTATTATTATTATTATTATTATTATTATTATTATTATTATCACATTACAACAGTCAATTGAAGACTTTGAATGATGCAGTTATTCCATGTCAAACAACGTCATTATGATGGTTGTCAGGGGATGGTAGCTCAGGAGGTAGAGCTGGTGGTCTAGTAATCCAAACGTTGCTGGTTGGATCCCAGGCTCCTCCTGCTAGCATGCTGTAGTGTCCTTGAGCAAGACACTTAACCCCTCATTGCTCCTGATGGCTGCGTCCGTCGGTGTTTGAACAATTGTAAGTCGCTTTGGATAAAAGCGTCTGATCAATGACTAAATGTAAATGTAAATTATTCCTTGAGTCCCAGGAATAATGGAATAATAATGGAAGAGTTGAGCTGTTACTGATCCTGACCAGGACACTTTCATTGATCAGCTTATTGATAAGTAAGTGTATTGATAAGCATACGTTGCCATGGAAACAGCGTGCACCCTGCACCAGACTCAACCCGGTAGAAACCGGGACGGCGTGTCCTGCGGCCGTCGAAAATCAACGATATCCAAACGAAATGTTCCATCATGATCATTCCGCTACGGACACGTACATGGCTGGCTTCACATCCATCCATCCATCCACCCATCCATCAATCTAACCATCCATCCATCCATCCATCCATCCATCCATCCATCCATCAATCTATCCATCCATCCATCAATCTAGCCATCCATCCATCCATCCATCCATCAATCTATCCATCCATCCATCCACCCATCCATCAATCTAACCATCCAACCATCCATCCATCCATCCATCCATCAATCTATCCATCCATCCATCCATCCATCAATCTAACCATCCATCCATCCATCAATCTATCCATCCATCCATCCATCCATCCATCAATCTATCCATCCATCCATCCATCCATCCATCCATCAATCTATCCATCCATCCATCCATCCATCAATCTAACCATCCATCCATCCATCCATCCATCCATCCATCAATCTATCCATCCATCCATCCATCAATCTAACCATCCATCAATCTAACCATCCACCTATCCATCCCTCCATCCACCCATCCATCCATCAATCCACCCATCCATCATCCATCCATCCATCTTTGCATCCACCGATCCCTCCCTCATCCATCCACCCATCCATCCCTCCATCAATCCACCCATCCATCATCCATCCATCTTTGCATCCACCGATCCCTCCCTCATCCATCCACCCATTCATTCATATCCTGTATTAAAATCATATTGAGGTGAAGACCCCGAGGCTCCAAACGAGGAAGAAACAAAAGAAACAAAAGAAACAAAAGAAGAGAAAGAAGCTTGAAGACTTGACACTCGCTCCAGTGCGGGTCCGTCCGCGAGGGGTTCGGCTCTTTTTAGGGACCCGGCTCTTTTGGAACCGCCCCGGGAAAAGGTTTGACTCCTCGTTTCGCTGGAGTCGCTCGGTGTCACCAGCCCGGCCCTCAGCTGGTGACAGCCGCCCAGCTGTGTGTTGCAATATCAAAAAGGACTCTGTACTGGCTAGGCGCCAGCGATGCCCGCGGGAGGCTCCACGTCTGTTGTTCGGTGTCGGTCATTCAGCGCCCGGCGTGTTGATCCGTAATGAGAGAGAGAGTACGGAGGAGATGGATATCTCTCTCTCTCTCTCTCTCTTTCTTTTCTCTCTCTCTCGCTGTATCATTGATCCACTCCCAGTGGAGCAGCTTTGTCAAACAGAGGAAACGTTGAGTCTCAACCTCCAGAGTCTGATCGATCAGCCAGGGTGACTCTCCCTCTCTCTCTCACTCCCCCCTTCTCTCTATTGCTGGCGACCCCTCCGCCTCTCCCTTTTGCTCTTTCCCTCTTTCTTGCTATCTCTCGTCTCCCTCCCCATCTATCTCTCATATCTCCCTCTCTCCGCCCCTCCATCTCCCCCTCTCTCTCCCTCCGTCTCTCCCTTTCCCTCTCCCCCCACTCTCCATATCTCATTTACCTCTCTCTCCATCCCTCATTTCCCCCTTTTTCTCTCTGTATCTCCCTCTCTCTCACCCCCCCTCTCAATCCGTCACCCCCCCTCCCTCTCTCTGTCTCTCTCTCTCTCTTTCTACCCCCCTCTCTCTCCCTTTTCCTCCCTGTCTCTCTCCATCTCTCATTTTCCTCTCTATCTTTTGCTCCCCTTTTCTCCCTTTCCCCCACTCTCTCTCTCCCTCTCTCTCGCTCTCTCCTCACCCCTCCCTTTCTCTCTCTCTCTTCCTCTCCACCCCCCCTTCCCCGTCGCTCTCTCTCTCCATCTCTTCCTCCGGAGCTTGCTCATTGGCAGATCCACATGGTTGATTCAAAATCCCGGAGTGGAACGGCACTCTCTGAACCCTGGATTTCTCTTTCTCTCCTCTCTCTCTCCCTCCCTCCGGTAAAAGTACCTGCTAGGAAACATTGTTGGTGAAGATCAATGTGTTGATTGTCCGGTTTTAGTTGCTCTGATCCAGGGTTTCCAACGCTCCCATATAAGTTTTTTGAATCCGGCCTGATTCATTGGAGAGCCCCAGCCCCGGTTCAGATAACTCGTTTTTTGGTGGTTTTTGTCCGAATCTGATTTTTTAGGCTGTTTTATACATTGTACACATACTGTTCAGTCGTGGACTTTGTCAGAATCCATGGATTTTTTTAACCAATATTTGCCTCGAACCGTCCGAGGCCTCGCGGCCCCCGCGGCCCCCACCTGACACCCCCGGCGACCCCTGCGGGGGTCCAGCACCCCGGCTGGGGAAACCACCGCCGTAATGGTTTCCTCCTTTTGTCGACAGGCTCCAACCCTGTTTCCCGCAAAGTGATCGTATCGCTGGTATGAATTAGTCGCACGTTCTGGTGTTGCAGATAAGGCTCCACATGACGGAGCGGACTGAAAAGTAAGATGTTTCATTTGGAACAAGTAGAAAATACCACACCCGGGTTAAAGTACTCAAGGGGAC
>NC_137206.1:2304965-2322465 GCF_960531495.2 Zeus faber | reverse complement strand
GAGAAGGAAGATGGCAGACAAGATTCTTCCGCAAAGGGTGAGGCTGCATCTCTAGCTTTGTTGACGATGTTTTGTTTTTTTCCGTTCCGTCGCATTGTGGAGCGGAAAGCTCGACGTTTGGCCCCAGACGAGTGTGTGCCATTTACAGACCAGCAGAGAGAGAGAGAGAGGGACAGAAGGGCGATCAAAGGGATTATGGGTTGTCGTCGTTCGTTTGATTTGCATTTCGAGGAGTTATAACGGGAGGCTGGAGGGGGTCGGACCCCGCCGCAGGTGAGGGAGGGTTCGATCCCTGCGCCGTGCAGGGCGGCGGCACGATGGCGACGTGCACGATGGCATGGCGGTGTGCACGATGGCATGGTGGCGTGCGTGGCGGGGCGTGGCGGCGACGTGCACGGTGGTGGTGCTGCAGTGCTACGTTGCCCACATCCCAGAAAGTGGAGGTTGATGTGAAGCTCTGAAGTCTGAGGGCGTTCGTCTGGATTCTGAGGGTCTTTATCACCTCATGATACCCGGACAAGGAGAGGGGGAGGGAGGGAGGGCGGGGGAGGTGGAGATGGATGGAGGGAGGGTGGGGGGGATGGAGAGATGGAGAAAGAGGAAGGGAAGGAGGGAGAGAGACCAAGCAAGAATGAGGAAGGGAGTTAGAGAGAGGGAGAGAGCGAGGAAGGAAGGGGAGGAGGCAAAGATGGAAGAAGGGGAGAGGCGGGAGGGAGGAGAGAGAGAGTGTTTGCGTGCTAGTCTCTTGTCCCAGTGAAGGGGCGATGGCGATAGGCGAGGAACAATGAAGGTGAGGGAGAGGAAGAGAGGGAGGGAGGAGGAGGAGGAAGAACAATGGAGGGATGGAGGGATAGAGAGGGAAGGCAGCTCTCACTGGCGTGGCCCAGACTCTTTCTTCATTGTGCGAAAAGCACTTTGTTCAAAAGGCGCTGTATCAATAGTTTATTATTATTATTATTATTATTATTATTATTATTATTATTATTATTATTATTATTATTATCATTATTATTATTATTATTAATAATAATAATAATAATAATAATAATAATATTGTTCTTCTTCTTATTATTATCACTATTATTATTATCAGTATTATTATTATTTTGGGGTTTTTTTATCAGTATTATTATTATTATTATTATTATTATTATTAGGGGTCCAACGCCTAGGGCTGGACCCTAGGCGGCGTTATAGAAATCCGAGCCTCGTCTCTCGGAACTCGTTCCCCTCCGGCCGCTCGCGAGTACGACGTCCAGACAGGCGGCTTGAGCCGGTGCTGCGTTTAAGGGACACTCGGAAAACTCTAACTCGTCCCGCGTTTCACAAGGGATGTGACAGGAAGAGCCAGTCGCGCAGCGGGAGCGCCGGCGCCGGCGCCTCCCCCGCTCTCTCCCCGGCCGCGGCGCCCTCCGGCGGCTCTTCCTCAAACGCCAATTTGAACTGGAATTATTGAAGAAAGAGTCTGTGATTTTCGGTGACGTCTGGTCTGACACGGTCGGAGAGCGTCCGCGCATATAATCACAGAGCGCAGATTCGGGAACCTGTAATACATACTGAACATGACTTAACCCGACCCCGTGTGTTGCTGCCTGCAGCTGTATTTATTATTGTGATTATTATTATTATTTCCTCAAACATTGCAGATTACAAGGAGGGTCGCGGTTGTTGGGAATACTAAAAACATGCTTCCAGATGACTTCACCTCCCTCCACTTTTCAATTTTGTCCATTTAAAAGCACATGCACCATGAAATGTCGTCCGTTAATCAATGTTTATCTCTTTACTGGACTTTAATTTAGTCTCAGTAGTTATTTTCAGTTTGTGAGTCAAAGATTCACTCTCTTAGCGGAGTGGCTCCAGGCTCGTTTAAAGGACGTGTTCGCCGCGAACGAATCGTTTGCGAGTCTTACATCACTTACTGTTAGTATAGTCCATAATAATAATCACAGTTGTCGTTGTTCCCGAGGTTCTTGGTGGTCAAACGGGATAGTTCCGTAGTGCCGCCGGATCTACTGTGAATCGAGGGTACAAAAAGATTTAGTGGCGGTGGACTCATCTCCCCCTCCCGCTGCAGATCCGTGAGCTGGTCCCGGAGTCCCAGGCCTACATGGACCTGCTGGCCTTCGAACGCAAACTGGACCAGACCATCATGCGGAAGCGGGTGGACATCCAGGAGGCGCTGAAGAGACCCATGAAGGTAAGAGGATTCCCGACGCGCTGTCTACCGGGCCCTGGTGGCGGCAAATGCGTTTATACATTTTGATTTGATAGGATTTCAATATAGCTTGAAAACTGCATTTCATTCAAGTGGTAATCCGTAAAAATATTTGGGGATATTTTTGGTCCCTTTTTCGTGAATGCTCATCCATATCGACAGTTTACAAAACAGCGTAGCAACGAGCTACGCTGCTTTAGCTGATTCCCCCGCGGCTGCACTTTCACTTCTTGCAAGGGTGGCGGACCCCGCCGCCAACAGTGGAAACTGCGTACAGTATACAGGAGAACCATGCAGAGTGCAAATACAATGAAAGGCTGTTTCTTATGAAATGCCAGTTAAAGTCAGTATCAAATGTGGGATTTCTTTAAACAAAGTAATCTTACGGATTACCACTTTAATATTAGAATTTTTTTTTCGCTTTCTTCAATGTGTGCAAGCAAAGAAGCACGTTGTAAATTAGATAAACACAACGTGTGCGTTGTCCTTTAGCGTGACACTACTTTTACAAAACTTTTTAGCAACTGAGTGCGTCTTGGGTGTTATGTTAAAAAGCCTGAATTGATTTCAACGTTAGGCCATAAAATGTCGTTGAAAGGGAAAGCTACTGGATCGTGTGCTGAAGGATAAACAGAGGAATACATTTTACACCTTTTTATAAACAATGAAATCGTCTTATCTGCACAGATTTTCAACCATGTGACAATGAAGCCACGCCCCTTTATATTCTGGGATGTTTGCTGTTATGTTTTTGATGTATTAATGTTTAAATAAACACATTTTAACGTTGTTTTCCGTATGAGTGCCTTAACGATCTCCCAGTAGTAACAAGATGTGTGTGTGTGTGTGTGTGTGTGTGTGTGTGTGTGTGTGTGTGTGTGTGTGTGTGTGTGTGTGTGTGTGTGTGTGTGTGTGTGTGTGTGTGTGTGTGTGTGTGTGTGTGTGCGTGCGTGCGTGCGTGCGTGCGTGGGTGCGTGCGTGCGTGCGTGTGTGGTTGACCTATCCTCGCGTCAGCAGCAAAAACGAAAACTGAGGCTGTACATCTCCAACACGTTCAACCCGGCCAAGCCCGACGCCGACGACTCGGACGGCAGCATTGCATCATGGGAGCTGCGGGTCGAGGGGAAGCTGCTCGACGACGTGAGATTTTACTTTATTTTTTATTTTTTATTTATTTTTATTTTTATTTATTTTTTGTTTATTTATTCATTTATTTCACACAAGTTTTGGAAGTTTTCAACCTCAGGGTGGCGGCCCCACTTGGGTTCACGTGGGGATATTTATATTTAATTGATTTTTATTTTTCTAAAAAATTGAGTTTAATAAGTTTGTAATCTATCATTTTTTCTATATAATCCAGCTCCCTCCATGCTCTATTATATGATAGATAATACAATAGATGATCCAAAACTGAAATTGAGTGTACTATTTACTTACTTTACTGGTTTGCAAAGCGGAATATCTGCATTTTCAACAGCGAAGTCAGTTTTGAAAGTAAAGTAACAAAGATTGGTTTCGGTGGTTTAGGTCAAATAGGAATCTCTCTCTATATATATATGTAACAATAGTATTAATAACAATAAATATTGCTGCAGGCAGCAACATTGCGTATTACGGTTTTCCGGGTTCTCTGAAAGGGAGCACGAGTTACAATTTTCCGAGTTGACATTGAACGTCGCACGGGCCCCGGCGGCTCTGCCGTCCACGCGGCGCAGCGCTCCGAATGCGAATGACCCCCCAGAGATGTCAGCTGGACTCATTTAACATGATGTCACAAGCGGGACTTTCGATTGGCACGAATGTCGCAAAGTAAGGAGGGACACGGCAGCGGGTTCGATGCCAACAAAACAAGTTCATTCACAAAAAGGTCAAAAGAGATAAAATATCAAAATAAAAGCTGAGTGGTGTGTGCGGTCGTCTGGATACTGCTAGAAGCAACCAGTACAGTGCCATGGAGTCTATACCAGGCCCCCCAGAGCCACAACCTGCACTTAAACAACAAATTGGATGGTGATGTCACAAAGCGCCCGCTCCACAAACTCACCTCGCTGCACCACCCGACAGGAAGTCGTACAACGTTGGCGTATCCGGCGATGCGAGAACGTTCTGTTACTTACGTGAAAACTTTAATCGTTTTTTGACTAATTCCTGCTCTAAATTGTAGATCGATATGGATCAAAACTTGAACCGCAAGATGTCTGAGACGTCCCGGTTCGAACAATACCTTAGCTGTGTGCGTGGGTTCGCCGGTTGTCGTGTTCCAGACACTTTTAGTCTGAAAAATGCAGAATGCAGAAAGGATAATAATAATAATAAAAAATCTGATCAAATACAATAGCGGTCCATTATTATAAGGGGTCCAGCCCGAAAAATATTTATAAATATTTATATTTTACTGTGTTTTATATAAATATACTGTCAGCAAGGGAACATTTCCCTCTTTTCGCTGGAAGTTTTTTCAGGCGTCTCATACTAACGTGGCTCAAACCGGATCAAACCAGATCGAACCTCCAGACGTGGAAGCAATCTGTCAGAGCAGATTAAACAAGCGATGAGGGCTTTTGCAGAATGTTTAGACATTGGAGGAATAAAAAGCCTGGGGTCAAGAGGTCACGCTGCTCCAAACAGAGACCGACTTCAGAGGATCAGGCTGGAGGTCACGCTGCTCCAAACAGAGACCGACTTCAGGGGGTCACGCTTGAGAACACGCTGCTGCTCCAAACAGAGACCGACTTTGTTTATATTGACAAAGTGCTTTTCGGTGAACAGCAGTTTGTCGCTCGTTCAGTTGCCCTCTGACATTTATTTTCTGTGATTTTATCTGTGTTTTTACTGTGTTTTTACTGTTTTATTTACATTTACATTTACATTTAGTCATTGATCAGAAGCTTTTATCCAAAGCCACTTACAATTGTTCAAACAGCGACGGACGCAGCCATCAGGAGCAATTA
Organism: Zeus faber; assembly: GCF_960531495.2. Taxonomy (NCBI): domain Eukaryota; kingdom Metazoa; phylum Chordata; class Actinopteri; order Zeiformes; family Zeidae; genus Zeus; species Zeus faber. The sequence goes on along the minus strand of NC_137206.1, from coordinate 2,317,296 downwards.
GGGGTTAAGTGTCTTGCTCAAGGACACTACAGCATGCACAGTGTTTTTACTGTGTTTTTCTGTGTTTTTACTGATTTATTGTGTTTTCTCCATGTTTTACTGTGTTTTTATCTTTGTATTTGCTGTATTTTACTGTGTTTTATCTGTGTTTTATCTGTGTTTTATCTGTGTTTTTATCAGTGTTTTTATTTAGTTTTTACTGTTTTTATCTGTGTTTTTATCTGCATTTTTTACTTTTTTTTATGTCTTTTATCCTGTTTTTACTGTGTTTTTACTATGTTTTCAGTTTCTGATTCTTTATTTGTACAAAGTTATTTTTATGTCCTGTGTGTGTGGACGTTTGTGTATATCTTTACATCACATCGTTTCAGCGTTGGGTCAGGGTTTTCTTCTTTCTAATATTTTTGGGCCAAATCCCACTCTGACGATGAGAAAACCAGTCGTCCAAGATCCTGCTGCTTAATTGATTATTGATAATCAGGATCATCTTCAGAATAAACAGCTGCAGCATCATCACGCCGGCTTTACACTGAATCCCACAAACGACAGCAGTGAACCGGAGCCCGCGTTACGGCCCAAAGTGACGTTGAGTTCCTCAATTGGAACTGGATCCAAAACAAAGTAAATAAGTCACTAATATGAAATGATGACGTTATGGATTTTGACGTTAGATGTCATCATATTCACTATCAATAAATTCATTTTTATATCAGTCAATTGTGTGGATTGTTTTTCGCACTTTCAAACACAATATAATGGAGGTTTTAAACCCTTTAGTGTGTGTGTTTGTGTCTTCATTTAAATAATAAATCATAATCCTATTTCTCTGCTCCTCAGCCTGGGAAGCAGAAGCGGAAGTTCTCGTCGTTCTTTAAGAGTCTGGTGATCGAGCTGGACAAGGACCTGTACGGCCCCGACAACCACCTGGTGGAGGTTGGTCTCCACCCTTTTTAAACACGTTCCCCCGCCTTTTTAACCACGTTTGCTGCCTTTTTAACCACGTTGCACCGCCTTTTTAACCACGTTTCACTGCCTTTTGAACCGTTTAAGTTACTAATCGAAGTACATACGTTTCATGGAGATAGATTAATGCATAAAATTGCGTTTGTATATTCTGAATTTTCTTTGTATTTGACAAATTATGTTGTATTTATCGAAAAATTCTGTATATTTGCCAATTTTATTTAAAATTAATTTTTTTTTTATTCATCAGTTATTAATAATAATTAATATTGTTATATAAATATTATTATAATATCATATATAAAACATTATTATTTATTGTTATTATTATTATTATTATTATTATTATTATTATTTTATACATCTTCCAAAATGCTGGTGTTCCAATGTAAAGCTACATAATTCCAGGCAGATCTTTGAGACAAGAGGCGATGCAGCTGGAGACACCACCGCTCGTCCACAGGGGGGCGCTAACGTGAACACAGGGCCAACACTAACCTGGTCCCAGGGGCCTTAAAATGCAGGGAAGGCACCGAGCAGCGCCCAGAGTTTCCTTACGTCCTCAGATTTTCGTCCCTCTGCACCTGCGGCCCAGCTGTTCCAGCAGTTGCAGGTCGTTCCCGTCGATAAACTGTAAATATTACTTTTGTTGACCCGTACGTTGCGTTTCTGCAAGAAAGTTCGAGAAAACAATTCTTGGATAAAATCGACTTCGGTTTTCTTTTTAAACCTCCAGACGTCTCATGGTCTGTCGGTTCATTTTATTTTGGTGCAGGGAATGGTTTTAATAGAAATGTTATAATATAAAATATAATTTAGAAATAAAAAAATATATTATACAAAACACTGTATATTATATAATATATATGATATTTAAATATTAAATAAAAAACAATACAAATAAGAACATGTTTATATTTAACTTATTATCATTTATTTATTATAATAATGATAATGGTTAATTGTTAAATTACATTATTATTATTACCAATAATGGTAATACTTCTACTACTTCTAATTGTTTAAATAGAAATGTAAGGAATATATAAAATAGTATCATATATATGTTTAAAATGTATTATATAAAAACACTTTATATTATATAAAATATATAATATAAAATTGTTAAATAATAAAACCATAAAAATTATGAACATGTTTATATTTACATGTTAAAATCTGCTCAAGGTGTCTCTGAGTGTAGTTTTGGCGTCACGTCGCCTGGTTTGCTGCACCAGGTTTCACCGTCTGAACGTTGAATTTAAATGAAGTCGAAGCAGAAAACGCCTCCGAGCTGCACCGCGGCAGACGCTGACCTCTAATCCATCAACTGTTCTGTCGGCTCTTGACCTTTTCTATTTTACTTTTAATTTTCCTGTCTTCTTAGCATTATCCTTTACCTTTAGACCCTCTTGAAGTTTATCTTCATTTCTAGCCAATTTTTTAGAAATAGAGAAGAATAATGTCAATGAAACGTCGGTCAAACAGCCACTGGACCACGTCTCGGTCGATGGAATGAGGACGGCTCTGAGGAGGGTTGTCCAGTGGGTTTTAGCGCCCTCTAGTGGGTTCCATTCCCTGCTGTTGGACACGGAGGGTTTTCTCCGAAATGAGGACGAAAACATTCATGAAGAAGGCAAAAATGTATTTAATGGGATTTCCTGTTTGTTTTGGAGGGCCGGGTTTTAATTTCAGTTTATTTTTTAGTTCTTTTCTTTGTCTTCATTTGTCTTTGTTGAATTAGTTTTTTAATGCGTGTTGTTGTGGTAAAAACCCGTCTGCTGTGTGGAATGTCCTGAAGTGTCCTGTCTGCTGCGTGGAATGTCCTGAAGTGTCCTGTCTGCTGTGTGGAATGTCCTGAAGTGTCCTGTCTGCTGTGTGGAATGTCCTGAAGTGTCCTGTCTGCTGTGTGGAATGTCCTGAATTGTCCCGTCTGCTGTGTGGAATGTCCTGAAGTGTCCTGTCTGCTGTGTGGAATGTCCTGAAGTGTCCTGTCTGCTGTGTGGAATGTCCTGAAGTGTCCTGTCTGCTGTGTGGAATGTCCTGAAGTGTCCTGTCTGCTGTGTGGAATGTCCTGAATTGTCCCGTCTGCTGTGTGGAATGTCCTGAAGTGTCCTGTCTGCTGTGTGGAATGTCCTGAAGTGTCCTGTCTGCTGTGTGGAATGTCCTGAAGTGTCCTGTCTGCTGTGTGGAATGTCCTGAATTGTCCCGTCTGCTGTGTGGAATGTCCTGAAGTGTCCTGTCTGCTGCGTGGAATGTCCTGAAGTGTCCTGTCTGCTGTGTGGAATGTCCTGAAGTGTCCTGTCTGCTGTGTGGAATGTCCTGAAGTGTCCCGTCTGCTGTGTGGAATGTCCTGAAGTGTCCCGTCTGCTGTGTGGAATGTCCTGAAGTGTCCTGTCTGCTGTGTGGAATGTCCTGAAGTGTCCTGTCTGCGTTCCCTCAGTGGCATCGCACCCCGACCACCCAGGAGACCGACGGCTTCCAGGTGAAGCGGCCCGGGGACGTGAGCGTGCGCTGCACCCTGCTGCTGATGCTGGACTACCAGGTGGGGGCGCCACTGAGTCAACAGCGGCCAACAGCCCTGTTGAAAATCAAGATAGAAATATTAATAATAATAATATCATAATGTCATTTATTATATTATAGTTATTTTTATAATAAATAAATTATAATAAGTTAAATATAAATGTGTTCTTAGTTTGTATTGTTTTTTTATTGAATATTTTTATATATTTATATTTTAATATAATATATATGATTTATTTTAAACATATATGATACTATATTATATATTCCTTACATTTCTTTTAAAACAATTAGTAGTAGTAGTAGTAGTAGTAGTAGTATTACTATTAGTTGTAATAATAATAATAATAATAATAATAATAATACGCATTATAATAATAATACGCATTATAATAAAAAAGTATAATAATTATATAATAAATTGTAAAGTGTTAGTCAAGCTTATTAAACACCCCCTTGGGATCACATCAGCAATAACAATGCATTACTGTGACTGACCATGTCATTATTTTCATTAAAAGTCCTTGAGAGCTGTGGCTTCTTCATGGGATTCTTTATATATATCGTTTTTTCATTACTGCTGTGTTGCGTCCACGCTGCAGCCCCCCCAGTTCAAGCTGGACCCCCGGCTGGCCCGCCTCCTGGGGATCCACACCCAGACCCGGTCCTGCATCATCCAGGCCCTGTGGCAGTACGTCAAGACCAACAAGCTGCAGGACTCCCACGACAAGGAGTACATCAACTGTGACAAGTACTTCCAGCAGGTACAAGCTGCCCAATACCAGCCCAAAATGAGGTATCGGGGAAATGTCCCCAGTGCACAAGTCAGAGACAATAACACCACATAGCACTGGTTCCCAGTGTGGGGCTCGCTCTCTAGTGGGGACAAAGAGGTACTGCATGTGGTTGTAGGCGATGGATGGATAGATACAGTAGATCAAGTTCAAGTAGATGGATGGATAGAGAGATGGGTGGATGGATGGATGGATGGATAGAGAGATGGGTGGATGGATGGATGGATAGAGAGATGGGTGGATGGATGGATGGATGGATAGAGAGATGGGTGGATGGATGGATGGATGGATAGAGAGATGGGTGGATGGATGGATGGATGGATAGATGGATGGATAGATACAGTAGATCAAGTTCAAGTAGATGGATGGATAGAGAGATGGGTGGATGGATGGATGGATGGATAGAGAGATGGGTGGATGGATGGATGGATGGATAGAGAGATGGGTGGATGGATGGAGGGATGGATAGAGAGATGGGTGGATGGATGGAGGGATGGATAGAGAGATGGGTGGAGGGATGGATAGAGAGATGGGTGGATGGAGGGATGGATGGATGGATGGATAGATGGATGGATAGAGAGATGGGTGGATGGATGGAGGGATGGATAGAGAGATGGGTGGAGGGATGGATAGAGAGATGGGTGGATGGAGGGATGGATGGATGGATGGATGGATGGATAGATGATGGATAGAGAGATGGGTGGATGGATGGAGGGATGGATAAAGAGATGGGTGGAGGGATGGATAGAGAGATGGGTGGATGGATGGATGGATAAAGAGATGGGTGGAGGGATGGATAGAGAGATGGGTGGATGGATGGATGGATGGATAGAGAGATGGGTGGAGGGATGGATAGAGAGATGGGTGGATGGATGGAGGGATGAATGGATGGATGAGTAGAGAGGTGGGTGGATGGATGGATGGATGGATAGAGAGATGGGTGGAGGGATGGATAGAGAGGTGGGTGGATGGAGGGATGGATGGATGGATGGATAGATGGATGGATAGAGAGATGGGTGGATGGATGGAGGGATGGATAGAGAGATGGGTGGAGGGATGGATAGAGAGATGGGTGGATGGAGGGATGGATGGATAGAGAGATGGGTGGAGGGATGGATAGAGAGATGGGTGGATGGATGGAGGGATGGATAAAGAGATGGTTGGAGGGATGGATAGAGAGATGGGTGGATGGATGGATGGATAAAGAGATGGGTGGAGGGATGGATAGAGAGATGGGTGGATGGATGGATGGATGGATGGATAGAGAGATGGGTGGAGGGATGGATAGAGAGATGGGTGGATGGATGGAGGGATGAATGGATGGATGAGTAGAGAGGTGGGTGGATGGATGGATGGATGGATAGAGAGATGAGTGGATGGATGGATAGAGAGATGGGTGGAGGGATGGATAGAGAGATGGGTGGATGGAGGGATGGATGGATGGATGGATAGAGAGATGGGTGGATGGATGGAGGGATGGATAGAGAGATGGGTGGAGGGATGGATAGAGAGATGGGTGGATGGAGGGATGGATGGATAGAGAGATGGGTGGAGGGATGGATAGAGAGATGGGTGGATGGAGGGATGGATGGATAGAGAGATGGGTGGAGGGATGGATAGAGAGATGGGTGGATGGATGGAGGGATGAATGGATGGATGAGTAGAGAGGTGGGTGGATGGATGGATGGATGGATGGATAGAGAGATGGGTGGAGGGATGGATGGATGGATGGATAGAGAGATGGGTGGATGGAGGGATGGATGGATAGAGAGATGGGTGGAGGGATGGATAGATGGATGGATAGAGAGATGGGTGGATGGAGGGATGGATGGATAGAGAGATGGGTGGAGGGATGGATAGAGAGATGGGTGGATGGAGGGAGGGATGGATAGAGAGGTGGGTGGATGGATGGATTGATGATACATTTTTATTAATATAATGCAATGCACTATAAAGAAACAATACACATGCAAAACAGAAGATATATAACTGTATTATTAATTTATACATCAAATTTTTGAAGTAATAATTTGAAGTGAACAGAGCCTACGTTCTATTTTTTTATTGCTCAAGAAAGTCCGACATAAAGCTGCACGAAAAAACATTAATTGTTTTTATAGTTATTTTACTGTATAATTATTCAATTATACAGTACTGGTTACTGTTTTTAATTAATTTCACTATTGTGGAAGAAAATCTATTTATTATTACTATTTATTAATTTATTCAACAACTATGATTCCACGACGTATTTTTCTGTTATGTATGACGAGGAAAAAGGTGACATTTTTGTAAAGTGGAGGTGAGATTATATATGTATTTATTATATTATATAATACATACATACTTTCTCAGCGCCAAGTAAAAATGCAAAGAATAGAGTTTGTCGCGAGTTTTATGACATCACAACATTCAGCAAAAACAATGAAATGTTTTCTGGGTTATTTATTTCTCCAGATCTTCGACTGCCCTCGGCTCAAGTTCTCTGAGATCCCACAGCGTCTGACCAACCTGCTGCTGCCGCCCGACCCCATCGTCATCAACCACGTCATCAGGTACCGGCCCCGGACTCAACACTACATCTCATATCTCATATCTCATATCTCATATAACATATCTAATATATCATATCTCATATCGAATATATCATATCTCATATCTCATATCTCATATGTCATATCTAATATATCATATCTCATATCTAATATATCATATCTCATTTCTAATATCTAATATATCATATCTCATATGTCATATCTAATATATCATATTTCATATTAAATATTGAATAGCTCATATATCATATCTCATATATAATATCTCATATATCATATCTCATATATAATATCTCATATATCATATCTCATATATCATCTAATATCTCATACATCATATCTCATATATCATATCTCATATCTCATAAATCATTTCTAATATCTCATATATCATAGATAATATATCATATCAAATATCTCCTACCTCATATCTAATATCTCATATATCATTTCTAATATCTCATGCCTCATATCTAATATCTCATATCTAATATATCATATATCATATCTCATATTTAATATATCATATATCATATATCATATCATTTCCAGTTCCAGTTTGAAATAATTGTTCAATCTCAATATAAAAAGTGTTGAGTTGATTGATCATCAATCATTCCACATTTTGACACCCCTGCGCTGTGCAAATAAAGTTTATTTCGTTTTGGGGGTTTTGGTCGATTGAATAACGATTGTGTGAAAGAAGCTGTTTGAGCATTGAATGATGTGTTGGAAATCTGCTGCAAAGAGCCTCAAACTGTTGTGGAGATTATTTTGACAGTTGTCTGCGAACCGCTTGGAGTAGATCAATTGTAATAATTTGAAACCAATAATTTGAGGGAAGTAGTAATTGTCCAAATGAAAACCATTCACTGAGGATCATAAATTCTTAAATTTCTGACTAAATTGATTTCCAAAAATAAAAAGCCCGCAATTACGTATAAAATATATTTTTTATTAAATGCATTTTGTGTTGTTTTTTTATTTTTTATTTAATTTTTTTCAAAAATATATTATTATAGTAATAACTTTATTATATTTATTATTAATTATTCACTATTCATTATTCATTATATTATTTTTGTTCATATAATTATTTAATTATTCATATAATTAATATAATAATAATAATATATAATAATATTCTGTTGCCTTATATTAATATAAAGCGCTTTGAGTTGCATGTTGGGTATTAAAGGTGCCATAAAATAAAGGTTATTATTATTATTATTATTATTATTATTATTGTAAAACACCATGTCAAATGATCCGCCCCTCTCCCCAGCGTGGACCCCAACGACCAGAAGAAGACGGCGTGCTACGACATCGACGTGGAGGTGGAGGATCCTCTGAAGAGCCAGATGAGCAGCTTCCTGCTCTCCACCGCCAACCAGCAGGAGATCGCCTCGCTGGACAACAAGGTCAGAGCCCAGAGACAGCCGCCGGTTGGTCGGCCTCCGGGTCACGTGGTCATGTGGTCACGTTGTCATGTGGTCACGAGGTCATGTGGTCACGTGGTCATGTGACCGGTCCCCTTCCCCTCCTCAGATCCACGAGACCATCGAGTCCATCAACCAGCTGAAGATCCAGAGGGACTTCATGCTCAGCTTCTCCAGGGACCCCAAAGGCTACATCCAGGACTGGCTCAAGTCCCAGAGCCGGGACCTCAAGGTAGGACACACACACACACACACACACACACACACACACACACACACACATACACAGTGTTTATCACCCTGTTACACACGCAAACACAGAAATATGTGTAGAAACACTCAAACATCTTCATGGTGATCATGGAAATCTCTGCCTGACACAGAAACACACATGCACACAAAACACATGTACACATGCACTCAATTTTCATATTCTACAATTGTATTCAGTGCCCTGCAGCCCTAGGGGGAGCATTTGCAGAAGTGCTCCCATTATTTTCCATCATTTAAGTTGTATTTCATGATGGATTTACTGGCATATTATCGTTGTCTTTTCCTACAATACCATCATTCACCACTAGGCGCTGGTTCACGGCACGCCATCTTACCAGTTATTACCTTGTTTGTTTTATCCCTGTTTAACTGTGTTCAACCCTTATACTCCAGTTGATGTGTGCTTTCTTTAATATATATATATATATATGTTTATATATATATATACACACATATATTATCTTTGCTCTCTGCTTGTCTGCAGTTGATGACGGACGTGGTGGGGAACCCCGAGGAGGAGCGTAGGGCCGAGTTTTACCACGAACCCTGGTCCCAGGAGGCGGTCAGCCGCTACTTCTACTGCAAGGTACAGACGGCGCTCATACTGTGTATAAATGAAAGAAAAAAATATTATTATTATTATTATTATTATTGTTATTATTGTATATAATAACAATTATATTTTTATTATTATATTCTAAATATACAATATATATGATACTGATATAATAATACCAATATATATTATGAATTGATACCCATAATTAAATAGTAAAACATATATTCCTCACATTATCACTTCATGTCATAATATCAATATATATCAAAATACTTATATCACAGATAATTGTAATAAAGATACAACACATTCACTTTTTTTATCTCAAATGCTACGGAGGAAAAATAAATGAACGAAACACAAATGGACTGATGAAGCCAACAGTAACAGTTGTCTCCATGTGGACCCCTCTGCCCTGCACAGATCCAGCAGCGGAGACAGGAGCTGGAACAGGCTCTGGCCGTCCGCAACACCTAAGATCCTCCACCTTTCTAGAGCCGCGTGGGCGTGCGTGTTCGCACGCGCGCGCCCGTGTGTGTGTGTGTGTGTGTGTGTGTGTGTGTGTGTGTGTGTGTGTGTGTGTGTGTGTGTGTGTGTGGTACTGTGCAGCACTGTGAGGAGGTCCTGCTTTTGGACCCTCCACCCGACCCCCATCTGGACTGGTCTCCGGTTCTGGTCCCGACTGAGGTTCATGTGAAGCCACAAGCTCCAAAATCACCCGGATGTGTTCTCTTAGATACCCCACGTATCCCAGCATGCATCTGGACAACAACACTACCACGGAGGGTAACTTTTCCAAGAAGGCTCCACCGCACGCCCGCAGCGGCTGTCTATGCTGTAAACGGATGAAGTATGAGGAGGATCGCCCCCTGCAGGGCTGCTCTGGCACTGCGGCGTTTCCGTAGAACCGAAGCGGACGGAGACGAGCCGTGTGACGATGTCGCGGCTGACGCGATGATGTCACAGCTGTAGACGATGATGTAGCAGCTGGACGTGACGACTCCACAGCCAGGGGGCGATGATGTCGCAGCTGGACGGGGTGACGTGGAATCCCGGAGGCGATGGCGTCACAGCTGGACGTGATGATGTCACAGGACAGTGATATCGTCTAATGTCTCGGAGTTCGGCTCAAACAAAAAGTTCTGTTGTTTTGTGTTTTTCTTTTTAAAATCAGTGTTAAAGAATGAGAACACACGGCATGTGTGTGTGTGTGTGTGTGTGTGTGTGTGTGTGTGTGTGTGTGTGTGCGTGTGCGTGTGTGTGTGTGCGTGTGTGTGCGTGCCATTTTCATTTGTTGTAGTTCGTGTTTTTTTAGCGTGTACTGAATTAATGACACCAGCAGGATGAAGGTTTGCTCATGGGGAGCTGGAGTTGTTCCATTTCAGGAGCCGAGCTTTCAACCGTTTGTTTTATTCATATTTTCCACTTTTTCACCAATTCCCAAACTGATCTGCGGCCCCGTCACAACTTAAAGGGATTCCCCAGTTTTTCGGGGGGGGGGGGTAATTGACTTTCTGTCCGTCTCGCCCGGGTGCGGACGAGAAGTTCGATACCCACGTCGTCCCCGTGCATCCGGCGCGGGGTCAGCGACGGGCTGCGTGCTAACTGTGTTAGCTCAATGCATGGCCGCAGAGGGGTTCAGCTAGCCTAGCTCCTGTGAGCGCTCCCAAAACCCCCGTCTCCGTCAACACAGCATCACAGCAGCGTCGCCACCGTCTCATACGTCAGTGTCTGTGCCGCCGCCAGCCCCAGTTTCCCTTTGGGGCGAGAACACGTCGGCGTTTGGTGGGAGGTGGAGCCGGGCTCCATCGCGACGCTGTTTTTCGGAAAGGCTGCTGAAACCCCGCCAAACCCACGGGGGGTCGCGCGGCAACCCCAGCCGCCAAGCGCGCCACGGCGACAGTCGGCGAGGACGCTGCTTGGCTCACTTTTCCGTTTTGTTTTGTTTTGTTTTTTTCTTCGTCGCGGTCCCAACTCCTCCCGGCGTCACGTTTTGTCGATTCTTAAACTTGAAGAACTCGCCACCGAAGGTCACGGCAACAGAAACCGGGGGGGAGTAAAAAACAAACGGGGGAAAAAAAAACCAAACGCAACAACGGCGACGCCCGCGTGCGAGGCGTCCGGAGGGGGCCGCCCGCCCCGCCCCGCCCCCAGTCCCCCGGCGCGGGGCGGGGCGGGGCGGGGCAGACCCCGAGGGGAGGGTTCGCTCCTCGGGGTCGGGGGCTTCGAAAGTGGCGTTGGTCCCGAGTGAAGGAGAAATATGAAGACCTTTTTTTTTCAACGAGAGATGTGAATGTAAATATGTCTGCGCCTGGTTTCCTGTCCGTGTGTCTCTGTTTAGGCGGTGTACTGTCTGGGATGTCGGGGGGGCGGGGCGGGGGCGGGTGGGGTGGGGGGGGCGTACCTTAGGTTTTTCTCGTGGCTATGATGTGAGATAGGACTGCAAACCACGCGAGAAACGCACATGGAATCAGTGGCTGTGACGGGCGTTCTGCACCCGCCGCTCCACCTGTTTGTATATGTTGTTCCGTTCCGTCGGGTGGAGGATTTTCTCGGCAGTTCAGTTTCTCGCTGGAACCTTTTCTTTTTTTGTTGTTTTTGGGGTGGGGGGGGGGTTATTATTATTTTTGTTTTGTTTTGTTTTTTATTTGCACTGTGTTGTGGTTCTCCGTCCACACTTTCTTTGGGAAAGCGACGGGATGATCTCACGACGACCTATGCATGCGTCAACAACATTAATCAACACATTTGCAAAGCAGTACGTGTACATATGTGGAAGCGGTACGGCGGTGGGATTTGAAATCTTTCCATGTTTTATTCTGTCTTTTTTTTTTTTTTTTTTAAATGCCTTCTGGAACTTTTGCCAAAAACTATATGCTCTACCAGCAACTAACTGTAGGTGTGACTTTCAGAAATGTGTTTTTTTGTTAATAGAAGAGTACTCTAAATTATGTTAACTGCACTCACTAGAGAAGCAAAAAGTAGTTTTTAAGTCATTTGTAGTACCTCAGTCCTCAGCGTCTGACCCAGAATCTGTTCCGTGAGGCCGGGGCTTCTCGGTGACACCACCCACCGTTCTCCACCGCCCTCCTGTGTAGGAGCCATGGTCGCTGTGGCTCTGAGGTGACCTTCCACTGGAGGCCCCTGGTGAGCTTCTGCTGGAAGCTCCTGGAGACCTTCCACTGGAGGCTCCTGGGGACCTTCCACTGGAGGCTCCTGGGA
>NC_137206.1:2062465-2299965 GCF_960531495.2 Zeus faber | reverse complement strand
GACAGGGAGCCAATGTAGAGATGTAAGAACAGCTGTGATGTCTTCAAACTTCTTAGTCCCAGTGAGAACGTCTGCAGCCGCGTGTTGGATTGACTGTAGCCGCTGCACAGCTGATTTGGGGAGGCCGGTGGGGAGGCCATTACAGTTGTCCAATCTACTCCTGATGAATACATGGAGTATTTTTTCTGCTTTTTCAGAGTCTGCCTTTGACAGGAAGCCTCTACATTTTGAAATGTTTTTTAGATGGTAGAAGGCTCATTTTGTGATGTGATTGATATGGTTGTTAAACCCAGATTTGTGGCTTCATTCTCGCTCTCCAGGGACAGAGAACTGAGATGAGCTGCAGTTTTCTGTCTTTGAGCCTTTGCACCAAAGATGAGTATTTCTGTTTTGTCTTTGTTCAGTTGTAAAAAGTTCTGTGACATCCAGGCATTAATATCATTAGTACACTGAGTGAGGGAGTGTACGGGGAGTAGGTCATCAGGAGATAGGGATATGTACAGTTGTGAATCATCTGCATAATTATGGTAATTTATTTTGTGTATCTTTATAATATGTGCAAGTGGGAGCATGTAGAGGTTAAACATTAATGGGCCCAGAATCGAACCTTGGGGTACTCTGTTTATTTATTTACTTCTATTTATGGGGATGGCAGCTCAGGAGGTAGAGCTGGTGGTCTAGTCATCTAAAGGTTGCTGGTTGGATCCCAGGCTCCTCCTGCTAGCATGCTGTAGTGTCCTTGAGCAAGACACTTAACCCCTCATTGCTCCTGATGGCTGCGTCCGTCGGTGATTGAACAATTGTAAGTCGCTTTGGATAAAAGCGTCTGATAAATACAATGTAATGTAATGTAATGTACTCCACATATAATATCCACTTTGTTTGACACAAAATATCCAATAGACATAAAGAACTGTCTGTCCTGTAGGTAGGTTATGAAACAGTTTAGAGCCGGGCCAGATGGGCCGACCCATTATTGTAATCTCTCTAATAAAATGTGATGGTCAACAGTGTCGAAGGCAGCGCTGAGATCCAGGAGCAGAAGAACAGATCGGTTTTTTTAATCAGTGTTTATGTGCGGATCGTTCAGAACTTTAATAAGTGCTGTTTCTGTGCCACGGCGAGGTGGAAAACCAGACTGACAGGTGTCTAAAAGGCTGTTTGCGGTTAGATAGTTGTTAAGCTGAAGGTAAACTGTTGTTCAAGTGTTTTGCTGAGGAGCGGCAGGTTGGAAATGAACCTGTAGTTGGCAATAACTGCTGCATGGAGATTGCTCTTCTTCAGGAGTGGTTTAATGACAGCTGTTTTAAATGCTGCAGGAAATATACCTGATTGAAGAGAGACGTTTGAAATGTCTAATACCTCATGTGCCAGGCAGTTAAAATCAGTTTTAAAAAAGGTGGTAGGAAGGGGGTCCAGGCAGCAGGTGGAGGACCTAAGCTGACCAACAATACCGTCCAGTCCAGGGACGACGTGAGACATGGCAGCAGTCATGTTACTGGGGAACTGGAGGGAGGGTTTATTTCTGGATGTGGAGGCACTAATATTCTGTGATAGAAATCATTTTGTTTCTGAAGAATGTAGTGAACTCCTCACATTTTTCAGTGGAGAGCATCTCTGACGGGTTGTAGACGGTGGATTAATAAGTCGATCAACAGTGGAGAAGAGCACTTTACTATTGTTGATATTTTCATGAATGGTTTTAGAGAAGAAAGACGCTCTGGCCTGTTTCATTTCTATGTTGTATCGATTGAGTCCATCCTTGTAAATTTCATGATGATCCTGAAGTTTTGTCTTTCTCCATTTTCGTTCTGGCCGGTGACTCTCTCTCTTAAGCTGCCTAGCAACCGCTCCATTTCTGCAGGGGGCTTTTTGTTTTTCTATGTTTTTAGTTTTAACAGGTGCAATCTTATCAATGATATTTTGTATTTTGGAGTTGAAGTTGTTCACAGGATCCTCAGTTGACGATGCCTTGAACAGCGGTAACTCATTTTGGATTCTCTTAAAGGTTTCAATGGTATTATTGTTAATGATACGTCTTTTAACTGTTGGGGTTCCCCTCTGTTGTACAGGAAGAGCAGACACGTCAAAGAACATGCAACAGTGATTTGAAATAGCAACATCCATGACACAGGGTACAGTGATATTATGTCCTTTTGATATGACCACGTCCAGAGTTTGCCGCTTATCGTGGATGGGTCCAGAAAGGTGCTGAGTGAGGTCAGACGCCTCCAACGGGCTCATGAAGTGTTGAGCATCTGGGTCTGTTTGATTGTCAACACGAACGTTAAAATCACCTGAGATGATGACACAATCATAATCAGTGGAGACCTTGGACAGAAGCTCAGAGAATTCTTCAAGAAAGCCACATTTCGATTTTGGTGGCCGATAGACAGCCATGATTAAAATGGGGGCGCTGCAGTTTATGGATACATCAAGGTGTTGAAAAGAGGTGAATTCTCCGAGGAGGGCTTCCCTGCAGGTGTAGATATCAGAGCAGACGGCAGCTACTCCACTGCCTCTCTGGTCAGTTCTAGTGTTTACGATGAACCTGAAATGAGGAGGTGCTGTCTCAACCAGTGTGACTGTGACATTCCTGTCCAGCCAGGTCTCAGTCAGTGGAGAGATCCAGGTTATGGTACTTATAAGCTCATTAACTAAGAATGACTTATTAGTTAGTCACCTGACGTTTAATGAAGCCATTTGTATTGTTCTGGGTGCATGGCTTTGTGGGGGACTGATAGTTGGAGTAGTAATAATAACATGACAACATAACAAGTAGTAATAGTAACATAGTAACAAGCAATTTAGTACCTAGTATCCTGTAGTAATAATGAATATATTTATTAAGTTATACCCTATGTACATAACAATAACTTATCCTGTGCATAGTATTGCATTTTGTATATTCTTTATATTCTTATATATCGGTTTATTTCTGTTTGGTATTTTGGGGCTTTTTGTTATATATTCAACATCTATTTTATTTTATTTTATTTTATTTAGATTTTTATTCTCCATTTCCAAGAGACAGTTGGTCTGTAGTGAAAGACACCAAAAATAACAAATTCCTGAAAAGGAATCTGAAGAGTGAGATCTTCCCCAAAAAACTCAGGTCACAGGTTCAAGGCCTGATTTTTCCCTCCGGGTCAGGCTTCGAAAGACTCGGTGGCTCCAAGAGATACGTCGTCGGGGGAGAACTTCGGTTTTGGAGGACCTGCCGGTTCGATGCCACGTGTGCTTTCAAAAAGCCGGCGCACGTTTAAAGGCCCCACGGAGAACCAGGGCCGAGCGTGAAGGCGACGCGGTGAGAGACCAGGACTCCAGATGTAACGGGTCTCGGGCGCCGTGGCGTCTCTTGGGGACTCTGGGCTGTTTTCGTTCCGGATCAGAGTCTCAGTCGCTGCAGCTAGTGTCGCCAACAAACAAAATGAGAAAATGAGTCACTCCTGAGCCAATTCAACTAGTATTTAACATATTCCTAATCCTTTTCTAGTCCCATTGTCTTCTTCTGACTTGAGTGAAGAGCGTTTGAATGGCTCAGTTAGAATTCTCATTTAGTTTTGCGCACTGAAAACAGCTCCACTCTCAAAATACTTTTTGTTTACCAGCCATGTTTGCATTGAGTGTGGTGGAGAAGGGGGCTCACTTTGGTCCTGCACAGGGCCTCCAAATAACCAAGACCGCCCCTGGACACAGGAGAATATTATTTCATTTATTATCTATTATTATTATATAATTTCCGCAGCAGATCATCGTCACTTTACAGAATAAGTTTAGGGCGACATGGAGGGTGTCAACATATCTTTTTTTTTTTTAATAAATGTTAAAATACAAGCTTAGAATGAAGGTGGAAATACACTTTTGAGATTTCTCCGATAAGGGGAGACACATTTGGTCTCCTTCACAAGGCCAGAGATGGACGACGCAATTGAGGCATAGTTCATCTTTTGTAATAAAAAAAGAGAGTAAAGAGTCCTTTTTCACAAAAGTTAAAATGTCAAAAGTTTTGAATTTTTGGGGTTTATTTCCAGGTTGGTTTTGTGTTTTATCTCAGTCATTTCAACTCTATTCTTGAAATATATATTAAAAAATCAATCAAAATGATGGATCAAATACATTTCTGTCATATTAAGTATTTCTTCTGAAGCTTTTGATCAGTTTTGCAAACCTTAAATGTTATTTAACGTCCATTCTCCCAATCGTGAATTTAAGACACCTGTCAGATGTCACCTTTGCACAATGCACAAAGTGAAAGCATATTTGTTTTTGTTTTACACAATAAACGCGAGTAATAGAATAGAATATCCTACAATATAATTGATCACCAACACAACCATAATTCCTCACAGCCCTCATTGCATTGGAATAAAACTGGAACAAGTGAAATATCCTCCTTTAATACAGTTATGAAAAAGGAACAAACAAAGATTGCAGTTTACAGAAGAGAGCAAAGACAGTCCATGGCTTCAGGGACAATTCTAGAATCGTCCTCAACGTCTTCCTCCATGAAGATCTACAGTATGGCTCAAGGTTTTTTTCCCCAAAATACAAAAAAGTACGTTTTCCGGACAGTGAGAGTTGCTGTTCCCTCAGGTGTATTCAACACAGTGTTCAAGTGGAGTGTTCATGGCAGGATGAGCTGCATGGAAGACACGTCTTGATTTCATGACAAAGGAAACTTCAATATTTAATTCATGGTTAAATGTAGTTAGGGAAGGTGTAATTTGTAGGCCGTACTACAGTACACTATTGTAACTCATTAATATTGTAGTGCAGTATTGTATCAGTTGTTGATTTGTATCCTCATTTATACTCATTGTTTTTTTACAGACATCTATATATATATATATACTCTCTCTATATATATATATACATACAGTATATATATATATATATACTCTCTCTCTCTATATATATATACATACAGTATATATATATATATATATACATACTGTATATATATCATGATACATTGAATCGTGACTGTGTTCTTCATCAAATTTCATATCACCAGACCAACACGCAGCCTTAACACTGAAAGCCATGTGTTATTAAATCAACTTATAAAAACGCCTCATTGGTAAAACCTTTATGTCTTTAGGGTTTTGTGATCTAATTTAGTGTTTCGCATCTAATTCTTGCACCTAATTGCAATCATTTTGTAAGATGGCTCGATTCTCCTTTCGCACATTTACCTCCAAATTACCTCCGGTGGCACAGTGCATTGTGCTACTGCCTCACAGCAAGAAGGTCCTGGGTTCCATTCCCGCCCGGGGCGCATGTGCGTGTGAAAATGTCTTGTAGTGTGGTGTGTTGCGTGACAATTAAAAATTCTTCAAAATTTTGTAGGAATTTTTTGCCAATTTTGAGCACATTTCTCATCAGATATGTTCGGGCAAATGAACTGTCGACCCAAATGTTTATGTTGGCTTTTCTCCCTAAAGTGGATGTGTATTATTAAATAAAACAAATAGAAAAGACAATTCAATTCTATATCACAATTAATTGCAAAAACCCTGAAAATATAAGGTTTCACTAAAGGAAGCATTTTCCAATCTATCCATTTATATTCAATGCACCCCCCCGCAAATATTTGGCAGAGCAAAAATCCATTTGCCCTAAAGTGTTTTTTACGACTTACGACTTTAAACAGCCGGCAGCGCAGGAACACAGCTGCACTCCAAAGGCACCGCACCGCCCCGACCCCCGCCCACCCGAACACCACCCGGTCCCAGGAGCCCCTAGGTGCTGTTGGCCTGCTCCTGCTCGAACAGCGCCATGGCCAGGTGGGAGCGCGACGCCAGCCCCTCCAGGCTGCTCAGCACGCAGCGGTGGTACACGTCCTCGCTGAAGCGCGGGTTGCACGAGCGCCGCACGTACTTCTGCACCAGCGCCGGCTCCACGGCACGGAACACGTGCAGCCCCGAGTAGCGCACGAAGATGTCGTACACATCCATGCTCTCCAGCAGCTCCTCATTGTCCAGGATGTCGGCGGCCATCTTGGTCCGCGCGCTCATGTAGTCGGCGTTGTAGAAGCAGGCCTCTTCGAAGGCGTGGCGGTCGAAGCGGCCGTCGCGCAGCGCCTCGGAGGCGAAGGGGCCCGGGGCCACCGAGGGCTGCTGGTCCCGGGCCCCCACGGCCGGGCTGAACTCCTGGAAGTGGATGGGGAAGAACACTTGCCAGTTGGTGATGGCGTTCATGCGGCAGCGGTTCAGGAAGTCGGCATTGACCTCGGTCCACACGCCGGCCAGGAAGAAGAGCGTGTCCACCGGGTGCTTCTTGGAGATGATGTCCATCAGCTTGACCTGCGACGGCACCTCCGTCTTCACGCTGATCCACGGGATCTTCACGTCGCTGTATCGCTTTTCCACCTCGGCGATCATGGCCTTGACGCCGGCGAACACGTCGGCCTGGCTGACCCGCTGCGCGTCGAAGGGGTCGTAGATGAACAGGAAGGTGAGCAGCACGTTGTCGCGGGCGTCCAGCGCGTTGCTCACATACAGGTCCAGGAAGTTCCCCACAAAGTCCTGGTCCTGGGCCGTGACGGGCAGGATGATCTGCA
This sequence comes from Zeus faber, assembly GCF_960531495.2. Classification (NCBI taxonomy): domain Eukaryota; kingdom Metazoa; phylum Chordata; class Actinopteri; order Zeiformes; family Zeidae; genus Zeus; species Zeus faber. The sequence continues at coordinate 2,293,400 of NC_137206.1, read as the reverse complement.
CCCGCGTGGCCTCCGTCACGTACGGCATTGGGATGATCTCGATGGCGCTGAGCGGCCGCAGCAGGTTGACCCTCTTGCCGATCACCTGGGTGTGGCCCTTTTGTGTGTAGGCCTCCAGGGCCAGGTCCAGCACGTACTCCATGCCGCGCGTGGGGTCGAAGCGCCGGTACCCGTTCAGCAGCCGCCGCTTGCGGAAACGCAGCTGGGGCTGGTAGCGCTCGTTGAGCTGCTCCACGGCGATCTCCAGCACCACGCTGACGTCGGCCCGGTCGGCGCCGTGCAGCTCGCACTTGGGGGCGCTGTCCACGCACGAGTAGATGTGCTCCTCGGTGAAGTACTCCCAGTTGATCACCTCGAAGCGGGTCCGCGGCTTGAAGGGAGCGTTGATGCCGATCGGCCACGTGGCGCCAGCTTTTCCCTCCGGAGTCAAAACACTCAGGTTGTTTATCTGCATCTGGAAGTTAGAAACACAAGCTTAAATACCAGAAGAAATAGATATTCTCCACTGCACGACTGAAAAGGAACCCTGCAAAATATTATGTGCATTGAGTAAATATCAATCTATATTGATACTGTGATATTATATATATATGGCTGGATATATATAGTTAAATACTGTAAAGTAAAGTTTTCTGAACTTCATAGAGCTCTAATCGATGCCCCTCCGTGATTGGTCATTTCTCAAATATTTATTGTGTGTAATTATCTTACGAAAGCACCGGTAGTCATCCCCAAAATACTGTCAAATAATCTTCATTGAGATACTTACAAATAGAAAGATATTGTGAAATTAGATTTAGTCAATATGGCCTGCCTGGGGTAAAGTGTAAAAGAACTCTGCTTGTATTTGTGAGCGCGTTGAGAAGGTTCAGCATCACAGTAACAGTATCTGCAGGTTTCAGCTCGTTCCCTTAAAACCGTTTCATTCCCCTTTGAACGACATTTTCACAGCAGTTTTGCACTTTCATTGTGGTTCAACTCTGTATATTTTGTTCCCCTTTCTCTGCGGAGCTACAACTCAGTTTCCCTTTAATGTTAATACACGTACGCAGGTGCTGTTTTGTGAGACACAAAGAACTTAGTTTGATTCAACAAAGCAACACGCGTAGAAATAAAGTTTAAGATTCTGTAATGCAACTCAAGGCTTTCACTTCTACTCCATCGGTTTAGAAAAAAAAAAATCCTTTGCGCAGGCGGATGGAACCTAGATGAAGGGAGCGACCCTGAAAGCATCTCTGACAGAACGGGCCGTCCCTCGCCTCGGCTCCTCGACATCGTTATAAACACTGGATTAGTCTGGAATGTCTGGGCTCCAGAGGAGGAGCCGGGCGTGGCGAGGAGGAGGGCCGGCCGCCGCTCTGCTCTACCTGCAGCTGCTCGATCTGCTGGTACGTCCACTCCAGCTCGATCTGGCTGAAGCGCTTGTGCAGCCGGTACATCAGGTTGGGCTCCGACACCGGGTGCACGGTGAAGGCGCTCTTGAACCGCTCGCTGTCCTCGCGCTCCGGATCCGCATTTTTCCCGAGCTCAAAGTAGCGGTACGTCATGTCCTGCGGGGCCAGACGTACGTCAACACACGGAGGAAACAAAAACTGACAGAAGCGATGAGGTCGCAGAGTGTCTGCCAGGGAGACACATTTAGGATCAGGGCTTGAAGAATGTGCTCTCATTATTGAAGGGAATTTTGCGCAATATCAAAAATATCACAATATCTAATTAGAAATGTATTATAAATTATAATTATAATTGATCATCCATCACACTGAACAAAGCTCCCATCTGAATTCAATCGCCATACATCACCATGCCAACAACCAGGGTCAATTTTCTTTTTTTATGGTACCTGCAAATGAGTTATCTGTGGCCAAAACACGCTCATAAATCATATCAAACCATGAATTCCTAACTGGTGCTGTAAACTATTTAGTTACATTGAATTAATAATTAATTCCATCTTTTGCTCCCTGATTACAGGACGCCGTGTTGACAGGTTGGCTCACGTCTGTTTTGAGTGGTCAATAGAGAGTAAATCCAGTAGCTTGTGGTACAAATACACAAGGGTACAAATGAGTGATCAAGTGTGAGAAACCAAAGTGTGAGCGTTCCAGATGGCTGGTGTTGTCACACCTTTAGTCCTGCTTCGCTGGGTATCAATTTGTTTTCATACCCAGAACAGGGTATTTTAACGACGCTAACACTGAGAACAGTTTGTGTGGATCGCAGACATTTAATCCAAACCGCAATGTACTTTGTCTGTGTGGATGAAGGGCAGCGATGAGTAATTCAATGACTGGAGTTGTGATTCTCTGGAGTTGTGATTCTCTCCAGCGGTGGAGGGCGGAGTCCTCACCTGGTGCAGCTCCACGCAGCTCAGCCCCAGGTAGTCGATGATGCAGCGTCCCAGCCACTCGTCGGGCCGCACGCTCAGGATGTCGTTGCGGCAGGTGTCCAGGTGCGGCTGCAGGCGTCCCAGCAGGCTGCGGGACAGCAGGTAGCCGTAGCCGCCGTGGCAGTACCGCGCCTTCTCCTCGCCGCCGATGAACTCCTCGGCCCGGCCCATGTACAGGTCCTGGCCGGCGCTCAGGTGCTCCACCAGCTCGGTCAGCCGCTCCGCCTGCAGGTAGGTGTCGTCCTGCGCCAGGAGGAACCAGTCGTAGTCAGAGCCGTGGTGCTGATGCAGGTGGCGCACCGTCTCGTACATCAGCCACACGGGCCGGTCGTCGCCGTGAGCGATGACCGTCATGCCGTGGGGCAGCTTGGGGCTGCGCAGGCCCGTGAAGAAGAAGGTGCGGTGGAAGCGGTGCGCCACCGTGCGGTTCACCGCCACGGCCAGCGTGTTGAGGGCGGCGCGCGACGTTAGCACGCCCACCAGGAGGCGCTCTCTGATGCCCAGCTCTGTGTGGATGTAGCGGGTTCTGAGGGGAGGAAGAGGAGGAAGGGAGACAGAGATACAAGGGTTATAAAAAACAATGCAAAGGGAGAATGCAATTACATGGGTTTAAAGAGGTCATCCGCGAACACATTTTGTTAAGAAATCCCATTTTTGAAACTTTATTTAGCTTTTACCATTCACTGTATTCTATTTTATTCATGTGCTCCTCTATTTGCTGTTTCCATTGTTGGTGGCGGGGTCCAAGATCGGGCACGCGCAATAAGTGAAAGGCAGCCATGATGAATTAGATGAAGCGGCGTAGCTAGCTGTGGTCGCTACGCTGTCGATACGGATGCACATTCGCAAAAAAATAAAAAAATACATCCCCATTGCCAATGGATCAGAAGGAGGGAAACTTTGGAGAAAGTGAATGTCTTAGAGCGAAGACGAGGGGAAAGCATGATGTCAGGGAAAAAAAAGTCTCCGTTTGAAATGGAACTCTGGGACTCGCAGTGTAAGGGTGCGGTCACAGCGCTGGCAACGGGGCGCAGTCTGCAAAGCGACAGGCTGCGAACAACAGGCTGCAATGCATCTCAAACGGAGCTTGGCTTCATCCAGCTGCAGGGGGCGGAGCCACGACCGACAACCAATAGAAGGGAAGATACGCTCTCAATGACGCTGATCCTTGGAAAATGGACGCCCCCACTACTGCGTATAGTTTTTCTGAAAAAGGTCCCTTCAACGATGAATCAAATAAGTAACACATCATTTTATGTTTCTCCAACCAGGTAAATTCTTTATTTTAAGGGAGGGATGGCAAGATTATTTACATCATTTTTTCAAGATGTCATTTTAATTTGCTAAGTAAACAGCTACACCATGTTAATAACAAAATAAGTACACAAGGCACCAACTATCTATGTCATGTATATTAAATATGGAAAAGGAGAAAGGTTTGAATGGTTTGGGCATTCTCCACCAAACAGAAACAATCTGATGGATTTCCACTTTAATATTGCCGTTACGCGCTTGATTAGTCAGGAGGCACATTTTAAAAGGAACCATCAGTGACTCGTTTATTCACCTCCCTCGTTTTGTCAAACTTGAAGGTACGATGACGGGTGCCACGCCGTCCTTCTCACAGCTGATTGACATGTTCAACCGGTGGCGGTTCAGTGGTAAACTGGGATTCGGCAGTGCTCCAGTATCTCATAAACCAGGACGTGGGCTTATCCCTTCTATTCTAATGGGGCCCAAATTCATACTGAGGAAACTTGAATATCTCACCGAGATATTAATGTGAACATAAACACGGCCGTTGTTTCAAATTGATGTGTAGTATTTGGTCCAGTTCCCAGTCGTCTGTCTGAAAGACTTTAAACCCATTGAACGGGTTCTTCAAATCCCCGGCTAATTAAATGGAGCCCTTTCCTGCAAATAATCTGCTTAAAAAAGCAACTTCAGACATGAGGGAGCAGATAATTACATCTTGTGCATTTATGAATAAAACCAGATAAAAGGTCGATGATGCGAAGGTTGTTATATTAATATGATGTTCTAACAGGTGTTCACTAAATGCACAACGCACATGCACAGATGACATGTAATAACTGCATCATTGCAGATGCCTAAATGCACGTAGAGCAGCTTTGGAAGGTTTACGTGTAATCTCATTAAAAGGGTGAGCAGACGATGGTCTCTTCAGCTCTGATGGGCCCAACTGAGGCTTCTTTATACATTTCACATGTCGCTGGCCTACATTGGGGGTTTAAATCTGTGCCCTGAGAGACGATCTCCTGAGCGAATTGAACACAACCGCACACCTCACAGAGAAGGAACCCAAAACCTTGGATATGCAACCTGGAAAAAACAAAAAAACAAAAAACAAAAAAAAAACGTTGCCATGGTGATCTTGCAACAAACGCCCCCTTGATCTAACTTAAAGCTCTGACACAAACATCACGGGCGGGGTCAGGAAAATCGACGCGCAAACGTCAAGTCGGACGCGGAACATTTTCAGAAGTGTGGATTCGTTTTTTTTCTTGTTGAACGCAACGGGTGTGTGAGCATTTCTGTGTGTGTGACCTGTGTGTGTTTCCGTGTGTGTGATGTGCGTGTGTTTCCATGTGTGTGTGATGTATGTGTGTGTTTCCATGTGTGTGTGATGTGTGTGTGTTTCCATGTGTGTGTGTGGTGCGGCTCTCAGCAGTGTCGTGGCACCTATGGGCTCTTGGTGTCTGCCTGGATGGCCAGCCCTGCAGCGGGGATGCCATGTACCTCCAGAAAGCATACTGAGCCTTATTCACATTTCAGGCAGAGTTGGGTGATGTGCACATGCTCACTGAGAAGCCATTCATCTGCACGGAACAGCGAGTAGGAGATTCAGCACTATTTTTACCACCGTATTGCACTTCATAGTATAAATTACGCCCTAAATCTGTTTTGTTGACACAGAATGTGTGAAGTATATGCAAGGCCGAGTACACAGAAAGTCTGGGAAAGTGGACTGAAATGAAGCCGACGTGCCCTGTTCAAGGTTTCACCTCTTGGACCTGGCGACACTCCTTATTCCCTCACTGGGTATTCAGGAGCCACTCACCTGAGGACCTTCTTGTGGGGTTTGTTGGGGTCCTTGTGGTAGGGTACGATCCGGGGCTGAAAGTCCTCGCTCCCCGCCCCGTCCCTGAAATCTCCGCGCTCCCCTCTCCCCAGGAAGAGCCCGCCGTTCCCCAGCTCATCCCCACAGGCGTCGTCCGTGTCGTCCTGCGTCCAGGAGACCATGAGCAGGCTCAGGCTGCAGCCCAGAGACAGCCCCAGGATCAGGGGCAGGGCGGGCCGGAACAAGGCTACCAGGGAGGAGAGCCGCATGTCTAGGGGCTGCGGGCGGGGCCCCAGGAGGACCCTCTGGTCTAGGGGCTGCGGGCCGGGGCCCCAGGAGGACCCTCTGGTCTAGGGGCTGTGGGCCGGGCCCCAGGTGGACCCTCTGGTCTAGGGGCTGCGGGCCGGGCCCCTGAGAATCTTCTGGGTGTCAGACCACTGGACCTCTGCACAAGACAAACACTTGTGATCAGACATGAGACAGAAAGGAGCTTGGAAAATGGAAAGTCTGTCTGTCTGTCCGTCCATCTGTCTATCTGTCTATCTGTCTGCCCTGGCTACAGTAGACGGTGACCAACGCACAAATCAACAAATAAATGGAAAGTCTCTGTCTGTTTGTCTGTCTGTCTGTCTGTCTGTCTATCTATCTATCTATCTATCTATCTATCTGTCTATCGGCCTGTCCGTCTGCCTTGGCTACAGTAGACAGTGACTAACACACAAACCAACAAATAAATGGAAAGTCATTTCACAACTAAAACATACATTGAATTCCAGGTCCCATTATTCTCTTTATATGAGTTGCTATGTTTGGGTAAAGAACACAGGATCTCTATAGAGACAGGGTTGATATGATGCTGCATCGGCTGTAAAAACACTGTTTATCTTATGTCCTTTTAACCGTTCTTAACATTACTATTAGACAACACAACCTTTTTATTTTGGAAACCTGGAAAGCTTCTTACTTTTGGCAGAATGTGAATTGTTGATACAGAGGTTTATTGTTCTGTTTCTTCTGTTTATTTCCATTTCTTCTATTTGTATTACATTTTTATGTTCATTGCATATTGTCAATTCTTTAATAGTTTTGATTTGTATTATTATTATTATTAATGTTATTATTATTATTATTATCATCGCCTATTGTTTAGTCATAGTCATCTATCTACTGTATCTGTCTATCTATCCCACCCATCCATCTATATATACAGATATAGATAGGCAGACAGACACAGATAGATCAATAGACAGATAGAGAGATAGACAGATAGATAGACGGACGGACGGACGGACGGACAGACAGACAGACAGACAGATCTGCCTACCTATCTATCTATCTGTCTGTCTGTCTGTGTCTGTCTGTCTGTCAACTGATAAGATAGTACATTATTGATCCGCCGTAGGGTAAATTCATATAATAGTAATAATAAAGTAATAACGACGTAATAAGCCGTCATTAACACCGTGTTAGATAACAGTTAGCGGGCTTGGAGACCGGGTCTCGTCACCCGGGTGCCGCCATAAAAAAAACATCTTTATTTACACATTTTGCGCTGAATCCTCTGCTTGGCTAGTTAGCCTGCTAGCCTCAACAAGCTAACAGTCTCACTCACACACACACAGCGGGCTAGTGCTAGCTATGCTAACGGTCCATGTTCCCCAGGGCACCCCGGAGCTTCCACACACCTCGTACGGTGAATCCTCCGCGATCCGCGGGCTGAAGTCATCTCGGGTGGCGGTGAATCCTCCACGATCCGCGGGGTGAAGTCATCTCCGGATCCATAGTCGGTGTCCACGTCGCTCGGACGCCGCCGTCCCGTTCAGCTCCATGAAGTGAGGACGGAGTGTGTGTCGCTGCAGTTCAGAGGAAACAGTTTGCACCATCAGCTGGGTGTGGGTGCTACGACACAACACACACTACGGACACAACACACTACAGACACACACTGCGGACAACAGACACGGCAGACACACACTACTGACACAACAGACACTACAGACACACACTACTGACACAACAGACACTACAGACACACACTACTGACACAACAGACACTACAGACACACACTATGGATACACACTACAGACACACACTACACTACAACACAACACACTTCAACACACACTACACTACAACACAACACACACTACAGACACACACTACACTACAACACAACACACACTACAGACACACACTACACTACAACACAACACACACTACAGACACAACACACACTTCAACACAACATACACTACAGACACAACACACACTTCAACACACTACAGACAAAACATACACTTCAGCACACACTACACTACAACACAACACACACTTCAACACACTACAGACAAAACATACACTTCAACACACACTACAGACACAACACCCACTTCAACACAACACAAACAACAGACACAACACACACTGCAGACACAACACACACTTCCAACACGGTGTAACTTCTAGCCCCTCAGTTAGTTGCGTGGGGTGAGACAGTTCAGGTTGAACAGAAAATACTACAACTGAGTTCCTTGTGTAGAAGACTGATCAGCAGGAGCCCTTCACAGGTCACACAGAACAGCAAAGAGCATCACCCCTGAGCCAGCCGCCTCGGGGGGCTCATCACGCTCTGTGAGGGTGTCGCAAAGACAGGTGCTGAGGGTGTAGTTGTATGCATAGGTCACACAGACAGGTGCTGAGGGTGTAGTTGTATGCATAGGTCACACAGACAGGTGCTGAGGGTGTAGTTGTATGCATAGGTCACACAGGCAGGTGCTGAGGGTGTAGTTGTATGCATAGGTCACACAGACAGGTGCTGAGGGTGTAGTTGTATGCATAGGTCACACAGACAGGTGCTGAGGGTGTAGTTGTATGCATAGGTCACACAGACAGGTGCTGAGGGTGTAGTTGTATGCATAGGTCACACAGGCAGGTGCTGAGGGTGTAGTTGTATGCATAGGTCACACAGACAGGTGCTGAGGGTGTAGTTGTATGCATAGGTCACACAGACAGGTGCTGAGGGTGTAGTTGTATGCATAGGTCACACAGACAGGTGCTGAGGGTGTAGTTGTATGCATAGGTCACACAGGCAGGTGCTGAGGGTGTAGTTGTATGCATAGGTCACACAGACAGGTGCTGAGGGTGTAGTTACATTTACATTTACATTTACATTTAGTTATTTATCAGACGCTTTTATCCAAAGCGACTTACAAGGGAGAATAACATTCAAGCTACATTGCAACAGAGATTGGTGTAACAACAACATTCATGTAACAATAAATACTGCAAGGTGGTGCTATTGTAGGTTAGGACAGGAGGTACTCACTGAAGAGCTGGGTCTTCAGGTGCTTCTTAAAGACAGAGGGAGGTCCCTGCTCTGGTCATTTTTGGCAGCTCGTTCCACCAACGTGGAACTACAAATGAGAATAGCCTGGATTGCCGTGGCTGTATGGCCGGCAGAGCCAGGCGACGCTCATTTGACGAGCGCAGCATCCGGGGGGCAACATGTGCTCTTACAAGAGCATTGAAGTAGGCGGGAGCATTCCCAGCAATCACTCTGTAGGCCAGCATCAGAGACTTGAACTTGATGCGGGCGGCTACAGGTAACCAGTGGAGCTCGATGAGCAGCGGAGTGACATGTGCCCTCTTTGGCTGGTTGAACACCAGTCGCGCCGCCGCATTCTGTATCATCTGAAGTGGCTTCACCGCACAGGCCGGCAAGCCTGTTAAGAGGGCGTTGCAGTAGTCGAGGCGGGACATCACCAAGGTTTGTACCAGCAGTTGAGTGGCATATTGGGTCAGGTACGGCCTGACTTTTCGGATGTTGAGTAGTGCGAAGCGACAGGATCGGGAGACGGCGGCAACATGGTCCGAGAATGTCAGTTGGTCATCAATAATGACACCAAGATTCCTTGCAGCCTTGGTAGGAACAAGAGATAGAGTCGATTTTAATATCAATGTTGTGATAGATACCTTGTTTGGCCGGGAAGACCAGCAGTTCCGTTTTCGCCAGATTTAGTTGAAGATGATAATCCTTCATCCATGTGGATATGTCAGCGAGACAATCCGAGATCCGCGTCGAGATAGTAGGGTCGTCGGGCGGGAAGGACAGATAGAGTTGAGTATCATCCGCATAGCAGTGATATGAAAAGCCATGTGAGCGGATGATGGGGCCCAGTGAGGTGGTGTATATGGCAAAGAGGAGGGGTCCTAGCACCGAGCCTTGGGGCACCCCTGTGGTGAGGTGGTGAGGCACAGACAGCTGGCCTCGCCATGTCACACTGAACGAGCGCCCAGTGAGGTAAAATTCGAACCAGGAAAGTGCACTGCCCGTTATGCCCATGCTTGAGAGTATGGACAGGAGTATGCAATGATTGACAGTGTCAAAAGCAGCTGATAAGTCAAGCAGAATGAGAACCGAGGATTTGGCAGCAGCTCTAGCAGTTTTTAAGGCCTCTGTCACAGACAACAGGGCTGTTTCGGTTCGCTGTTTTAGTTGTATGCATAGGTCACACAGGCAGGTGCTGAGGGTGTAGTTGTATGCATAGGTCACACAGGCAGGTGCTGAGGGTGTAGTTGTATGCATAGGTCACACAGACAGGTGCTGAGGGTGTAGTCGTATGCATAGGTCACACAGACAGGTGCTGAGGGTGTAGTTGTATGCATAGGTCACACAGACGGGTGCTGAGGGTGTAGTCGTATGCATAGGTTACACAGACAGGTGCTGAGGGTGTAGTCGTACGCATAGGTCACACAGACAGGTGCTGAGGGTGTAGTTGTGTGACTGGGTCACAGACAGTTGCAACTGTTTCAGCAGTTTCAACATGTTTCATCTTGGTATTGTATTCCATTACAACAGACACAACACACACTACTACAGACAAGCTACAGTCAGAACACAGACAGACTATGGACAGAACACAGACGGACTACAGAGAGAACAGTCACAACCTGACAATCCAGTGACAGAAACATCATTTGACTTTTACCTTTTATATGTTGATATTTTTGTATAATTTGATTTTTTTTTAATTATTTTTAGTTATTTATTAAAAGCAATACTAAAAGGTATTTCACTACTACTACTTTATTTACCCATTGCACACTCAAGATAATTATTTCATACTGTCTTATACACTGTACATATATACTGTTGCATACTGTACATACATACTGTGTTGCACACTGTACATACATACTGTGTCTCATATTGTACATACATACTGTACATACATACTGTGTTGCATACTGTACATACATTCTGTTTATACATATTGTGTTGCATACTGTACATACATACTGTGTTTAACACTGTACATACATACATACATACATACATACATACATACATACATACATACATACATACATACAGTACATACATACATACATACATACATACATACATACATACAGTACTGTGATGTATATTGTACATATATAGTGTTATACACTGTACATACATACTGTACACACTGTACATACATACTCTGTGGCATACTGTCCATTCATACTAAACATGCAAACTGTACATACATACTGTGTAGCATACTGTACATACATACTGTGTTGGACACTGTACATACATACTGTGTTGTAAGCTTTACCGCGGTGGCACGGTGGCGCAGTGCATTGCACTGCTGCCCCACAGCAAGAAGGGGTTCGATTCCCGCCTGGGGCGCTGTTGGCACCGTGCTTCGGTGGGTTATCTCCCAAACAGGAGCCTTTCTATGTGGAGTTTGCATGTTCTCCCCGTGCTTACATGGGGTTTCCTCCACCTCACGTCAGTAAGAACCTCCACCAAAAACATGCACCAATCATTGTCTGACCAGCGATGGACACGTACGCTGCCCACTGCTCCTGCTGTGCCCCCGGAGGAAGGACAAGCCAGGATGGTTACATGCAGAGGAACCATTTCACCAGCACCATCCAAGCATGTGCATGTGCATGTGCATGTGTGTGTGTGTGTGTGTGTGTGTGTGTGTGTGTGTGTGTGTGTGTGCAAGCATGTGTTGTAGTGTGGTGTGTTGCGTGACAAATAAAGACTGTTTCTTCTTCTTTAAAAACATACTCTTTGGCACAGTGTACATACATACTGTGGTGCATACTGTACACACATACTTAACTAATTTGGCGCACATGAAGTATGAGCTGAGTAGTAATTGTTTGTAGTTTTCCATTTCATGATGAAGGGCTTCCAGCTGACCTGGATGGTTTTTCCAAGTTGAAAGCTCGGATTTCCCACCTCCCTCTTGTGACATGAACGCTGCATATCGCAGAAAAGTACAAGCCCGCGAACAAAGCAAAGGATAGTTCAAAAACCCTGGGACAAAGCGGATAAAACAGCTTCAAAGTAAACCTTATACATCCCATAGGCTGACATACACATAAAGAGTCTCCGCTTCCCATTTTATTTCAATATTACATTGTCATTAAATAGTAATGTAAATACTTAAAGGATTGGTGGTGATTTTTGTTTTTGCATTTTGATGCCTTTTAAAAGATGTAAAAAGATGTAACAGCATTGAACGAGTTCAGCCGAGTCCAACCGCGTCAACACGACGGAAAAGCAACTGGTTCGCGGCACAATGTCCCACGTGACGTGAACGCCGCATCACGGCCTTTCACTGCAGACCCACGCGGAGTGTGCGGGAGGGGCGGGGCCTCGGGGATATCCCCGCCCCCTCGACGCCAAATGCGGTCATAAGGGGCGGGGCTTAGAGCTCCCCGCCCCCCCATGACCATATATGGTCTGTCTGGCGCCTCGGCCACATTCACCCGGCGAGCGGCGGACACGAGACACCGGCGCGAGCACAGTTGTGACCAAGCAGGTAAACGGAACCGGCACGAAGCGCCTCTCGCGCCACCGGAATAATAGAGATGGCGGTGATTTCGGGAGAAGGAGCCGTTGGCCGGTTAACCCGCCATAAACGCCGCCGTTACCGGGCCTCGCGGCGCAATAACAGGCCTGCCGGCAAGGCTAGCACTGTTAGCCTAGCCGGCCCAGCCGCGCATTGAAAGCTAACGGACCTTAGCTTAGCTTAGCTTAGCTTAGCCGGTCGAGCCTCTAATTGTGAACTATATGACTGGTTTTCCCGCAGTGAGTAAATCCGTGGGACCATTGTATTTTTTTTCTCAATAATATGAGTTGGTTTTTCGGTGACACCCAGCCTGACACTGTGAGAGCGGGAGCTTGGTTGGTGGCTAGCCGGCTAGCCGGCAGTCCTTCCCGCAACGTGCTGCAGGTGCGCAGCGCCTGAGCTCCCGGCACATTAGTGTGATTCATATTTCACCTCCTCAGAATATAAGAAGCCGAACCATATAAGAACGTTGCCGGCGGGGTGCTTCACCTGCTGCTGACAGCGAGCACCGCTGCTGTATCATACACAGATCATCCTGATTAGAGCTGTCACACCTATTAGATAAGGACGTTAGAGATGTCTCAATAAACACAAATCCAACACCCCAGCTGATGCATCCTCAGTGCTCTCTTGTTCCAATCTTCAATGGTGTTTTTAATTTACGATAAAGATTTAAAAAAAAAACTAAAAAAAACCCCACAATTATTTGTATGATAATTAAAAGTCAACTAAAATGTCATGATCGTGACAGCCCAAATCTTGATGGCTGCTTAGCAGTGTAGGCTTACAATCCAAATCGCTTGTTTATCTTCAATCCTGAGTGCTTTAGTTTCCCACTACCCGGTCCCAAGTATGCAGGTCGGTTCGACGCGGATTGCATGAAGTGGCAGCAACCTTTGAATTGAAATCCTTTTTCCCCACCCACCCCACCCCACCCCACCCCCACCCCTCCTTTCTTCTCGGCACGGTTTGGGGACACCCCAGCACAGCGATGCCATCCGATTTAGCCAAGAAGAAGGCGGCCAAGAAGAAGGAGGCCGCCAAGTCCCGGGGGCGCACCAAGAAGGCCGACGAAGTGAACGGGGAGGGCGATGCCGACGATACACAGCAGAATGGAGCAGACAGCGATGGTAAGAGAGAGTTTGAACAAGGTTATTGAATGCATTAAAAATAAGTCACGTTAGAGTCGGATCTGAGATTGTGCTGGATTACATATTTACTCTGTTTGGCAGGGATGGCCAACCTAACCAAGGAGCTGGATGAGTTTGAGCTGAAGAAGGCCGAGGCCCGCGCAGTGACCGGGGTGTTGGCCTCGCACCCCAACAGCACCGACGTGCACATCTGCAGCTTGTCGCTCACCTTCCACGGCCAGGAGCTGCTGGCCGACACCAGCCTGGAGCTCAACTCGGGCAGACGCTACGGCCTGATCGGCCTCAACGGCACAGGTGAGGGCTCTGTCAGCCTCAATGCGTAACATGCATGTTTGGGTTCATTTTGCCCGGTTTCCAGACAGTTTTCCCTTCTTCTGTCCGGCAGGGAAGTCCATGCTGCTGTCAGCCATCGGGCTGCGTGAGATCCCCATTCCAGAGCACATCGATATCTACCATCTGACCCGGGAAATGGCGCCCAGCGAGAAGACGCCGCTGCAGTGCGTCATGGATGTGGACCAGGAGAGGATCATGCTGGAGAAGGAGGCGGAGAGACTTGCTCACGAAGACTGTGAGTTATGTAATGGGTGGAGGAGGATAAAGCCCAGACGTAGTCTCTTTTATTTATTTATTTATTTATTTATCTATCTATCTATTTGTTTATTTATTTAATTACAACTGGGAGTAAGAATTAAGAACGGAGGATTGGCCTCCGAATTTCCCCTTCCGGAATCATTAATGGGTCGGTGCACACCGGCAGCACGGATAGGGTCAATGGGCTCGGTCATTCACAGACGTCCGAATCATTTGAACGGCTCCAAATACTTTTATTTTTATTTTTTATTTTTTTTCCTCTTCTCCCCCGGTTTTACCATTTAATGTTGCTGTCTCCTCTACTGTTTTGTTCCCAATCACACTGTAACATGACACGCCCCTTTTCTGGTGTGCTCATGACGTTAAACATGACGCACCCAAAAAAACTGCATTTCTACGTGGCAATGGGAGAGCCGTCATGTAAACCCACAAATTTTGTTGTAAAATCGGGATGGGTTGGAAAAATAGCAAAGCTGTCCTTTTTAAGGTGTAACTGATTTGTTAAAAACAATATAAGAGTTGAATTACCGGAGATATTGCTGAGATACACGCAGACATACTGTTATTCAGCAGTTTTATGCGTCCTGTTGAGACGGCGTTTATTAACCTTACATTGCCGTACATAGTTATAATTCATATTATAATTTCTCATTTAAAACCTATCCCATAACAATATTTTATCCTGTGCATAGTATTGCATTTGTATATGTTAAATGTCTCACAATTTTGTTGGGGTTTTTTGGTCATTTGTGTATATGTGACTTTTTTTTTTTTTTTTTCCCCTCATTGTTTCTTGTACTAAAACTTTATTTAGCTTTATTTTTAATGCTGATGGTCCGTACCGAAGTGCCCCAAACCTCACCAGAAGGAATTCTTTGTATATGTAAATGTATCTTGCAAAAATAAAACCGTTCCCATTCTCTTACCCCCCCCCCCCCCCCCCCAGCGGAATGTGAGAAACTGATGGAGCTGTATGAGCGTCTGGAGGAGCTGGACGCCGACAAGGCGGCGGTCCGAGCCTCACGCATCCTGCACGGTCTGGGCTTCACCGCCGCCATGCAGCAGCAGAAGCTCAAGGACTTCAGCGGAGGCTGGAGGATGAGAGTCGCTCTGGCCAGGTGCAGGAAACAAGCTATCATGACTATTAACTACAGATCTTGCCATATGATGTCTAATATATATGTTGTCTTTAAGGAGCGTTGCAGTAAATTAGTGGTTTTCTGAATTTCATAGACTGTTCTAGCTTCCAACCAATGATCCTAATATCGACATTACTAATGTTTGTTTCTCAAATATTTATTTTGTGCCAATGTTATGAAAGCACCAATAGTCATCATCCACAAAAATTGTAAAATTATCAGTATCGCCCTGCCTTAATGGGATTTTACTCTGTGGATGGATAATTAATTGAACGTCGAGAACGTTACATCTGTGGCACCAGACACAACATCCAAAACCAAAAGGATAAATGGAAAACAACAAGTTACCTTACTCCGTACTCCCCCACTACAGAGAACTGATGTGAGACATTTTCTGTCGAGCATCAAGGTGAAACCGCAGAAATTGAAGCCGCCGTGTGTTAAACCGTAATTGATTTATTCAGAGAGGTTTCTGCGGTTCCCCGGTGTGGAGACCTCAGATAACGAGATCAGGGTGATGGAGG
Source organism: Zeus faber (assembly GCF_960531495.2). Classification (NCBI taxonomy): domain Eukaryota; kingdom Metazoa; phylum Chordata; class Actinopteri; order Zeiformes; family Zeidae; genus Zeus; species Zeus faber. The sequence continues at coordinate 2,277,663 of NC_137206.1, read as the reverse complement.
ATCACGGACTGAAGCCGTGTTGTTTCCGTGTCCAGAGCCTTGTTCATCAAGCCGTTCATGTTGCTGCTGGACGAACCCACCAACCACCTGGACCTGGACGCCTGCGTGTGGCTGGAAGAGGAGCTCAAGTCGTGAGTCTCGGTTTTAATCCAATGAGTCATGTTCTAAACTTGCTTGTTTGTTGATGACAACTAAAAGCCCAAGAGTAGTTTGGGCTGTTTGGAGACTTGGGCTACAGAATGTAGTGACTTCTAGTTGTCAGACCACTGCCTTGCTCACCGTGCTCTGCCTTCGTCCCAAGGTTCAAGAGGATCCTGGTGCTGATCTCCCACTCGCAGGACTTCCTGAACGGCGTCTGCACCAACATCACCCACCTCCATCAGAAGAAGCTGAAGTACTACACTGTGAGTTGGTGCTACAGCATTTTTGAATGGTGGTAACCAGCGTTTTTATTGAGGCCTGGGTTGAAACATGCAGAGAGATTTTAAGTAGAGTACTCAATCTATGGGTACTGGATGATACAAATACTAACGGTTGTAGTTGCAATAACCATGGAGTCAGTGCGTACAACGGCACAATATCGAACATGATGCTCGAATTGGTGCATCCCTAACTTGAAGTTCACCATTAAAAGTGGAAAATCAATTGGTGAAAATTAAGGCCCTAATTGCAGGAAAAGTGTTGTTTATTTTGATTTATTTTTGTGGTATTCAAACTGAAATATTTTGTTGAATATAATTGGAAAAATGCATTTCAACTGCATGATTGGTTAATTTTACAAAAGTGTCATTTTAAAGATCTCAAGTAGAAGGTTCTGATGGCAGCAGTAAACCTGTATAAGGAGGTGGTGAGTGATGCTAATTATGTTCTAGCGCTGTGTAGCGTCGTCTGCTGCTGTGGGGTGACGGTGCAGATCTATTTGTGTCCCCAGGGAAATTACGACCAGTATATAAAGACCAGAGAAGAGCTGGAAGAGAACCAGATGAAGCGCTTCAACTGGGAGCAGGACCAGATTACGCACATGAAGGTGGGTGTGAGGTGGAGGCGCTGTACTGCATCCTCCACCTCATCCACACCCATGACTACATCAGACATCACAATTTATTTAATTTGACAAGCGCCACCTATATTTCTTAGTTTGATATTTTGGGGATGGCTATCGGTGCTTTCATGAGATATTAACACAATAAATAAGAGAAACAATCATTTAGAGAAGGGAGAATAGATGGTCTGATCAGAGTTGACATTATCTGTTTTCACTGGGAACATATTCTAATCTCTCCGTCATAATGTCGGGTGAAAATAATTCCCTCTAAGCACAATTTAAATTAGTGCTGGGTGGATATAACGATAGTTAGCGCCATATATTTTTTCCTTCTATGTCAAAATAAAACTTACTATCGTTTAGAAAAAAAAAAATACAATTCCAGATCTGTTCATTTCCGCGTTGGGTAAGTCGCAGTGGAAAGCCAATCGGTTTGGACGATCTAAAGCCAGCCTTTGACCTCTGACCAATGAGATTAGTGGATATAGAAGTAAGCCCCGCCCCCTCCTTGATGGACAGCTTGTAAACATGGAGCAGCGTCAGAAAGATGTCAACGTTGACGGCATCGTTACTTATTTAGACTGATTCGTCAGCTTTATTTTGTTTTTGATCTGATCAATTTTAATTTGGTGAAATGTTAAAGCAACTGCACTTGTTTATTATTGTTCATGAACGGAAATTATTTCATTTCAAGTCGTAATATTCATCTCTATTTATTTTTAAAACGCGTTAGCTGACAGGGCTTATTTTATTTTGAATATTCAATAAAAAATATTATACATCTACATTTCTTGATGTCATTCTCTATGAAACTTGCTTATCAAATGTATTTAAGCTCATTAACACAGAATATTAGACCTGAGTCCCTCCCTTTTGTCTTGGCCGTTGAAATCCTCCAGGACACGTTGACCGTCCCCAGTTTGTTCTAACGGAAACTCTGATTCAGTTCTAAAACTTTATCTGTAGAAGTTATTCTTGAAGGGATACTCCATCAACTTGCGTAGCCATGTGAATTTAAATGTTAAATGGTTCAACAAAGATCACTTTTTAGTTTTACACAAAACATGTCTCTTAAATGAGGTTGGAAGGTGTATTTCCATAAGTTCCCAGGAGCTAGGCTAGCTGATCCCCTCTGCAGCTATGCATTGAGCTAACGCAGTTAGCATGCAGACCGTCACTATGTCCGTACTGGAAACGCAGGGATATAATTGGTGTGAATCTGGGTAGGATGAAAATACGTAATCTCCCCAAAAAAACTTTCATGTATGAGTTTCCCTTTTGATTGGTGTGTTAATTAGCTTTTTGAAAGCTTTAGTGTCATCTGAACGGTCTCCTTCCCGTCCTGCAGAACTACATCGCCAGGTTTGGCCACGGCTCCGCCAAGCTGGCCCGCCAGGCACAGAGCAAAGAGAAGACGCTGCAGAAGATGGTGGCCTCGGGCCTGACGGAGCGCGTAGTGAATGACAAGGTGAGGACGGATCCCAAAAATCGCACCATCTCCGTACAGCTTTTAACACGAGCAGAATGCACTGACAGTTTACTGCTAATTATCATACAAATAACTGATTCAAATTGTATTTTCAGTGTTATGTTTAATGTCTCTCTCCGAGTATAATCCTCGTGGTAGTGTAATAATACACATGCTTATGGAGGGAGCCAGTTATTGGCATTGAAGGTTTAAAAATAAAAACTCAGATGGTTAGAAGGGAAACTGGTTTGCATTTATTTTTTTTTATTTACTTTTCATTTTTTAGTCTAAACTTTATTTTTCGAACATTGGGACGATAATTACTTTTGTTGGACGATATATTGCCCCGCGATAAATTATATTATTTTTAATTTAAATTTTTTTGCCACTGATATAATGACAATATAATAGCATAATAATGCAAGTACACCCTTTCAAATAGCAATGAACTTTTAATTCTTAAGAATATTCAAACATTGTCATGTGAAAAAAATATGAATATATCCTAAATAAAATAAAACCACACAACCAAAACAATAAATAAAGTGATTCCGACACAGAAGCAGTGCGATCAGAAATGACAGCAAAACATGTCTCAGCATAGTTTTGTTTAAATAATTTGTGTTTGGTTTTTTCGGTGCTTTTGGCTCGGTTACATTCATTAAGTAAAATGGTTAAAAAAAAAAAAAAAAAATCCAAGTAATACATTATTTATTTGTGGATTAAGAAATACATTTTTTCTGAATTAATTTTTTTTTTTTTTACCATAATTCAGATTTGTAGATTGTAGTATTCATTGATCTTTTCCCATTTGTATTTATTGCATTATATGTATTTGTGGATTGTGATACATAATTCCTTCCATAACGTGTTTTTATTCACTTTGAAATGTACAACATTACATTTCTCTGGCACTTTTGTTCAACGACATTTCCAAATATATTTTCCATAAGTTGAAATATTAGTAGAGAAGCGACTGATATTTAAGATTGTTACGAACAGCAGAAAGCAGCAAGTTGTTTTGATCATAAATTCCCACGTGACTTGAACGCAGCATCTGTAGGAGTAACGGCGGCAGAGCCTCCACAGTGGATTCTAGCGTAGATAAAACTCCGTCAGGAACTGTGATGGTGGTCACAGTGAAAACTCCACAAGATGAGGAGGAGATGGCCATTTCAGAGGATTCTTGCTGAGGCGCTGCGCCCAAGTCTTATGGTGGTTCGGGAAAAGCTCAAGTTCACAAACTTATTTGTCACATACATATACGGTCATACATATATGCAGATGTCATGACACCTGGTGATTACGCGCAATAAGCTGCTGTTTATTCTGGCATCATGTCGGCTGAAATGTAGGTGACATTCTTATGTAAACACAACGGGCGATTTATCGAGGTCAGAAGAGTTACCACGGTCATGTCTCTATTTCGTATGATGAAGTAGACGTTCTGTATATTTTAGTAACTATTGCTAAACGCCCAATTGTGAGTAAACCTGAGGCATCGGCATCGTCTTTATTTTTTTTTTTAAGTGACCCAGTTTTGAGACAAAAGTATTCAATAGCTTTAAAAACTGTTTAAAATAAGTGTTTCTACAATTTGCCTCAACCCCACAATTCACATTTTATTAGTTGCAGCTTCTCTAACATCTTTGGGTGGAACAGGATTTGTTTTCACGTCGTCTGTTTAACTTGTTTCTCTTTCCCTCAGACCCTGACGTTCTGTTTTCCTCCGTGCGGGAAGATTCCTCCACCGGTCATCATGGTTCAGAATGTCAGCTTCAAGTACAGCGACAATGCGGTGGGTGTACTTCCGGGCAGGGTTTTTTTTTTTTTGGGGGGGGGGGTCACCCACGTTGCCGTGGCGACCACGGGGTCTCACCATCTGCACTTGTCGTCCCCCTGCAGCCGTACATCTACAGAGACCTGGAGTTCGGCATCGACCTGGACACGCGGGTGGCGCTGGTGGGGCCTAATGGGGCGGGGAAGTCCACGCTGCTCAAGCTGCTCATGGGAGAGGTAGGGGGCGCTGTGCTCCACCTGATCCAGTGCACCGCCCGCCTTTTTGGGGGGGGGGAAGAGGAGTCTCAACCCTTTCTGTCTGTCCTCCGCAGCTGCTGCCCAGCGACGGCATGATCCGTAAACACTCTCACGTCAAGATCGGCCGCTACCACCAGGTAGGAGAGCTGAACCCTCCGACCAGCGGGTGGAGGAACCCTTTACACCTTCAGTGTTCCATCGCATTAAGGGGGGGGGGGGCTTTGCGGACGGATTCAGGCCGAATTCGTTAAAATGACACTTTGATCTGGCCTCACTGGGATCTGATCAGTTTAAAAACGTCTGATTTCCAGACGGAGGATTAGAGATGATTGAGGCTTCGAGGCTCGGTGGAGGCTTCACTTCAACCTTTTGGGGGAATGGGTGTGGCCTCCAGGTGGAGCAGGTTGATCTGGCACAAAGACCAGACAGGAGGAGTTGACCGCTCCTCCGTCACCGCGGTCTCTGCTTTCCCAGTCTGGAACAAATTCATCTTCAATGAACGTCTCAGACATTCTTAAAAATTCTGGGATTTGGAATGAACTCAATCTGAGAAACCTCCAAGTTGTTGATTTTACTGAGAAAGTACTTCCAAAAAATATAATTTGATTCAGAGGAGGAAGGAGGAAGGGCGTGGCCTTCCCCTCCTCGCTCAGTTGTCACCACACGGTGAAACAGCCTGAAGTCGGTTTCCTGTTGGTGCCACCTCACCATGAGTCACCATGAGTCACCGCAGCACCGTCAGTCATCAGCTGCTTCCTCATGGTGGAGGACGACCAGAGGCTCCAGTTGTTACTTTCAGTATCTGACTCTTCATCGTTTCAGGAACGGCACCGGTCTTCTCCTGAAACACTACGAGCTCGGACAATCAATCACACGATGATGGTGTTTGGTTGGACTCCCTCTTGATTGTGGTGATTTCAAACCAGATGTTTTTTTTTTTTTGTTTGTTTTTTGTTTTACTGCACCACCTCAGCACCTGACGGAGCAGCTGGAGCTGGACCTGTCTCCTCTGGACTACATGATGAAGTGCTACCCTGAGATCAAGGAGAGGGAGGAGATGAGAAAGATCATCGGACGCTACGGCCTGACGGGGAAGCAGCAGGTAGGACAGATGGGGATGTGAGGACTTTTAATGCGGAAAAACCTCGTGCGGGGGCTCTGGGCCCTGGTGGAGGAAAGGGGCGTGTCTTCATGTTACTTTGATATTTGAGGAGCAAACCCTAAACCCTGCTCCTCCAAATACCTCCCGTCAGGCCTAAATGAGGCGCAGACGAGGAAGCTTTTGGCTTTAGATTCCAGGTCTGTCTGAGCGGTTTTGGACTTGAGGAGCTGTCTGTGTTCCCGGCAGGTGAGCCCCATCAGGAACCTGTCTGACGGCCAGAAGTGTCGCGTGTGCTTCGCCTGGCTGGCCTGGCAGAACCCCCACATGCTGTTCCTGGACGAGCCCACCAACCACCTGGACATCGAGACCATCGACGCTCTGGCCGACGCCATCAACGAGTTTGACGGAGGAATGATGTTGGTGAGCCACGACTTCAGGCTCATCCAGCAGGTACTGTGTGTGTGTGTGTGTGTGTGTGTGTGTGCGCCTTGCTCAAGGGCAGTCTGGTGCTCACTCTGACCCCCTCCCTTCCCCCAGGTGGCCCAGGAGATCTGGGTGTGTGAGAAACAGACCATAACCAAGTGGAACAGGGACATTCTGGCGTACAAGGAGCACCTCAAGTCCAAAATCGACAAACAGCAAGGTCACGACATCTGAAGCAGCAGCAGAACCCCCCCACCCCCAATATGACATCACAGGTGGGTAAACCCTCCTGGTTCCTGATTGGCTGATTCTCCCGACGCGTCGGTGTTTTGGCTGCATTCCAACGAGCCGTCGCTTTGTTTTGTTTGTTTACCTGAAGATGCAGCAGCTTTTAGGTCATTTTAGGATATTTAAAAGTTGAACTTTGTTTTTCCTGTGAAAATAAAAGTGGTTCTGCCTTATTTAACGATGTAAATGCAATAAAGGTTTTTTTTTTTTTTTTTTTCCTTTGGGGGGGGACTGAAGGGGAGGGGGCGGGGGGGTACTCCAAATAAACACAGGAACCAGATTTAAAATGCAACTTTATTCATTCCTGCATCTGTAAATGTACTGGACATGGTGGTCTCATCCAAAAATAACCACAATGTCTGCAAAATAAACAGTATTTTACAGTTCTGTAAACAAAAGAAGAGAAACATTGTTTTGCTTTGTGTCATCAAATGTTAACTTCAAAATATTTAATATTAAAAAAATATATTGGGCTGCACAGTCGTCTCAGAACGTTCCTCCCAAAACACAAAGTCACTCGTCGATTCCTGTTGTGAGACTTAAACCTCGTTAACAAATGACAATTAGAATAATTAGAATTGAGTTGGTGCCAATCTGATGATTTGGAAAGTTTTTCAGGTGAGTTGCTTGAAAGTAAAATGTAATTACCTTGAGTAGATTGTCTTGTTAAATATTCATGCTGGGTGTTGGTACATATACTTTAAACCTGCTTTTTAAGCTACTGAATCGCTGCTCAACACTGGGTCCATGTGAAAGCTGTGGAAGCCGATGGCGCCGGTCGACTCAGGTTGATACCGAGTCGTCTCCTGGGGAAGCAGTGCAGTGCAGTGGGGGGGGGGGGGGGGGGGTCTGACCAATCAGAGCGCAGGGTTCACTGGGACTCCCCGTCGTCATCGGAGACGTCGTCCAGGGCGATGCTGCGGGTGCCGCTGGCCCGGACGCTGCGGATGGAGGTGAGCGCCAGGAGGCCGGCGACGCCCGCCAGCGTCACGCCGCTGCCGTCCAGGTTCACCTGGACCAGCTGGAGGCCGCGCAGGAACCTCAGACCTGAGGAGGAGGAGGAGGCTTCAGCACCACGCGTCACTCCATTCAGTGTCGCAGGTAAGCTCTACATACTTGGAACAGAGAGGTAAGTATTGGGTAGAAACGGCGCAGGTTGCGACCTTGACGTTCATTCTGGCATTACAAAGTAAAATTCAAGGACTTTCAAATACTTTTTAAGCTCTATTCATTTTCAAAGGCTTCACACAAGACAAATAATACATTTTCAATGTATGTCAATGACCTTTTATCCATATATATGATATCTATATCTAGTACTTGCCAATCCAAAATAAAGTGCAATCATTGCCAAAAAAAAAAATGGATGACTTCTCACTCGTTCACTGTAGCTCAGCGTGAATTATACCAACTGCATCAAGTGGGAGGACTGTTTTTACTGAGCGACTGGTCAAGAACGAGGCTCAAAACAGCTGAGCCTTCGTGACTGGAGCTGCAGCGACGGTGGTGGAAAGAGTCTGCACCACGTCCAGAACAACCTCCAGCCTGCGGGTCGGCAGGGTCGAGGTTGTGGAATGGAAGCCGGGTGCCTCTACGGGTCAGAGTTGGGGTGAGCGCCCGGGTGTCAGTGTGGACTCACTGTGGTCGGTGACGCGGGTCTGGCTGAGGTTGAGCTTCACCAGCTGAGGACAGTGGGTGACACCTCTGCGCACCACGTTGTCGCCCACCCGGGTGCTGGCCAAGCTCAGCACCTGCAGCACACACAGCGTTCGGAGCGGCCGTCAGGGTTTGTTCCTTTATTTCATCTACAATCTTGAGCTTTTTGGGGACGACGGCTGGAAAATGTTTTTTTTTACCGACTTCACTAAGCAACACCAACATGAGTGGAGCTGCAATTCTAAGTTAAAAAAAAAAAAAAAAGGATAAAACAACATGAACAATCATCTCATTGCTTAATTTCCCTCCACGTGAATCCAGCGGCTGCGTCAGGCGACGAGTTTCCCTTTAAAACACACTGGTTATCAGTCGCGGGGTTTTTTGGGGGGTTTGACGGACCTGGAGGTGCGGCAGGCGGGTGACCAGCGCCGCCACGCCCCGGCTGCTCACGGTGGTTCGGTTCAGGTAGAGCTCCTGTAGATCCTGCAGCCCACACAGCGCTGGCAGCCCTGCGTCCGTCAGCTGAATGTTGCTGAGAGAAAGCCTCTTCAGCCTGAGAAGACACCGTCACATCAACCACATCAGCCACACCAGCCACGCCTTTCCTATTGTTTTGGCCTCAACCATTAATATGAGTTTGAAGTACGTAGCTTGACTTCAGTATATTGACATGAATATTGGGTTCATCATTTCTTTCTCCCCCAGGTAACAAAAGTATTGGACACTATTTTGGTCAAATTTATGATTTGGTTCGATACCTTCTATCTAATAATAATAATGAAATCAATATCTGACCCCACGTTCTTTTCAATAATAATAACAATAATAATTAAATCAATATCTGACCCCACGTTCTTTTCAATAATAATAACAATAATAATTAAATCAATATCTGACCCCACGTTCTATCTAATAATAATATATCTAACTCCATAATCTCTTCAAAGAGCCTAAAACAACCACTTATAAGTTCAATGGGAGTAGCTGCACACTAGATTCAACCGTAAAATACTTAAATACACTATGGTTACACGTTGGATAAATGAATGGACAATCAAATTATTTATCCATAAGATATGGATAAATAAGTATGAATAACTTGTCACAAATTTTCTCTTTGATTTAAGTCTGAGAATTAGTCGGAAGAAGCTTCTCCTGAAATAATCCATTCATAATAATCCATTCATAATAATCCATTCATAATAATCCATTCATAACTACTCTGGTTCTGGGACCGAAAATGAGTTTCACACACGTGTATGAATAGGTACTCATTTGGTGTGTGTGTGTGTGTGTGTGTGTGTGTGTGTGTGTGTGTGTGTGAGTGACCTGGTCATGGAGCTGAGCTGGCGGACCCCCTGGTCAGTGACCTGTGTGTAGTCTGTCAGGTCCAGCTCCGTCAGCAGCCTCAGCCGGCAGAGGAACGCCAGACCACTGTCCGTCACCAAGTGGCGTCCGGGGAGGTTCAGCTGGGTCAGTCGGAGGCCTGGGGGACGCAGGCAGGCAGGCAGGCACACACGAAAATACATTTAAAAAAGTGTTTTACGATTAACAGAACAGGTGGCAGAATGAGACTGGTGTTGCTCATGTAAATGGGATGTCACATGAAAAGGTAAATTAAGGTAAGGTAAATTGCAAGGCCACCACCAGAGGGAGCACTAGTGCATAAAATACTGACTAAAAGGAGGCGGAAGGAGAGGGGGTGGGGGAGAGGGGGTGGGGGTACAGTATGTGGGCGCTGCAGCGGTGTGAGTGACTCGCTGTGGGAGCAGAGAGTGAGGAAGCAGCTGATACTGGTCTATCAATAGTGCTGAAAACGAGTATTTCAACAGTTTCAAATACTCACAATGGATATGTATAGAAAAATAGATATTTTTGACAACACTAGTCTGCAGACTTTGTTTCTCGGCCTCGTCAGCGCAGGCATCAGGTGATGGCGATTATCTCAAAATGCGCAAATATCGGCCCAATTAATCAGCCATCGACCACGAGACAATATCTCCATCATGTCACTTCGTCATTTTTTAGAGAAATCTACTCCAGCGATGTCATGCTACCCAACATGATTCATACTTTAGCCCTTTTATAGTTTTTACGATTTTATTGCCATTTTGTATTTCTATATACTGTATATTTTTTTTGTTTAACTATTATGATGATGATGATTAGTATTATTATTATTATTATTATTATTATTATTATTATTATTAATAATTGTATATTGCTTTTATTTTCTTGACCAACACTCCCCTTCAGGATAAGTACTTTTGCTTTTTGGCACCTGAGATGATCTCCAGCGCTCGGTCTCCGTCCTTCACGGCGACGCCCGCCAGGCTGAGGGTGGCCAGGGCGGGGTGGGCGGCCAGGTGCGTCAGAGCCTCCTCGGCTACGCCCGTCCCGTCCAGGTGGAGCGTCTGCAGGCAGTGCAGCTCCGCCAGTGCCGACACGTCTCTCACCTGGGCGATGGAGACAGCGTCACCGCGGAGACGTCACGGAGGGCGGCCATCGTTGGGGAGACCCAGAGGGACCGAGGGACAAGACGGTGGAATAAAAAGGAGGATTTCATCAGATGAGTGAAGGCAAATCCACCCAGTGTGGACGACACACACTGTTTTATTCCGGTGCTCAGGGCTTTTCTTCCCATTGAGGAATAACAATGAACATAAAAGACAATTATTCTCAAAAGAGATTTGCAGTGACTTGGATGAGATCGTGCAGAGATTCACGGTCACGCATCTTAAAGCTGTGTTTTGTTTTTATTCTTTTTTTTTTTTTTAATTATTTACCAACCCAACGCTCAGAATGTTAATTCATATAGAACCCATTTGTTAGAAGAAAAATATATACATACATCCATTAATAGTACATTAAATACAAATCAAACAGGGGAATTTAAAAACCATGCAATAATACATTCACACAGTAAACAGCATGATACAGTAAATGTGTGTATACATGTTCATTGTTATACTCACATTTAATTCCCTTGTTTGATTTGTGTTTGATTTAGAAATATTTGATCTGCTTCCATGAGTTTAAAGCTAAACTGAAAAAAGAAAAAGAAAAAAACAAACAACTGCCCACTAAAATCACCAGGTAGTGACGGCCCTTACTTTGATTTACAGTTTTGTAGAGTAAATAAAAGGTTAAATGTACATAAAGTTCCATATTTTATTTTTTATAACGGGTCTGACGTCATACTTTAGTGTCCCTGCTTCATCAGCCTTTTTGAAACTGTTTCATAAAGTATATTATACTATGCCTAAGTAAAGTGTTCCGATGGTGCTGACGGAGGTGACGGAGCGTGCGGTACCCGGGTCTGCTTGATGCTGAGCAGCCGGAGCTGTGGCACGCAGGAGGGCAGGGCGCGCATGGTGAGCTCGGTCACGGCCGTCTGGTTGAGGCTGAGCTGCGTGAGGCTGGGGGGTGCCGAGCGCAGGAAGGAGACGACCCCCGCATCGGTCACCTTGGTCTGGTCCAGAGTCAGGAAGCACAGGCTCTTCAGGCCTGGAGCCGGGTTCAGATCACAAAGGAAGGGGTTTTTGTTTCTGTTCAGATAAGTACTACGAGGGAGTAAATACGAGTGACTTTTAAAGAACCACAGCTGTGTTTTAACATGAAGGATCCCATTTTATACCACGTTGCCACAGTTTATAATACTACAACGACTGTATTCAAACGCTCAGGTGATGAACCCCCAGCTTCTCCAGCCGACATTCAGGTCCATTTTGTAAAATCATCTTCTCTACAGGGACTATTTTCTGGCAGGGACACACATGGAATCCGTGATTGTATCTGCATTAGATTAGAGAAGGCAACATTAACTCAAAGTCAAGTGAGTTTCAAGCTGATTTTCATTCCAAACTGAAGTGAACCGAACGGCAGGAAAAACACAAAGCTCACGATGCAGCATTTGGTGAAAATAAACATAAAGACGCCAAAACGCTGACGCGGTCTTTAACACTGTGATCGATGCAATTTGATGAGTTGAGATGTGGGAAAAATGATCAGTAAACAATAAAAAGGACCGTACTGGTGCCAAAACGAGTTTTAGCCCGTTTACTAGTCAACACACATATTTCACATTTTCCGGATGAAGGTGCACATTTTTATATATTTTTTTGTCTTGTATATTTTGGGGTTTTAGAAAATTCAAGCGACAGGGTGAGAAACCTGCCTTATGATTATCTCCTGGTCCTAATGGCAACGTCAGTAAACACATAAACACGTACTGTATAAATGGAAAATCGATTGTTATTCTGAAAAACGACCGTGTTGCAAAACAAAGACACCATTATATTTGACGTAACAACAACGAGGTTGACAAAATGCCTGGTACGGGTCAAACCCTGTTCCTCAGCACCTAAGACGTCTTAGCAGATGATGGTGGAGCCCAGCGTTCCTGCACGCATCTGTTGGATTCATCATCACAACGTGGACCAGTGGCGGCCAACCTGCTTCTAATGGGGGCCCTTGTATTTCTCTACCGGCAAAGTAATCCAACATGGTTCAACAGCTTATATCATATGTAATTAAGCTATTTGACGGATATGATGAAATAAAATCATGAATGAAAGGTTTAATTTCAGAAAATATATTTGAATTTAAACCGCCAGAGTCGGAGGAAGGAAGAGACACGCCCACCTTGCTCGAACACGAATATCATTCATATCAGTGTTGTCATTTATGTCCTCTGAAAGGGAAAATAACATTAAAATCACAACCCAGACGCCCTCCAGGAAAAGCAAACTGATGTGACTTTGTATTTCTCCTTTTTTTCTGGGGCACCATCTAGTGGCCGTTGGCTGAACTGCCGTTTCCAGGCCGAACTGCCGCTGTGACGGGAGGAGGACGCACCTGTGATGCAGTGCAGGCAGGAGTCGGTCAGCTTGCTGCAGGACGCCAGGTTCAGATACTGGAGTTTGACCAAACTGGACAGCACCGACAGACCAGAATCTGCAGCACGGACACAGGAGATTCAAGGGGTCAGTTATTGCCTCCAACTTAAAAACTAGTTGCCTCCACCAAGTGTGTTTTCTTAAACTAGAACGTTGAATGACAACATAGATTGAGGAGAAATAAGAGTATATATCTGTTAAAACAGCATCACTGGGGTTATGTAGCACTTGATGCACTTTCATCTGACAAAGGTTTTATTATTTTTATCATCAAACCATGACAGAGAAACTGACAAAGTCAAGAGAAGTGTTTGCACCATCAAATAAATTAATGTTAAAATACTAATGAGTTTAAATGCATGGGCGCAGGATCTGACGGCCCAAGTTCCCTTCAGGGTGAACGGAACAGACGGTATCCTACACGCTACTAAACACCTGCATCAACGCCGCCTCCCTGATCCACCACATGAGCGACTCCAGGAGTTACTCATTTGTAAAATTCCCTTTTTCCAAACCTGTGATGAGTGGCGAGTTGACCAGGCTCAGGTGCTTGAGGGCGGGGAAGGCGCGGAGCTGCCGCAGGAGGTCGTTGGTGGAGTACGGGTAGCAGTTGAGGACAAACTTCTGCAGCGGGCAGCCGAAGAACAGCTCCAGGGTGCGAGGACGCAGTAGCCGCTCCCGAGACATGTGGCCCAGCAGCAGCTCGGCCAGCTCCGGGGTCAGGCACGACAGGCTGCTGCTGTACTGCATGCTGGGAGCTGAGGGCGGAGCACACGCTGCTACAGTACTACGTACGATACTCTGCTGCTGTACTGCGTGCTGGGAGCTGAGGGCGGAGCACACGCTGCTACAGTACTACGTACGATACTCTGCTGCTGTACTGCATGCTGGGAGCTGAGGGCGGAGCACACGCTGCTACAGTACTACGTACGATACTCTGCTGCTGTACTGCGTGCTGGGAGCTGAGGGCGGAGCACGTGTTGCTACAGTACTACGTACGATACTCTGCTGCTGTACTGCGTGCTGGGAGCTGAGGGCGGAGCACACACTGCTACAGTACTACGTACGATACTCTGCTGCTGTACTGCGTGCTGGGAGCTGAGGGCGGAGCACACGCTGCTACAGTACTACGTACGATACTCTGCTGCTGTACTGTGTGCTGGGAGCTGAGGGCGGAGCACGTGTTGCTACAGTACTACGTACGATACTCTGCTGCTGTACTGCATGCTGGGAGCTGAGGGCGGAGCACACGCTGCTACAGTACTACGTACGATACTCTGCTGCTGTACTGCATGCTGGGAGCTGAGGGCGGAGCACACGCTGCTACAGTACTACGTACGATACTCTGCTGCTGTACTGCGTGCTGGGAGCTGAGGGCGGAGCACGTGTTGCTACAGTACTACGTACGATACTCTGCTGCTGTACTGCGTGCTGGGAGCTGAGGGCGGAGCACACGCTGCTACAGTACTACGTACGATACTCTGCTGCTGTACTGCGTGCTGGGAGCTGAGGGCGGAGCACACGCTGCTACAGTACTACGTACGATACTCTGCTGCTGTACTGTGTGCTGGGAGCTGAGGGCGGAGCACGTGTTGCTACAGTACTACGTACGATACTCTGCTGCTGTACTGCATGCTGGGAGCTGAGGGCGGAGCACACGCTGCTACAGTACTACGTACGATACTCTGCTGCTGTACTGCGTGCTGGGAGCTGAGGGCGGAGCACACGCTGCTACAGTACTACGTACGATACTCTGCTGCTGTACTGTGTGCTGGGAGCTGAGGGCGGAGCACACGCTGCTACAGTACTACGTACGATACTCTGCTGCTGTACTGCGTGCTGGGAGCTGAGGGCGGAGCACGTGTTGCTACAGTACTACGTACGATACTCTGCTGCTGTACTGTGTGCTGGGAGCTGAGGGCGGAGCACACGCTGCTACAGTACTACGTACGATACTCTGCTGCTGTACTGCGTGCTGGGAGCTGAGGGCGGAGCACGTGTTGCTACAGTACTACGTACGATACTCTGCTGCTGTACTGCGTGCTGGGAGCTGAGGGCGGAGCACACGCTGCTACAGTACTACGTACGATACTCTGCTGCTGTACTGCGTGCTGGGAGCTGAGGGCGGAGCACGTGTTGCTACAGTACTACGTACGATACTCTGCTGCTGTACTGCGTGCTGGGAGCTGAGGGCGGAGCACACGCTGCTACAGTACTACGTACGATACTCTGCTGCTGTACTGCGTGCTGGGAGCTGAGGTGCTGGTGTCCTTATGGGAAACACTAGATGGACACGTAGACGCTCCACTTTCTCTCAGCACGTTGTCATGACGCTTCAGAGAAACCTTTACTGTACCAAGTTCACTAGTGTATTAACTAGTGTGTTAACTAGTGTATCAATTAGTGTATCAACTAGTGTTTTAAGTAGTGTATTAACTCATGTGTTAACTAATGTATTAACTAGTTTATTAAGTAGTGTATTAATTAGTGTATTAACTAGTGTCACTGACCGGTCATGAGGTGTACGGTGGCCCTGGTGGCCATGCTGCAGAGGGTGGAGATGCTGGGGGCCCTGAAGGCCTTCTTGGGGGGGGACGGGTGCCCGTGTCCGGTCGGAGGCTCGTCCTGCGCCGCCCTCTGGAGGCGCTCCACGGCGGCCAGGCCGGCAGCACGGGGCACCGCTCGCATCCCAGCATCCTCTGCTTCCGCCTGCTCCTCCGCCGGCTCCTCCCTGCCACACGGAGAAACAGGCTTTTTGATATCCTGAACTTCCCCTTTAGGGTTATGAGTCTTACGTTGTTATACCGGGGGTTTGTAAATTAAAGCTTTCAGCGGTTCCCTAGTATGAAACATGACTCATGAAATATCTTATATCTCTAATATTCTTTCAAATTATTTCTAGATCAATACCCTAAAGGGAAATTGGAGTGTCAGCAATTCTACAATTATCATATATCAATAAAGAAGAGTCTATAATAAATGACACCGTTGCCTCTTTTAAGGGTTAGGGTCGTGTGATGTGAATCAAAACTAATCAATAATATTGAAACAATAAAAAAACAACACAAGGTGATATTTTAGTCCCACTCGCCCGCAACACGCACCTGAGTCGGTTCCCCTGCTCCGGCCACCGGTGCCGGGGCTCGAAGCCTCCGCGGAGCCGGTTCTCCGGGAGGAACGGCAGCCTGGGCATTCCTGGGACATGGACCAGTGGTGATCCATGAGAACAGACTTCAAATCAAAACACTCCATGTCAATCAAAATTTGTTTTTGTTAAAAAAAAAAAAAACCACTACTGTACACCCGCTGCATGTTTTCTGCTGTTTAGTTACTGTGATCAAAATCCCATTTTATAATCCCCTCCAAAAAAAAAGGAATAAACATTTAAAACCTTTTGGAAATACGTAGAGAAGTTACAATTACTTTTACATTGAGCGACAGAACCAATTTGACTCGGACTGCCGTCTATAAAGCAGATTTCATTCCCTATGTCTAAAGGAATACTCTGTTTTTTTCGGGTGAAATTTGCTTTTAAAATTAGTTATAGTAGTTCTGAATGTAGCCTCATTCAAAACTAAAATGTTGTTTTCATGGTGCTTTATTGAACTCATCATGGTGACAAGAAGTATTGGTTAAATAACCCAGCTTTAGAGACGCTGGAAGGTCCTTTCCCTAATTTCACAGGAGCTAGGCTAGCTGAACCCCTCTGCAGCCATGCATTGCGCTAACACGGTTAGCAGTATCCCTTTGAAGCAGGTATATATAGAAAAAGACACATTCTCACACACAAAAGTGCTCTTGTAAAGCACTGCTGATCAACATGCTTTGCTCTGATTCGTGGATTCCTTCTGAGAGTGCTGATCACGTGCTACATTCAGACGACTGGATGGAAAACACATGTTCTCAGACGGGATGACAGGCTGGCAGTGAGCCAAACGCAGCGCTGAGGGACCATAAGGTCCCAACCTGGAATGTGAGGACATCCTAATCCACGCTGTCTTCACATATGTCCCTCACAACTGTACTGTAGTGTGGTTCACAAGTAGATAAGATGACGTCTCGGAGAGAGTTCCTCTGAGAGCTCTCACACACACTGAGCCAAATACCGTTCACCATGGGAGGCGGCTCCTCCTGTCTCTCCGCCACATCTTCATCGTCATCGTCATCGTCCTCATCCTCATCCTCGTCTGGGCTGGGAGCATCCTCGGCGACGCCGGGAACCAACTTACGGCCACGCCCTGTCCAACAGAACCAGAACTGAGAGTTAGCCGGACTGCTCAGGCATTTAAACCACAAAAAGGTTCCCAAACTGTTGTTTATGGCAAGGCCCCAAACTCCCTCATTAGTGAAGAAAGAGTATTTATTTTTGTGGAAAAAAAGAATACGTTAAAAATAAGCTGCGGATCTCCTGCAATTCTTTCAAAGACCTATAAGAGGCAGCAGACCACAGAATGGGTTTCAACAGTCAGGGGCAAATTCACAAAAAGATTGCGTGGATTTTGCAGCCACCAAACCTGCTCAAATGACACAAAAAGAACCTAACTGCACTTCCAAGCAGAAAGCATCTCGGTGCGCTGGTGCTATTTGCATGTATTTAAATTGTATTATTATTAGTGTCACAGCCAGGGCCGGCGCTTCATATAGGCGACCGCCTAGGGCACTTACCCAGGGGGGGGGCACGGAGAGGCAATGATCGGGCGCAATTAGTCCATAGCAATATGCGGCCATGTCCTTTGGCCAGAGAGGGAGACAGGGCCCTAAGTACCGACGGACGGTGCAACCGGTGCAGCTGTACCGGCGATTGGATTATTTTAGATGTGGCTCATTTTATTTTACTCTGTTTCCTTATGGAACAAAACAAGCATTGTGCGTAATGGGGAAAATTGGGATATACACACATTTTATATTGTTTACACATACATACATTTTATACACATTTTCATTTACACATGTAATAAATGAACTGTGTGGGGAGAGTAAGTTTTATTTATTGATATATTTATATATATATATATTATAGATTAACACATACTATTTAAATGTTTTATAGTGCTATACTGCACAAAAACCTAAAAATACTATGTAGATTTAACCTAAAAGTACAGTATAACGTGTTTGAATCCGCACATCTCCGCGGAGCAGCAATCAGATGCAAAACAAGGGCAAATTGCACTCAGCAGCAAAACTTTATGGGCGTGTTTGCCCTGTCATATTGCACAATAAAACAAAATTTATATATTTTTTAATCGGATGCTAAGACAGCGCAGACAGTGGGAGCAATTGATGCCAGTTAATAGCGCTATTAGAGGCCACAATGCATTCTGTGAATTCGTCCCTGAGTCTGTTATATTGTTGTGCCTTGAAATCATAAGTGTGCAAATATTTAATAGCCTAATACTAAAACACTATGGGTTATGGATGCACAGAGAACGTTGGTGAAATCTGAAACCTTAATCGGACACCAATGTAATGTCATGTAATTGCATTGAGTTGCTGTTATATTTCAGATTTTTAGAATTCAGTCCAGTTTCATGGCAACAAAGCAGTGAATAAAGGAATTACTACAAAAAATAACATTCTCCACATAGTAACACCTACCCCAGAAGTGGGACGGCCCAGGCAGCGGCGGTCCGACACCGGGGATCCCTGCATAGCCCACCGCCTCCTCCCACAGCTGGGGGGGGAGCAGTGGGGGAGGCAGCACAGGCTCCTCCTCCTCCCCCTGGGCAGGGAGCGGCAGTGGAGGCTCCGCCTCCTTCTGGGGAGGGGGTGGGGCCACAGGGCTAGGCAGCTGCTGGGGCGTCTCCAGGGGCGTGGTCTGGATGCAGAGCGCGGCGTTGGGCGTCAGGCCCAGCGAGCGCAGGGAGCAGGAGAGCTCCGCCTCTCCGAAGCGTTTCCGTGGAAACCCCTGGAGGAGGGAGAAGGAGGGCAGCGAGGGGTGACGGCCCGAAATGTGCTCGACCACACTGCGCAGGGGGGCGTCGGCAGGAAATCGCTCCCGCATTGACTCCCCAGAGGGCAGGCGGATCTGGGGGAAGAGGGTTAGGTCGACAGAAGAGTGCAAGAGAAAATAAATCAAATTGGCAGGTGGCAGGTTACGCTAAAATGCAGCACAAATAGTTGATAGCAGCAGTGCAATAGCAGTAAAGCCATGAAAATGGAAATAATGGCATTAGGATAAAACTGACAGCGATACAGATAATAATAACAATAATAATAATAATAATAATAATAATAATTAATAAACATTTTACGCCTCAATAGTCTCATTAATTAACAAACAGCTACACATCAAATAATAAATTGCCTTTTATTAGTCATTAAAAAAATCATTATTTGTGTCTATTATCATTAGTATGGTATTTTGTCACATAAAAAGAATTCAACACTTCCAACACTTTTTTTTTTGTGTGTAAAAAGCGTCACATTTTGACAACGACATTTTTAAACGAAAGCTTTAAACAAATGATTTAACTGTGCATACAATAAGCAGCACATTTTATTCTTACATCCAATTTTTATTTGTATATTGTTTTTATTTCTGCGCACTATCTTCTATTAAATTTGAAGCACTTTTAAACTGCTTTCTATCCACTTTACATGTTATTGTTTTCATTTGTCTGTTTTCCTTTTTTTATCCCATTATTATTGTTATTTTTTTTTTATATGAAGCACTTTGAGCTGTATTTCATGCATGAATGTTGTGGTATAAATAACATGTATTATCATTGTTATTAAATGTATGAGACTGGGCTGGGCTCTCCTGGGTCTCACCATGAGGATGCAGTTGTTGTCCACGTTTGTCTGGATCTTCCCTCCCAGCGCCTGCTCTGTGGGGGCAGCGCTCTCCGCTGCGCTGCTCTGCGTCTTCTCCTGCAGACTCCTGCGGTCCTCAGCGATACGCAGCAGAACCAGCTCTCGCTCCTGGAAGCAGGTATTATATTCAATGTCAACCGCTTCACAAGCTACACACCAGTTAAATGGACGCACTTTTAGAGGTTCTGAGCAAAGAAATTAGGAAATGTGGTCACCCTTATTAAAATACTATGACGACAAGCAACATATTGTAAATATTTATCCATTGATATTCACGTAAAATTATTGTATACATACTTATTCATTCATCTATACACTAATTCACCGACCATTTTTATTTTCAAACCCAAACTTAGTATTTAGTACAATAATGCTGCAACAGCCTTTTACTTTACATTGTGCCTCCTGTATATTCTCTATACACAATCACAAAAGAAAAAAATATATATATTGTCAATTGTCTTTTGTCTGTGTGTCTGATTGAGTAAAACAAGGCACCATACTGAGTCAAATTCCATGTGCATGGATGTGATTCCTTATAAAGTCTGCTGGATGAGACAGTGTGATATACCGGATGAATGAATGCAGAGAGATGTGGGGATGGGGAGTGCATGGTAGGTATGGAGGGAATACCATATGATGTGTTATTTATACAGTGCGGAACGTCTTTAATAATCTTCTGACATTCATAAACAAAAAACGGGCCGATAATAGGGCCCTTTAAAGAAGGTTTTTGTTGCTTGATTCTGTGGCTTTAATCTCCCTTCACATTCTGTTTCTATCTGAGGGCGCTTTCACATCTGCCGTGTTCAGCCCGTTTGAATGGAACCCTGGTACATTTCCCCCCCTGTGGTGCGGTTCCTTTAAGCAGGTGTGAAAGCCAAAATGGAACTCGGCAGGGAACCAAAACAACCAGTCCTAGACAGCGTGAGAGAGGTGGTCTGGGACCGGTTCCAAGCATACCCTAGTGTGTTCATGTACAACATACATTGTAAATTACAATTGTCTATTATTGGTTGCGGTTGGGGCATTTGTTTACATACCCACCCACATTTGTTTACTTTTCCAGCCCTGTTCCGTCCCACACGCCGCTGGCTCTCAGTGGGAACTTCCGACAAGTAGTGATTACTCTGGACTACAGGAAGTGGACAGACTACTTCTAAAGTTTAGAATAAAACTAGTGCATGCTCATTCAAAACATGCCTGTTCGGAACGGGCTGCACCGCGGAGGTAAGTGACTCAGTTGCAGAGCCAGTGCATGCCCATTCGAGATAATCGAAAGACAGACAGACAGAGTGTGTCCTCATGTGAAGGTGCTGGCTTGTTCCCGCTGCGGCGCAGCTGTACCACGTCCGCCTAATGACTGTCATTAGCGCTGATTGGTCGACTGGGCTGGGTTTTGTCTTGCTGTGGAGATTGCGTGGTGCAGGAGACCACGAGGCAAACCAGGGCACTAAGGTACTGCCGTTAGACCGCAGTGACTGACCAGGGCACTTCTTTAATGACACGTACACTTGGGGAACTTTACAAGCTTTTGGGCATAACATGGTTTGTAAGTTTGTGCACGAGGATTGCCGTAATTGGGATAACTGGTTATACGACAGAGGGGGCCCGGCTCAGGGAGTTTGCACCGGAGGTTCCAAAAGCGACGGACCCCACCCCGACCCTTTCCAGAACCATCTCTCTCCTGGCCAGAATGTGGACGTGGCCATGTTACAACTGCAGTTCTCTGATGTCTTGCCCCCACTGCCAGGCCACACGTCCCTCAGTCACCACCACGTGGAGACGAAAGTATGCTCGCTTTAGCCATTGAGCCTTTTTGTTTATCCTTTGAATAAAAACCCCGCCGCGTCGGCACCTCACAGCCTGAGAATCTCCGTCTCCCTCCCTGAACCCGTATCGGTGGGTAGAGTCTCCCGCACAGAGATTCCTTCCTTTGTGACGGACGTAAGTGACTCAGTTGCAAAACCCTGAAGCCTCCCCGTCCCACTGCTGCACGGAGCTGAGCGGCTGAGGGTTTGCTGTTCGCTTGTCGTTTATTAATATCACACGTGTTGTGTGTCCAAACTGCACCAAATTTGACACAGCAGGTCCTTGGGCCCCAAACAATACCACCGCCAAGTGTGAAGTAGATTTTGATAAACGATTGTCGAGATAATCAAAGGACAGACAGACAGAGATCCCTTCCTTTACAGTTGGGTTAGATTAGACAGTTACATAGATTAGATTACATTTCTCCATAAACACGCCTGCTCCTCCATGCACCAACAGGGCTCCGACATTACCAACAACGCAATCTCTTAAAGCGACAGGCCCCAGGTCCAGTGGGCTTAGGCATGCTGGGCCCAGGCAGTGTGAAACCGAATTGGACCAAAAGGAAAACAAACCGAAAGTACAATTTTCACTCTGATTTGGACGAGGCAAACGGACTAAAAGGTGAGAAAGCGACCGGAGTGTTGGATGTCCTCTGACCTCTTTCTTCTGCCGCCTCTCGGCTCGCGCCTCCTGCGCCACGCGCTGCCTCTGCTCCTGGAAGTCGCTCACGTCGGCTTTCACACGAGACTCGATCGTCGGCGGCTCGGGGGACGAGGCAGAGCCGAGCGGCGTTCTCAGGGTCAGAAGGGTGCATGCTGGGAAACATCAAGATGAGAAACAGTCCCAGGAGGTTGAGGGCGCTGACAAAATATACATGTATGTTCGTAAATGTATCAAACAATAAACATTTCCATTTTGCCAAAATAATATAATAATATGCCTATATAATGTGCTGTGAGAGTCATATTTTATTACAAGAAAATCTACGAATGCAATGATACATAACATACTCCTTAAACAATTCCCACGATGGAGAAAGAATAGAGCTTGCTATCTGCAGGTTATTCAAAATAATCTATTTAGCAAAAATTTAAAAAAAATCTGAAATTGCATTATTAAATATAGTATTAAAAAGTTTGCTTCTGATAGTAAAAAGCATTGGCAAGCAGGTATTTGTTTATTCAGAATAGGGACACTGCAAATCAAGTTGCTAAACAGGATTGAATAAAGGTATTAAAAAGTATTCCACAGGAGTTGTTGATACCTGCAGTAAAGGTAAAATACATATGAAGACTAGAGGTTTCAGAGAGTTAAATGTTATATTTTGAAGGCAAATTCAAAGAAAATGTAATATTTGTTTTTGGACAAATCATCTCTTGTATTCAACAAAGTATTGCAGTTCAGTAGTAGTTTACATTTGGTGCAGGCGCAGAGGGAGAAGTATTACATTTTGGATTTTAGAACAAAAGAAATGTTGACGGACTTGATGTTTCAAAAAAATACATACATGGATAACTCAAGACAAGATGTGTTGAAATTGAGACAAATCTGAGAATATTTAATAACCTTGAAAATGCATTTTAAGGAACTGCAGAAACCCTGATTCTTCCCCTCAAACCCAGTTCACACCTGGCAGAACCAAAGCAGTGTGACAAACGTCCACATTGTCCTGTAAGGTAAAATAAACATAAGACTTTATCAAAACCTGGAGCTGGACCGTCATCAGAAGCTGCTTGTGGCTCAGAGCCGCTCGTCCCCGCCGCCGCCGCCGCCTTAGGAGGGTTGAATGCTGAAAACGCTGTTTCAGCAGGTTGAGCGGAATGTTTCACCAGCTTGTGTCGTAGATGATGCCCTTGCAAGAGCCTGAATGCAGGACACAGAAGACGTGGGTCTTTAATACTCCTGCTGAATGAAAACGGCCCCGACTTTCTAAACACAGCCGGTACGGAGGATCTTACCACTCGGCGGCGGCGGGCACCGAAAAGTGTCCCGCCTGCACGGCGGCCTGGATCTGCTCCTCGCTGAATCCCATCTCACGGAGCGTGAAGAAGAGGGCCCCGATCGTCTGCAACACATTTCACATTGCATTACATTTTTCGAAACAATCATCAGTTATGTGGATATTATGTCGATATTAAGGCGATCAGAAGAGTGGGAACAGCCTATGAAGTTCAGAAAACTGCATTACTTTACTGTGGGTCCCACCTAACGGGTTTGATCACTGCCATTTTTGAGTGTGTAGGCCTGTTTTAAATTGATCTCCTTGCTTTCAAAGTATTTTTTTAATGTTTTTAGTTTTCTGACACTTTTTTTAGGGTCCGAGCCCACAGAATGTTGTAATTGCTCTGTTTATTATTATTCTTCTTCAGCTTTTTTGAATCTGCTTTTTGGGGGCCTTAAGATACTTGAAAACTCACGAAACCGACCCACACCCAACAGGAAGTCCGGCATATTTATTAAAGTTGCCATTTTGGTCACTTTTTGATCGTTTTTATGCTTTGTACTTTCCCAAACTCCTCCTTGGCAATTTATCGGATATTCTTCAACCTTGGTGAGTGTCTACAAGACACATTCACGATTAAAAGTTATTAAACTATTTTGTTTTTAACACACGGTATGGGCGTGGCGAAGCGTTGAATCTCATGTTTGAAAAAGGCACCGTTTACGTGATATTTTATTCACTTTTTGGTCGTTTTCATGCTCCGTACTGTCACAAACTCCTCCTAGACGATTTTTCAGGTCCCACCGACAGTTGCACTTTGAGGACCCGGTGATCACTGCTTGCAGCTTTAATTCTTCTTGAAATTTCTGTTGTGTATGAAATGTGTTAAATAAGAATACACTTCCCATGCCATAATGTAATGAAGCCTTAAAGACTAAATTGAACTATACCGAGATATGACGATGGCCCAAATGCCAGACAAGTTCTAGTCCAGGACAGATCTTCTTTGCATGTTGCTGCTTCAGATCAGATTGAGTGACAATTTAAACATCTCACTGTATTTTTAGAGTTTATTGTGCGTAATCCCCGCGTGTGATGACATTTCACTGCATATATGTGTGACCGTATGTAAATGTATGTGACAAATAATCTCTTGAACTTGACTGTATGGCTCCCCGCCTGTCACACTTTTTAACTGGACCCAGCTTCAGAGGAGCTTTGCTGGTGGGAATATTAATATCATCTCTAACTACACGTGCTCCTCTCAAAGTCTTAATTTAAGGGTGATATTTAACTGGTCTCCATGCAAAAGACTTTACTGTCTCTTTCACACCTGCCTCAACAAACATTACATTTGAACTCATATCAACTACAGGGGCTGGCTGCACTGGGTTAGCACGAACAATAACTTTATTGATGCAAATAACATCGCGAAAAGTTCAAGTAGATATTGTCCAAACTAATGCTGAGTCCGTATAATCGTGTCGTCTGACGTAGATTCTCGAGTTAATCCCTGCGGTAAGAAATGTATCTGTTGTGACGTCAGTAACAGACTGTAAACAAGCGCTTAGTTAACTCCCGAGGCTAAAGCTAAGCTACCGCTAGCTGGGAAACACAGGAGCTAAAACGAGCTACGCTAAGCTACGAGCCACAGCAGCTAGCCATGGCGCGCCGACCGTGTGGCACCTCCGACAACTTACCGGAGAACCCGTGGAATCCATCCCGCTTGGCGCAGCTCCGTCCGCGGCGGATTAAACAACATCCACCGTAACTTCCAGCGAGCAGAGTCCTCGGCTAGCGGGCGGCTAGCTGCGTTAGCACAGCTGACCTCTACCCCGCTGACTGGTCGAACGGACGCCACGTCAGAGGGAACGCGGCCAATCAGAATGCGCCGACGGCAGGGGGGACCCGCCCACAAACAACCGCCATGTGACTGACGCTGCGTTCCATCGAAATCCGAACTCGGAAAGAAATCCAAGCTCCCGTTGGAGAAAAGCGCAAAAAGCCGCAAAAAGCCGCAAAAAGCGACCGAGTTGAGCGAGATAACAAGAAGTGGAAACACCGGTTACGATTAATAAAGTTGCCTCCGCACTGATTTTTTTCATTGAATACACGTGTCGCTTTACTTGACTGTGATGCTACGTGTGAAGAAATGTTTTCCAGCTTGTAGATGTCACTAACAAATAGAGCTTCACTGCAGGCGTCGTGTTCCCAGAACATAAGCAACGGGACCGGGGATGCGGTCTCCCGCCCTGGAAAAACAGATTTCCAACGTTCTTGGAACGCAGCCTCGGCCCTGCCACTGTCTAACTGCTTAATCTGGTTTGATGTTCCAAAAAAATCAGTTGAATGCAAAGTAACGTACTTTTGGTTGTTATAACGTTTGACAAGATGACGCAACTGCCATTCAAAATCGTCCGGCATGTTTAGTTTGAATAGTCACAAGCAGATGTTATATCACTATCACCAGACAACAGGGAACGTGAAGCTGAAGTCACATATTTGGAGGATCCCTCACATTGAACGTGAATGTCAGCAAGTTTGGGTTAAAAGACGCTTGGAAGTCTTGTTCGGTGAAAAAACACCACAGAAAATCGTGCAACCATCTTGTGTGAAGCCTCTACCCCTCTTTTCCTTCCCTCCTTCCTCCATTTTTGTACATTTTGTATGTTTTATCTATTTCTCTCTGCAATTGAATGGAAGCGATCCTCCAAAAATGGGAACTGGAGTCCATAGCAACCCATAGCAACTGTCAAACTTCACATTCCCTCCTGAGGATATCAATACAAATGTATTTTCATTAGATGATTAAAAGTTTTAAAAAACAAAACAAAAAAACACCCATCCACTGGCCTCTATGCCATATCAAATATGCGATTCATGAATCTGATTTCCACACTCCATCAGTCGAGGCCCCGGTTACCAACCCCCGCCCCCAGTACTGTTGGCCCGGTTAAGGGGGAGGAGGCTATGCTACCGTTGGGCGAAGGAGAAGAAGAAGGGGAGGGCATGTCCGGGGTCAGCGGGAGGAGGAGGGAGGGTGGGAGTGTGGAGGTGAGAGTCTGGGCTTTGAATGTTGGCACGGTGACCGGTGAAGGGGGAGAGCCGGCTGATATGATGGAAGGTTGACGCGCTGTGTGTGCTAGAGACCGGGCGGAAGGGGAGTAAGGCCAAGAGCATCAGCAGTGGCTTCAAACTGCCCTTCCAGACTTCACTGGGCATGTTGGCGAAGGGAACAGAGGTGGGAGGAGGTGATGGGCAGCTATGGTGTCAAGGAGAGAAATGTGGAAGGACAGATGTTGGTGGATTTTGGGAAAAGGATGGAAATGGCTGTGGTGAATGTATATTTCGGGAAGAGGCCGGAGCACAGGGTGACGTATAAGAGTGAAGGACGGTGCACACAGGTGGATTATGTCTTATGCAGGGCGTGCAACCTGAAAGAGATTGGAGACTGCAAGGTGGTGGCAGGGGAGGACGTCGCCGGTCAGCATCGCACAGTGACCTGTAGGATGACTTTGGGGATCGAGAAGAGGAAGAGAGTGAAGGCAGAGCCAATGATCAGATGGTGGAAGTTGAGGAAGGAAGACTGTTTTGTGGAGTTCAGGGAGGAGTTAAGACCGTTGGGAAAGGACACTCGGTGGTGGAATGACGAAGTACGGGAAATCACACGGGGGAAGAGGTTGGCGAAGTAGAAGTGGGATGGTCAGAGAGATGACGAAAGTAAACAAGAATACAAGGAGAGACGGCGTAAGGCGGAGAGAGGTGGAGAAGGCCGAGGAAGAGACGCATAGTGTGGCGAGTTGTACGAGGGGTTGGACACTAAGGAAGGAGGAAAGGACTTGTACCGGACGGCTACACCGAGGGACCGAGCTGGGAAGGATGTGCAGCAGGAGGGTGATGAAGGATAGAGATGGAATTGGGCCAACAAGCGAGGAGAGCACATTGAGAAGGTGGAAGGAGCACTTGGAGGGGCTTATGAATGAAGAAAATGAGAGAGGAACAAGGTTGGATGATGTGGAATTCAGGAATCGCTTCGCCATATCACTCTACAAGCGAGGAGTGTTCAATATGGGCTACTTTTATCACTGACATAACTCCATCCATTATTACCTGAGTCTTCCTAAGTCGGGGCAATGTCGTGGTGTTTTGGGGCATGTGGGGGTCCCCTTGGTCTCAGCGGGGCGGTTGGGTGGGTGCCCGGCGGCTGTGGGGATGTCCGTGGCGCTTAGTCCTGTGGTCGCGGTGGGGGTCCCGGGACCCCACTGGGGTGTTAGAGGGGCCGGGTGGTGGCACCCACTCTTGTCCCTCGGTTGAGCCGGTCTGTCCAGGGGTGGGGGAGGGTCCTCCTGCCTCCTGGGGGGTGTCTGCGGCTGGCGTCCATGTATTGGTTTGGGGCGTGGTTGTGGGTAGGGGGTGCCGATTGGTGGAGGGTGGGGCTTGCGTGGGGGGGGGTTAGCCAATCGTAGGACTGGTTATGTGACCCGGGGGCCTGAGCCTGGCCTTTCCTGGACCTTATTAACTACGTTTTGTCGATACATGTTGTCATCTGATGTTTCTATGTTGATGTTTTTCCATATACATGTTGTTGTCTGTTTCTTTGTTGATGTTTTTCCATGTACATGTTTTAGTTTGGTTCTATGTTTATGTTTTTTCACGTACATGTTGTTTTGGTTCTGTGTTTGTTTGCCTCACCCGTGGTGATTCTCCTCTTGGAGTAGTAATTATTTAAAACATGATGGTTTTCCTAAAAGGGGGTTGTTGGTGGTTGTATATAATATAAAGCTGTGCTCTGCTCGTCCCACAGCTCGTCCACAGAACAGAGTTATTGCAGCAGTTGTTGATGACTAAAGAACAAATAAAGAGTTTCATTGCAGGTTGAAAAGTTGAACTCCACTTGCAACTAACTCTGTCCAAGATGCAATGGAACAAATACTCTGTGTTTTATGTCCAGCATGCTGACAGCACGGTAAAATAAATGAATAAAAATAAATAAATAATAAAGAAGTGCGGTGGATTAGCGAGGATGAAGTGAGGGCAGCTATGAAGAGGATGTAGAGTGGAAGGGCGGTGGGTCCAGATCACAGACCTGTGTAGGCACGGAGATATTTAGAAGAGATGGCAGCAGAGGGTTTTACTCCCTTGTTTATCTCAATCTTGGAAAGTGAGAGGATGCCAGAGCAGTAGAGAAGAAGTGCGCCGGTACGGATGCTCAAGAATCGTGAGTAACTACGGAGCTATAAAGCTGATCAGCCACAGCATAAAGTTATGGGATAAAGTAGTGGAAGCTCAGTTCCACCATCTTAGGGTTCAGCTGTATGGTTTCACGCCTGGGAAGAGCACTACAGATGTGAGGTTTGCTTCGACGGATGTTGATGGAGAAGCACAGCGAAGGTCAGAAGGAGTTGCACTGAGTCTTTGTGGATTTAGGGAAAGCCTATGACAGGGTGCTGGGAGAGGAGGTGTGGTATTGTGTGTATGAGGACAGTGTGACAGTGGAGGGATGTGTAGGAGTGAGGCATGGTTGCAGGGTGGAGGTGGGATTACGTCAAGGTTTGGCCCCGAGCCTGCTCTTGTTTGCAACGGGGATGGACAGGTGGACGGACGGGATCAGGCGGGAGTCTCCGAGAGCCTGTAGAGGTGGGGCAGGTTGAGAAGAACCTGGAGAGGTGGGGCAGGTTGAGAAGAACCTGGAGAGGTGGGGCAGGTTGAGAAGAACCTGGAGAGGTGGGGCAGGTTGAGAAGCACCTGGAGAGGTGGGGCAGGTTGAGAAGAACCTGGAGAGGTGGGGCAGGTTGAGAAAAACCTGGAGAGGTGGGGCAGGTTCAGAAGAACCTGTAGAGATGAGGCAGGTTGAGAAGAGCCTGAAGAGGTGGAGCAGGTTGAAGAAAGCCTGGAGAGGTGGGGCAGGTTGAGGAGAGCCTGGAGAGGTGGAGCAGGTTCAAGAAAGCCTGGAGAGGTGGGGCAGGTCTCCGAGAGCCTGGAAAGGTGGGGCAGGTTTCCGAGAGCCTGGAGAGGTGGAGCAGGTTGAGGAGAGCCTGGAGAGGTGGAGGTATGCACTGGATGAGAGGGAGGGCAGTGGAATGGTGGTAGGAGGCAAGGGATGGAGGTGGCAAAGGTGGAGGAGTTCAAACACTTGGGGTCAAGCCAGGGTGGCAACATTGAGATGGTTTGGACGGGTACGGAGGGGGGACACAGGGTATTTCGTGGGGAAGGATGCTGACGAATGGAGGAGGAAAAGAGGAGGACCAAGGAGGAGGCTCATGGATGGGGCGAGGGAGGACCATGCAGAGGACAGGAAGAGATCGAAACAGACAATCGGCTGTGGCGACCCCTAACAAGAGCAGCCGAAAGAACAAGAAGATTAAAAGTATTAAAATAAAATAAAAAACACGGAGACAATAAACCTGACACAGACGGAAATAGTAATGGAAAGGAAAACACCTGTGGGGATGGGGACAAACAAACATCCCTTTAAAATAGGGATGAGGGATTGAGGGCGGGCGGGGTTTAATTATTACAGTTTAATTTTCAATTGAAGGATACGTGTATATTAATCCAAACAATAAGCCTTACGAGCTTTCTAATGAACTTCACCTCCATAAACGAGAAAAACAGAAACATACCAAAATATCAAAATGGTGATTTTCCTGCGGTGCTATTGTATTCTCAGGTGCAGTTGCGGTGGACAGGCAGCAGGGAGCGCTGTCACCTAACGTTGGCGCTAACATCTGGAAAACATGGCGGATACTCAACGGCCACGCGAACGTGAATCATGTATTAATTTTGTCAAATGTATTTATTTATTATGAATGAATGAATTTAGGGTTTAACAAAATGAAAAACAATATGGACAAATATTACTGGAAAATAGAGTAATATATAACTTACATACGCAACAGTACAGCTTAACTTTTATCAAAATGTAATTATTTATTTACCCAATTTATAAATAAACAAGCAAATAAGCAAATTTCAAAAACAATTCATACAAATTATTTTCTCATTCGTCACTTGACGCCGAATATTCCAGAAATATTCTAACGGACGAGACGTCTGCGAATTGGGGATCGTCGCCACGGCGCATGCGCAGCACAGCGAAGCGGAGTCATTCGCAGCCGGAGCAGCAGCAGCGGCGGCGGCGGCGCTTTCACCGTGAGTAGAGAACACTGCGGGTCGCGCCATCTGTGACAAACTCTCCCCGGTTCTCCACCTTCGGCCCGTTGGAACTGACAGCAGCGAGGGTTTCGAGCGTTGTGCGGAGGAAGCGTGGCGGCGCTGTCACGGCCACTTGGGCTCCGCGCACCCCGCGCCGCGTCCTCTCGTATGGTGGCCGCGGTTTGACCCAGCGGAGCCGCGGCGAAACATGGCGACATGTGGCGAAATGTGGGGAAATGTGGGGAAATGTGGGGAAATGTTTGTCGAAAGTTCACCGACAGACGAGCTGCGACTGAGAGTCGTCCTGTCACACGCCACGTTCCTCCCCCCAGACGCTTTAACGGACGATGAAGAGCCAACTCACGGCGGTTTGGAGAAGTGGATTTAATTAAAGTGGTAATCCATGAGGTGATGTAGTTTGAAAAGTCCCACATTTAATACTTACACCGCGTTTATTTAGCTGCCAGTTAAATGGAAACAGCCATTGAATGTATTTTCGTTATGCGTGCGCTCCTCTATGTCGTTTCCGTGGGGGTGGGGGTGGTGGCGTGGTCCGCCGTGGTGTCCTCCACCCAACACACGGGCTCTCGCGCTTTTTTAATTTTTTAACCAATCAAGTGACGTAATCAAGAAGTGGGCGTGGAACCCCAGGGCAAGCCCCTCCCCCAGCAGGTAATTCATCCACTCACCCATCTCGGCGAGACAGCACATTATCTGTTGTCTGTCTTGGAAAACGTAGCAGAACCCAAAAGCTCTTTTGGTTGATCCTTAGTTTGATGTAAAGTGGGCTCGGTAGCTGGTTCTGGTGTGTTGCTGATCCAGAACGTTTCAGAGAGGACGTGCGCCATCATGAGAGGGACCAGAATGTTCTCTCGCAGCCGCGTGAAATAGTTTTCACCAAACAGTTAAAATGGTAAAAGGACACTGGATCTTCTTCAGTGCAGACAAAATAAAGAGAAGTTGTGGATATAGTTGATATATAGTAAGATTGATGTAGTTGGAACCTTTTTTTTTAATCAACTTTTTATATCTTTGCTCCTGCTGTAAGTGATCTTGCAGGGGGGGGGGCTTCATTATGAAGTGTCAGAGTTTAATTCCAATACATTGTTTTTGGCTGAAAGACGGGCTAAGACAGTCCCATCTCTCAGATCCCCATCTGCAGTTTTTTTGCAACGCTTCACTGGGGGAATGAAAAACCCAGCCCTCTGGCCAAACGATCTGCTCCGGCGTGGTGGTTTGGATGCACTGCAGCTCCAAAGAATTTTAACAGAAAAACAGAAAGACTCTTCATCCTTTCGTACGGCTTGGCCAGGCTGAAGGAAGGAAGGAAAGGGGGAAAACTGCATTTTGTTATCATGGCCTCCAGTCACACCCTGTTTGTTTCACATTCAGACAGACAAGACTAAGTATATCGTGTCCGTCGACAAAATCACACTTTTGTGAAAGGTTTTAGGGTCGCTCTCCTGATCGGACACAGTGAGCGTTTTCAGATTCCATTGTTTCGTCTCCAGTCCAGTGAGGCACTGCCTACTAAGTTGTGTTTAATTACGCGCCTTCGCGCTTTTGGCAGAACACCTAGGGGTGCTCACTGGCCTTTTAAACCCATTAAGCCTTCTGCAGCTTCACAGATGCATCCAATTATACATTGAACTGTATTATAACAATAATAATAATAATAATAATAATAATAATAACTAAAATTTGTATAGTGCCTTTCAAAAAACCCAAGATCGCTTTACAGGAGAGGGGCGGGGGGGGCGACAGATTAAGGGAGAGAGGTGCAGAAACAATGTTATGGATAACTGGAGGGAGAGAGTTCCAGAGGGTGGGGGCGGCCACACTGAAAGCTCTGTCCCCGAAAGTTTGGTACTGGGGGGACGGACAGCAGACCCATGTCTAAGGATGGAGTGTGCTGGTGGAGGAGGTTGGACAGATATTGGGGGGCGAGTGCTTGAAGTATGTGAGGAGGAAGAGTTTATAGGAGATGCCGAACTTGACCGGAAGCCAGTGGAGGTGGCCATCGTTATGTTTTCAACTCCACGATTCCTGCTCTGTTACGGTGCTGAAAATGACTGCTTGACAAGAGAGGGCGGCCACCCAACATTACAAACACTCCAGTAAATTATACTATATTATTATACTATTACATTCTATTAAACAGGGCTGCAGAGAAGGTTGAGGTGACTACACTACTAAGTAGAGTGTACGGTAGGCTTCTCTTCTGTATATTTACTTAAAGTTATTTGGGGCCTATCTGCGTGTACTTAAAATGTTTTAATTCAAAGTCTTCAAATATTAGGCCTTAAAGGTTATGGATAGGGGTGTCACGATTCGAAATCGAAAATCGAAAATCGATTGGGTTTGTTGCACAGTGAACGCACATTAAAGAGAAATATTCCCAGTAACTGTTTGCGAAGTCTACTAGGTTTCGCCGTGTGTACAAGGGAGAGCGCGCCTTTGACCGGAATGTCCAGTAATTCCACAGATGTGAAGATGAAAGTGGGAAATAAACCCGACCTTCACCGACGGAATGTCCTCTAATGCAGAGGTTCCCGACCACCAGCTCCCGGACCGTGCCAGGCATTTGCCCCGTGAGAACGTGGGAGGGATTTTTTTTCAGGAGCGATCTGTGATTTGCTCCACAGCAATGCAGTAGCAGGAAACGGAGTTGATTAAATACATCTAGAGTTTTTGTTTGCTTTGTTTGGAGAAAAGATCGCTCTGGTCGGAGCTGCGGAGCTGCAGCTAGTAATTTGCATTTTACTACCAGCCTTCCCCTCTGGCCTAAAATAGCATCTGTTTTTCAGGCTTATTTTTGTGACTATCTTAAAAGTGGTGTCATAAGTAACTTATTGTTTATTATTCTAAAGTCTAGTTTTTCTAAAGCTCTTAACTGTTTAGGTGTGTTGTTTAAATATTTTTATATTTTTGTTATTTTTTATAATTGTTAATATTCAAATAAGTTACTTATTGAGAAACAAGTGTTTTTCTTCACAAATCAAGACTCCATAGTCTTTACAATGGCATAGCCGTCAGTGCTGGGGAAAAAAAAAAAGTTTGAATCGAAAATCGAATCGTGGATTTGTAAAATCGTGACATCCCTAGTGATGGAGTAGCTTTAAATTAAGTTTTGAATTTATTTAAGTACCTTCATTTCAATGTCAACATTTTCTTATATACTTTATTCATAGTTTTCTTTTTTTTTCCAAAAATGAGTCAAGTTCTTCTGCATCAGACTCAACATTTGTGATGTTTTCAAATCTTAAATTTACAACTGAACCCAAGACCTACCTTCATACAAATATTACATTTACCTCTGAGAACCGAAGACATTCTGTGTTTTGTCTAGAGCTGTACTCGACTCAGGATTTTGGATTCGGCTGTAAAATGCGAATTTTCGACTATTTGGCGGTGGGAGTGCCTGGCCCGGCCCCGGCTGCCCGGGCCGGCTCGCCCGGCTCTTCCTATAGGCGAGAGAAAGGCGTCTGCCTAGGGCGCCGTCCCGAGGGGGGTGCGGAGAGGAAACGATTGGGGCGCAATTGGAGCACCTGTCTCCCTCTCGGACGGTACCGACAATGCGCTCGCTAGCGATGGGGTGCCTGCGAAGTTTTTATTTTAGATGTAGGTTGTTTTATTTTATGTCTGCTTAGTGAACAAAACAAGTGCGTACGGAACTGTATGGAATGAAACCGTGCGTAATGGGGACACTTTCTCTGTGACTCTCCCTATCACCCCCTCTCCATGCGTTATGCGCAGAAAATAATCTTAATAAGTCGTGCCCCGCTCCCACAGTTTTTAGTTTTTATTTGGTGTGTGTGTGTGTGTGTGTGTGTGTGTGTGTGTGTGTGTGTGTGTGTGTGTGTGTGTGTGTGTGTGTGTGTGTGTGTGTGTGTGTGTGTGTGTGTGTGTGTGTGTGTGTGTGTGTGTGTGTGTGTGTCAGTCATATCCCCCACAACAATTCACATTGTTTGACCCACGATTGTGTTTTCAAACTGGCTCAATTGGGAGCTGAAACTTAATTATAACATTGAAACTATGATTTTAACATCATTACATAACGAGCACACACAGAAACATTCTCTTTATCAATGAGATGCAATACGTTTTATTTGATTTCATACTGTAAATCCAAACTAAACATGTCTTGCGCCAGCGATCAAATTGAAATTGCGACATTGTGAATGTTGTATTTCTTGCTTCAGTTTGTCTTCATTGTTTCTTAAAACACAACTATATCTGGATCAGTGGCATTTAAACTTTCTTTTGCCGGTGGGATCCCAGCCCTGCAGGTGCTGGGTACACCACTAGCCTGTCTCATCCGCATCGTCGGGATGAGACAGCAACTCATCGTGGAGCAGCTACGTTTTGTATGAGCATTATTACCGGACATTTTGACTGGCAAGTTTTTAATTTAACTTTTTCTTTTTTTTATATCGATTTTACAAGGCAAAACAAGGGGTTATCACCTGATAGGAGGCTTGGGCAGATTTACAATTAAATCATCTATCGACAATCGACTCCATCGATCGCGATTGACATTAATGACAGACGATTAAAAAAATATTTTTTTATCCGCCAGGAAAAATCAGAGCATTGTAAGTCCGGTTTACCGTGTCCTGAAACTGAAGCGGAGAGAGAGAGAGAGAGAGAGAGGGTGGAGCCTCTCCCCCTCTCCGCTCAGAGCTGTCGAGTAACCACTGGTGATCGGATCTCACTTCCTGTGTAGACTTTAAGAAGGCAGATGCTCAAAAAACAAAAGGCACATGGACCCTCAGCGCCGGTTCTAGGCATTTTGCTCCGGGCAAATGGAGCAGCGAGCGCAGAGCTGTGCGCACATTGCAGGTGCGCCGAGGGCACGTTCCTCATGAATATACTGTATCTTGCCCAGACAAGCTGCTACCTCGATGTCCATTCCCGCTTAAAAAACGCGCCGGATAAAAAGAGCACCATGTGGCAAAGGGGCAGGTGCCCTCCCCCCTGCACGTACCTGCCGCTCTATTTGCAAATCTTGTGATTATAATATAGCAATATTTAATATAATCTCAGAGTGAGATTTAGATTTATTTAATTTCCTTTGTTTCTTACTTGAATGGAAAATGAAAAACGTAAACTTAACTCAGAGAATTAAAGCAGGGTTTATTTTTGATTTCTCCTCCAGACAGCTGTGCGCGCTGGCTCCCATGCCTCAGTAGAATTAGGACAGTTCCCCATCTGAGTAACTACACCTACACAGCTGGAGAAATAGCGCCGCCGGCCCCCTAAGCATGGGAACTGCTCTTTTGGCGCCACAGAACAGCACAAATCTTTTAAAAGAAAGAGGAACCAATACCAACTGTCTGTGACAAAACCGCAGATGAGGGAAAACTGCAAAAACAGAGTTTATATCTCAAATTGTCTCTGCCAACAGCCATAAACCTCAGGTCCTCTTCTACACTTTCAATTATCTCATGAATCTCTGTGATACACTGTGTATTATGCCAACTCCTACACTCTGTCAAAACTTTCAGAATTTCTTTATCGATAACATTTCTGCTCTTACATCTTCTCCCACTTCCTTTTCCATTGACCCGTCAGTGGGCCCTTTGTGCCCAGCTGTCTTTGTTCAGTTTAAACGAATATCATTATACTTCTTATCAGACGTAGTTATTCATCTGCGGCCTACAAGTTGTCCCCGAGATAGCATTTCCTCTTGCCTTCTAGAATAAGTTTTCGATGCTGGTGGTTCAAGAATTCTTGTTTTATCAAGAAGAGAAGAAGAAGAGAAACCTGCACCCCTCCATTCTCTCCGATCACCGCAACTTTTTTGTCCAAAGTCTTGAATAAAGTAGTTTATATCCAAATTCAAACATTTCTAGATGACCATGGCATTCAAGAAAAGTTTAGGCCTGGTTTTAAACAACGTCACACTTTAAAGAGTCTTTTATATCCTTCTTTTAATGGTGGACAGAGGGAAATTGGCTGTTTTAGTGCTTTTGGATCTGGCAGCTGCCTTTGACCCAGTGGGTCATAGTATCCTTTAATCACGTCTCAAACACTGCGTAGCTATCAAAAGTACTGCCCTTAAATGGTTCCAGTCTTACCTGTCAAATAGGAAGTTCTCAGTACAGTTAAGTGAGTGGGGATGGTAGTTCAGGCGGTAGAGCTGGTGGTCTAGTGATCTAAAGGTTGCTGGTTCGATCCCAGGCTCCTCCTGTTAGCATGCTGTAGTGTCCTTGAGCAAGACACTTAACCCCAAATTGCTCCTGATGGCTGCGTCCGTCGGTGATTGAACAATTGTAAGTCGCTTTGGATAAAAGCGTCTGATCAATGTAAATGTAATGTAATGTAATGAGTATTGTTCTAACACGGCCCAATCACTTGGGCCGTCAAGTGATTGGGCCTCAAGGATCCATTTTGGGCCCGGTCCTCTTTTCACTATATATGCTGCCCTTGGGGTCAGTTTTTAAGAAACACAACATTCCTTTTCATTGTTTTGCTGAAGACATACAAATCTATCTGCGTTTACAAACCAAAAGTAACTAATCCATGCAGTCCCTGCTGGACTGTTTAAATTATGTCAAAACCTGGATGAAATAAAAACATTTTAATCTTAATGAAAATAAAGATGAAATTGTTACATTTAGACAAACTGGCCCAGTGGACAATTGTGATACTCTTGGCCCTTTAGCTTCTTACAATCGGTCGGCTGCCAAGAATCTTGGTGTAATTTTTGATAGCGCCTTTCAATTTGATACACAGACAGTTGTCCCCAGACAGATTAGGTCAGTTGTAAAAACCTGCTTCTTCCAGCTAAGACTCCTAGCCAAGCTTATCTCTCTCCGAATGACCTTGAAAGAGTTATTCATGGTTTTATTACTTCTTGGTTGGTCTACTGCAATCAATTCTCTGTATGTGTATAAATCTTCTCGGAATCATCTGCAACTAGTACAAAATGCAGCTGCCCGTCAACTAAGTGGAACCAGAAAGCATGAACATATAACACCAGTTTTGGCTTCCCTCCACTGGCTTCCTGTCTGCTTTAGGATTGATTTTAAGATTTATTGCTTGTTTTTAAATGTGATGATTATGTAACTGAAGGTAACTATTTAAAAAATAATTCTGCTGTGTGTATGTGGTAGGTTGGCTGTAGGCAACCGCAAACATGCGCTGCATGTTTCTACCAACAAAACCAATTAAACAGTGTTTTTATTGTAGATGTATTTATTTATTTATTTTATTTTATTTTCCGACATTTCCTAATTGAGTGAAACAAAAGCCCTGTGCGCCCCCACAAGCTTGCAGCATGGCCAAGAAAAGTCGGAACAAACTTTTAAATTAGGCCTTTTAAACTAGATCTAATATGAGTGGAGATTCAGCAACTGGATGGCTTGTTTTTCTAATTTTCTCGAATTTGTTCAGAAACAGATTTTGGTGTACCGCTAAGGTGAAATAAGTAAAAGTTTACGTACTTTATGCAACAAGCTCACAGAACTGGGGCAAACAGTTCCAGAGTGGGCGTGGGGAGCGGCAGCATTTTTATTTAAAGCGACACACACACTGAAACTGGATTGGAAACTGGATTTTGAGGCATGGTAGAATGGCTAGAATGCTTAAACTGAGTGGTATTTTCATAAACAAAAAAGTTCAAAGACAAGACTCGGAGACTTTTATTAACCTGTTGAAAGGGAGTATAAAATAGGTCCCCTTTAACATATTTCATGAAATGTACTTATTTATGTCAAATCAGTGCTTTAAAAAAAAAAAAAAAAAAAAAAGTGTGTGTGTTGTTATATCCTCTGAAGCCCACAGTTTGAATACCACTGATCTTGATGGAGACATTTCTTCTGCTACGTCCTAGTGCTGTCTATTATTGCTATCAGGCTGATAGGCTGTCTGGCTGGTGCATTGCTTAGGCTAATTAATCACTTTTGTCTAGTGACGTGTGAAGTTTTCAGATTTACAATGGCTTGTTCTTGGTTAATTTTAGGTGCGGATTTGGAAAAGGTACTATATCAGTGGGCTTCCAACTGCTCACCATGAGCTGTTTGCCCTGTAGCATGGCTGAGTTTGTGAAAACGGGGGGCAGTGGCTCAGCAGGGAGAGCGGGTCCTCTAGCAATCTGAAGATTGCCAGTCAACCTCCTGGTAGCCTGCTGAGGTATCCTTGCAAAGACACCTAAAGCCTGCTTTAGTCTCCGTAGTGTCATTTAGTGTGCGCAGTATGTATGATGTCATTGTGGCAGTCGTGACAACGCCGCATGGCGATTTTGCAAGAGGGAGCGCACCCCCCAATTTTTGGTACTCCGTGCCATGCATCTCAGGTAATTCAAGACCGACATGTTCTAAAGGAAGGTTGCACGAACAGGTCTGCAGGTACAAACTGTACAATCCATCCATGCGTGGCGACAAAAACAACCAGATGACATTGAGCTCAAGGAAGGATGTTGAGGTAATTAAAGTCCCTTGTCACTATTTGAGGAAATACGGTAATCCAATTGCACAAATACTTTTGTTTCTTAAGTCAGAAATCTGACTAAAAATTGAGGATAGTTGGTATTTCCGCGCACATGAAAAGTACTTCTTTAAAAAACATAAGATTTATTTCTCAGATATTTTCTCATCCTGGGAAAAGAATCAATCTCAGCTATGCATTGTGGAGTCTGTGCTACTGCCATCACAGTACATTGTTTCCCAGAAAAATGGATAAACAGCCGGTTTGTATTTGAGCCCCATATGAGATTTCAGGCCTTTTGTTGAGCGTCTTGGACACCAGAGTGTAATTTCGGTGTTTAATTCCTTTCCCAGCCCGGCTCTCACAGGAGTAGCCAGCCAAACGCACAAGCTCAAAGCTTCCTTTTCAACCCCACTTTGTGAGAATCCGCCTTCACCTTTTGTTAAGTCGGTGCAACCTGAGCCGGCTTGAATGCAGTCTTGACCAAACGGGTCGAGGCCAGATAGTAAGTTACCATAGTTAGTTATTATCAGGTGGGAGTTTGAGTTCCGCCCTGATGTTATTTTTTTTAAATGGTGACAATGGTGAAGTGCTAAGATGGCAGTTTAAGTAACAAATAAATATAGACACTGAAAAATGAATACCCCACAGCAATCACTCTGGTAATTATAGAAAGGTCTAGTGATGTATCTAACTACATTTGGACACTGAAAATATATTTATATTCTGATAGTCTATATTTTCAATATCCTACTGTGGCAGTTTCGCCTACCACAAGCCTTCCAAGTGGTGTATTCAGAGCCCTCCGGCACAAAAACACAGACGATGGGGTTGAGAAAACACAAGTGTATTGTGGAGACGGGGCTTGATAGAACAACCCCGGAGCTGATGGACACATGTCATGACAAGGGCTCCTCTCCTGAGGGAGTGAGGGGATGGGGGTTTTACCTGTTGCTGGTTAGACCAACCAACGAGCAACAGTTGTAGCCACCACTCTGATCCTGGGCCCCAATTGACATTTTCCTGCACATACGTATGAAAGTATGTATATGTATGTGACGAAGAAACCTCTTGAATCTTGAACGAATCAGCTTCCTAGACCCAGGACAGGTGTGTTTGCTCAAACCACATCATCCCCACGCCACATCTACCTAAATCCCAAATCAAAGGAGTAATATTTGAAACGACCATGCTTATCCATGTTTTTATTCCTTCCACCTCTCCTTTTATTTTATTCAGCCCACTTCCGGAATGGATTACTTGGGCCTGATAGTTTGAAGTGGTTGGTCTACAGTGTTGGGGGTAATGTGTTACAAAAGTGTGTAATGCGTAACAGTAATAAATTACTTTTTAGCAGTAATATAACGAGTGGCTTATACAATGTTAGTAATATCATTACAGTTACCAGGTCAAGTAGTGGTGTAACAGAACGTAGTTGATCTGTGATCCGTATGGGTCGCCCCCCACGGTTCGGCTTGCATATGAACCACGGATCAATTGCAAAATTTAACCATCATAGTGAAAAACAGTTTTACTGCTACTTTTTAAAGCAATAATTCAATAAATATTGATGCAGAGCTGCAGTGAAAGGAAGACAGACAAGACAGATGCGTGCTATGTTTTACTCTGAAGCGCAATTATTGGTTTACGGTGCGTCGCACTATGTTGCTGCTACTTTACCATGTCAGGAATGAGCCGCTGTAGGTCACCTCTAGGTCTCTGCGTGTCCGCCAGATTGGAGCGGTCAAGTTCCGCTAGTAAACATAAACAATGTTTATTGAGAGATGCAGACTTCTGTACAAAATCAACTGTAACTTGCTTAATTTCGAACCGATTTTCATAAAATGTAGTTTGTTGTTAACGTGAGGAATTGAACATGATACAGGTTACTTATTGGAATTAAATTCAGTTACTTAGGGTGGATCTAATCATATTTATTTCATTCACTGCCATGTTTAAGGGAAGAAGGTATCACGTGTGCCTCATATTGCATATTCATCTAACAATTGAGTATTGACTATTTTATCGCGCCACACAAAGTATAGCGTTATATAAATATATCGGGTTATCGGAAGGTACGTTGAAGCGCTAAGTCGGTTGTCAGCTGAGTCATGCAATCCTTGTGAGACATGGAGTGGATATATTGTCATTACTGTGAATTTATAAAAGAACATAATTGTAAAATGCAGTATTTGCATCGGCAAGTCTCAGGAACTTTCTGATGTGCATAGACCTATTGTTTCTCTCAGTTATTTATAAACCATCAAATTTAAACTAGTCTCGGATAAGTGTTGTCGCTTGCTGTTTCAGCCCTATATTCCTCATTAGGCCATACAATAAGCGTAACTTAGGCCTACTTTTCTTTCTTTTTTTTTTTTACGTGTTTTGTGAGAGCAAGTAGCCTATTAGGGGCGTAGTAGCACTATAGTTGCCACACATTAAGGTTAATTCTTGATAGGAACATTGAAATGGTCTCTAGGCCGTCTCCCTTACTCACTTCCATTTTATAATGCCTAGTCGGACTTCTGCACTTATGTGGTGAGTAACTTACAAGTAGTGTAATAAGTAACTTGTTACCTTACACAGGAAATCATACTGTCAAGTAACTTATTACTTTAAAATGAAAGTGACTGTTATTGGTCCATTTCATCATCAGCCACGATTCACAGTTTTCATAAATATGCATTCATCATTTGTCAAATGTCATTAGTCCCAGAAAAAAGTGATACACAACCACCTGGTTAATGTAATTGAAGGCATAATGTTATATTTGTATTTACATTTTTATTAAGCTTATTTTACATCATCAGCAAGTTTTCTCCTTACATTAATGAAACATTTATTTTTTGTTCTTTGTAGATATGGGGGTAAATGGAATAAATAAACAGACCCAGATGTCATTTTCAGCACAAATAAGAGATCTTTTTTGTTTATTCAAATCCTTCCCATCCTCAGTAGCAACAGTTAATTTTTTAAAATTTGACATGTTTTATAAATTCTTCAGGAATTACTCACTCTTTAATGTCTAATCTTCTGTGGAGGAGAGTGGGCTGATATTTGCCCTTTGCTTCTGACGATGTAAATTTGCGTACAGCCAACAAAGGAAAGAATTTGCTCAGCATCATGTGTTGATGCTGTAAATCACCTCAACCCTTAGAAGTTGCAGTTATTGCCTGTGAAAACCAACGTCATGGTTTATTTTTGTTAATAACTGGTCGTTCGTAGCTCGTAAAAAAACAAATAAAAAAATGCAGAGAAAACCTGGACAAAATGTAGATTTTAAACTTGTCAAACAATCCCATATATGTTTGTAAGTGGATTTGATGACAAATTATTGTGCTAGTAAAACCTTGTTGCTTGAATAAAAACATTTTATACGTTTCATAATTATTCTGTCATTTGTTCTAATATTTATAGACAGTGGTGAATACCCTGACATAAAATTACTCTAAAAGTGAAAGTACCATGTTGACATTTCTCCTGAAGTAAAAGTATGCAATTAAAAGTAAGCTCTTAAATGTAAAGTTTTAAAGTTTGTCAACCCAGTGCCCTGATGTACTGTAAGTCTATACTACTTCATAAAGTACTATGTAGCTTTTTTTCTGCAGATGGTGCTCATATTGATCCATTACAATTATTAAAAAAAAAAGAAAATAGCCACAAAAAGCCGATCAACCAGAACATTCAAACCACTAACAGGTGAAGTGAATAAAGCCCCTTTCCCACATGGAATCTGTAACATTACTGGATAAAAGATATCCAGCAAAGTCAGTATGTAGTCATTCCCACATTGGCCTCTTTTACGGAGAAGTCTCATATGAAGTCTGTTCCCACATCGATGACTGTTACGGTTACATTACATAATGCTGCAAGCGTGCGAGGTCTCTAATATCACGTGGGACTCGGCAACAGAATCAGTTTCATTTTTAGACCAGCGCTTCGTTCCTCATCTCCCCGCCCCTCTCGGACGGTCTCGGTTCCCTCCGCTGACAGAGCCCTCAACCCCGGATGCAATAACCCTAACCCAAAGTTATTAAATCAGTGTGATCATTTTCAACCGGTCCTACACCCTCCGCCTCCGGAGAAGGAACGTTCTCCAACCGTTTCTACCTCCGCCTGTCCGCTCCTCCCTCTGGCTCCGTGCTGTGGTGCAGCACGCGGCTAAGTGGAGCGCTTGTGCCCGATGTCCCCGCCCGGTCGCAACACACCCCAACTGTTATTGACACATCTGGGTCTGAGTGGCATTTCTAAGAAGGAAAAATAATAAAATCGAATGATATAAAGACCTTTCAGCACCACGGTTTGGATCGGACTTGCCATTTTTCCAATTATTGTATCTATCTATTTATTTCTTTGTGTTTTTATTTTCCCATCCCAAAAACAAATAATAAAAAAAAAAATTTGTATCTCTAAAAACCCACTATTTGTACTTTATTTACTTCCATTCCCACACACTTCCATTCACAGCTGTACCGACATTTTCCGACACTCGGTCAATAGTGGGGAAATTTAGGGAATGACTTTTACAGAACATCGAGACCGGATCCCTGATGATATCTGCCGATGATCTGAGATAATCTGAAGTTTTACAGTTTTATATTGTTTGTTTAAGTTGTTGTCTCCTCTACTGTTTTTTCCCAATCACACAGGAACATGAAATGCCCCTTTTCCAGTGTATTCATGATGTCGAACGTGACACACCAGAAAAAAAAAAAATAGAACACCATTTCTCCAGGCAGTGGGAAAGGCGTCAATCACCTATTTTAGTAGGTATAGGTATATAAAGTACACCTGCTAATTTTGGTGTAAAAATGGTATTCCAGGACTTAAAGGATCTGCTGCTAACGTCTTGGGGTCAGATACCACAGGACACGTTCAGAGGTCTGGTGGAGTCCATGCCTCCACGGGTCACAGCTGTTTTTGCAGCACAAGGGGGAGCTACACAATATTAGGCAGGGGGTTTTAATGTTGTGGCGTGCGTGTGTGTGTAATATAT
Organism: Zeus faber; assembly: GCF_960531495.2. NCBI lineage: Eukaryota > Metazoa > Chordata > Actinopteri > Zeiformes > Zeidae > Zeus > Zeus faber. Next base: position 2,233,592 of record NC_137206.1, on the reverse strand, counting down.
TTTTACATTTTATTTAACTAAAGTAACTTTTAGAAAAGTAGTGTAAAAAGTATCAATATTTGCTTTGAACAGGTGTAGAGTAAAAGTTGAAAGTCTCCAGAGTTTAATTTACTTAAGTACAGATACTTGTAACATGTAATACTAGTGTATTTAAGTACAGTAAATTAACGTACGAGTAACTCTTTTATGCGACTTTCCACCATTGGTTTTAGGGTGTCTTGAATTGACAGAATAAGACTCTTGAAGCTGAGTTTGTTCTGAAAAACATGGTTCCCTAATCGAAGTGGAAGCTGTATGGAGGACACTGGAGTCCAGAGTGGTGACAGTGGTGAGCACAATGGGCAGGCGCTTGGTGCTGCGTGGCCCTTGTGGGGCCTCGGGGGGCTGTCCATCCCTCTGCACCCCAGGACAGGTGCTGCCAAAGTGTAACTGGACCAGGACAGCCACCGCTAACTCTCTGAGCAGAGGGAGAGAGAGGCATGGAGAAAGTTGTGGGCATTCATCCATGGAGCACAGCTGTTGGCTAGGAGTCTCGATGCGTACTAGCCACTGTCACACCCCCTGAATCCCCCGGCGCTTCGGGGATTGGTGTTGCCACAGGGCTGTGAGGAACCTGCTAGGGGGGCCGAAAGACTCGGGCACCCTCCTGGGGTGAGTTGCACACTACGAAGCTATTTCAGGCATAAAGACTTGTCAACAGCGGCAGAGCGATCAACACACTAATTCTAGATCCCCATAGAGATCAACAAACAGCGCAGCTGCCATCGGCCTAATGCCCAAACGGGGCGCCGCCCACCCTGCAGGGTGTCAGCGGGCAAATCTAAAAGTCAGAAGTATTGATACGGCCTCGAATTGCATTAAAAAGTCTGGATATACATTTTTAAGGGAATATTTTGCTTCTAATAAAAAAACAAAAACACATTTTGTGTGTATAGGAATGGAGAATGGGGATATTGAGGATGTTGTCTGACACTGGAAACAAGGCATAAAGTGAGAGTGCATCTTTGTCTCAGAACATTGTTGACTTCGCTGCTTCAAAAGTTTAAAATGTTATTAACTTTTGCTTGAAACATCATTAGAAGTCACTTCAAGTCTTTTGGGAGAAGAGACTGATACCTGCAGATCCCCTGGTCCTGGCTTAACTAGGCTGCCCTCATTAAACCCAGCGGGTGGAGAACATTGGTCAGCATTCCAGGGAGTTTCTTGGTCATCTGACCTTTTCCCACTACAGGAGGTTGTATACTGTACGGGCACCGCTTGGCACGCAGGTTTACCCCATGTCCATCTCCCATTTACATGATTCCTTGCATGGCAATTTACCTTGCTGTTCGATGACTAAGGAATTTGATGATAAACAGGGCAGATTAGGCTAGTTTCAGAGTAAAATTATAAGAGAGGAAAAAAAATAAACTGCAGAGACGGACACTACTGTACCTTTGTAAAGTACTGTACCTGTACTGTAGTTTTCGCCTGTTTACTAGTTAGCACTAGTTAGCTAGCTTACGTTATTTTCGTGATGATCACTCATATCTTAAGACTTTTAGATAGTCTATTTCCGGTTTTGGAAATTGGAACGATCTGGTGAGAAACCTTTCTTTAAATTATCTTCTGGTCCTGCTAGTGATTACAGTAGTGCACAAAGTCACTTGATAGTGCCACAGTTCGTTTTTCACTTCAAAGGGTGGAAACGCCATCATTTTAACATGAAATGTATACATAACATAATGTGTATATATAGTTTGGCAAAATAAAGTAACTTTGACAAGAATAGCTAATAAAAATGAAAAAGGTATGCGCTGAGGAGAAACAGCTATAGTCCTTTTTTTAAATTAAAGAAGAAGGGACAGTGTTATTATACACAAATTCCTACTTTTGCCGCAAAGTTTGATCATCTTTCTTTTCCTTTCGACAATGGAGAACTGAGCACTTTCGATTGAGTGAAACATGGGATGCTGAGGTTTATAACATGAATCCAAAAAGGTAGTTTCCCCAGACAAACAGTCAGGAGGCAGGATGTGACCAGGTGAAGAATGACATTTCCATGTTGATTTTTTTCTCTTTCTTGGGGTTCAACTGATTCGCAATGGGTTTATTGGTTGGTCACCGCTTAAATTTTTTTTTAATAACTAAAATAAAAAATTCCCCTCCCGCTTTCTATAGTTGTCGGCAACACTGTGAGTGTATAATGTTGTTATCGGTACGCCAGCTGAGCGGAGGAAAGCCCCGCAAGACTTGTGACTCCGTAGTGAGCAGACATCTCCAGGGACACACACGCGCACGTACACAGCCTTGTCACAGTGTCCTCAGGCATTTGTTCCGTTCTAAGGACTGCTCTTATAAGCCGTCGAGGAATGTTTGATTATTTGACCGAGCGCTAAGCGACGTGTTTAGATCACAGGACCGCTCTTTGTTCCCTGCAAAACACAATTAATCCACGAGCTGACTTTGTGTTGGATTATTGGGTAATGTCGCTTTCTTCGTGGCTGTTTTTTTTTTTTTTTTTCTAATACCCACTCCTAGCCAAAGAAACCCAACCAAAGAGTATTTCCAACTGTTAACTTCACCTCAACTTCAGAACAACAAAGATAGTGTACTATAGATTTAGTTGTATATTGTGCCTCAGATTTAACTTTACGTTGTTTGTGTGTTTCCAACTTCAGCTGACTAATAAGTCATGTTTTAAGCGCTCAGTGGGCTTTAAACCAGTTGGTAAAACCGTAGAGTTAGCAAATGAAAACTATAAGCCAGGTGAGATTATGCCATTGGCTTTTCTGATTGGGAGCGTGGCAGCATGGAGTGTGTGAGCATGTTCCAACAACTGGAATTGGACCGAATAGAATTTGCAGAAATACTGAAGAATTTTCACCTCACCTTTTGAGATCCTTACTTTTCTGCTTCTGTAATTGACACTATCCTGTAATCTGGGGTTCATTTAGGGGTAAATACTTAAATCAGAAATATATTGAAAAGAATCCCTGGTCGACGTTGTATGTTTTTCTGTACTGAGCCGTGGTTGCTGAAACCAAAGTTCCACCAGCAGCAGTTTCATTTTTCTTGCGCGACTATTGGTGTAATATGCCATTGATACAAGGATGTAACAGTATGAAATTTCTCAGTACGGGATGGTATTTTCTAAAATACTGCGGTATACAGTGTTTCACGGTATTAATATTCCGCCTTTGTTTTCTATATATTCAAGTAATACAATTTTTATATTAAAGAGAAACACATGGTGAAGCCTCTGACAGCATGGGAAAGCACTTGACCGGGCTCTCAAATTCACAGGAGAGGCAAAATAAGCGGCATATCAACATCCGACTTATTTGCAAGATTGAAGGTGTCAACTTTATAATCCACCTCACCTTACGTTGTCGCCGCGCAGTAGCAAACGGGCAAATGTTGTAGTAATCCATCCAATGAGCAATTTCCAGCAGCCCTGTTCTCCAATGTTTGTTTACACTTGCTCCCATGCATGCAAGTAACGTAAATCAGAATCAGAATCAGAATTCTTCCTCGTATCCTTGAACAGGCGTCACGGTTTTTGAGACGTTCGACCTCTCATAAAAATAAAATGAATAGGTTTGCTAAAAAAGTAAGGCCCTCCCAAATCCCAATTTAAGCTCTGCCTGTACTGTAGTTAGGCTTTGTGGATGCTTAGTTTGGGTGATTCTACACAATCAGTCATTGTCATTGAGGTCATGTTTTGTGGGCCTTAGTCTTTGGGTCCTCAGTTGAATTAGAGCCAGAATATTGTGATTGAGCTATTGAACAAGGCATCAAGCACAGAACTGACCTGAAAGGACCTGTCATTGTCTCAGAGCTCTGTCAAGATAAGGCAGACCCTTTGTTTATGGGTCCAGGTTTCCTCGGAAAATGACGTTCCTTTTTTCCTATGTGCTGCCGAGCTTTAGGGAATGAGTAACAGCCTGACTGTTTACCATTGGCAGCGGCCGGCAACTTACAATTTCCTGCTTCAGGTGTTTGGATTCTGCGTTAAAGCGGACAATTGTGGTTGATTCTTTCATCTTTCATCTCATGGTCTTCTTTGTCCTATGTCTTCCTTTAGTCTCCTAATGTGTCGGATGTCGCAACACCAGATTATATCATTGTATTGAAAGACAATCCAAGTCCATGTAAAAATATATTATTACATGGACTTGGATTGTCTTTCAATACAATGATATAATCTGATGGAAGAACTGTAGAGTGTGTGTGTGTGTGTGTGTGTGTGTGTGTGTGTGTGTGTGTGTGTGTGTGTGTGTGTGTGTGTGTGTGTGTGTGTGTGTGTGTGTGTGTGTGTGTGTGTGTGTGTGCTCGTGTGTGTGACTCAGTGTGGAGCGGCAGCAGTCACATGACTTGATGTCCACATGCTCGAGGAGGAAACAGAACCCTGAGTCGGCAGGCGACTGTTATCAGTCTCTGCCTGTTGGTCAGGCTGCTGAGCTCTGAACACACTGCTCTGTCCTGACTGTTTTCCTCCATTTGTCTCTCTACCCCCCCCTCTCTCTTTCTTTCTGTTTGCTTTTCTCCCGTACTCTGACCAGCCGCCGGGTCTCTCCTAGCGCCAGAGTTCAGACTTCTCCACGATGTCAGCGGTGGCTCCCCGGCAGTAATCACACCAAGGTAAAGAAACCACCACACATCACTCTGCTCTCACTCCTTCACCAGCCACCCCACTTTTAACTCCTTTAGTTTAATTCACTTCTTCCAATTTGAATTCTAGTTACTTCTTTTTTTTTTTTTTGTTTTGTTTTTTAATAACTTTTGGAATGTAAAGAAAAGTCAAGATCAGGAGAGATTAGGCTTGACCCCGGCGGGAAACAGGACCCAAAAAAGCATCTACCGTTACACTGGCACTTGGTAAAAAAAACTGGAACGGCGGTAAAACAACAACTGTTGAGCCTCGCTCCAGCGTTGCGTGACTTTCAATTTGGCGGATTCATTGGCCTGTTTGGGTCGCTTCGGTTGGGTTCAATCGAAACCCATCCAATTTACTAGAAAACCAGTCAGCTCCGTCAAAGGACAGACTTGGTTTTCTCTGTTTTTCTATTATATCATTCTTATACTTCCCTTGAAGATCACTTTTTTGGTCAAATGAAACCCTGTTATTTTATTACGCTGATGGACACACTGTCTCTGGTATGATTCTTTTTTATTTATTTTTTTGTGTGTGTGTGTTTGTTTTTTGCTAGCTCACAGAAGATTGTGTCATGTTGTTTTGGGATTAGATGAGCCAATAAGGCGACAAATTGTCTTAGCGGCCATGCGGGATCTTGAGATGGCACGCCGTTATATCACTGATTTGATGGCGTCCTATCTCAAAACCCTGCATCGCCGCAGAAACAATTTCTAGGAATGTGAGTTGTTTGACTAGACGCACGCAATCTGCATAGAGAGGATGATTCACTCTGTGTTTCATGATGGGGCCATCACATTTCCTCTTTTATTCTTCTGGTTTTATGAGCCTGTGTGCAGGCTGAGGCTTTCTAATTAAAAATGTCAAAGGCAAATGATGCTATTTTTGCACAGGCATTTTCGTGGGTAGTCTTGGACCTTTTCAACCCTTCTTTTATTTTAATTATACCTTTTTGTCAAACGTCACCAGCACGCAAGTCTGTGGTCTTGATGTTGCCGGACAGATGATTGAAACGGGACCTTGTGGGTTCTGTCCCGTTTCCACAGCCAGTGGGCCAGAGCACACTTATTATGGATCGGTGTCGTGAATTTAAACCCAACTCTTCAGCTTTGGACTCTGTCACTCTTTCTCATTAATTTATTAATTCATTCAAAGTCATAGATTTTTACTTTCGCACTCTTTCAATCCGTGGCACCGCCCCCTTACTCGGTCGCTCTCTCTCTGTATCTATCTCTTCTCTCTCTCTTTCCATCTCATAGAAATGCCACACATTGTTAAAAAAAAAAAAATCATTGAAAATAATTTTCCCCACTTTAATGAACCATAATATCACTAATAGTAATAACCGTCACTTAAGTATTTTTTTTTACATTATTGACATAGTTGGTGTCAGTTTCATGCTGACTGTTCTAACGGCCACTTGTGTTTCTGCCTGAAACACTTCCCCCCCCCCCCCGGAAAATCTTTGTCATTAAAGTGAAGTAGTGAGTCATATCACTTCATCCGAATTTACATTTTTTTTTAATAACTGGTTTGTTTTGTTTTACCACAGAGGTGAGCAAATCCGCAGAAGGCCTGTTTGTCCTTCTTTCGAGGTGTGAAAGATCTCATTTCAAGACACAATAAAATGTTATTGTAGTGAGTCTGCATAAACTGGCAACCCAACACCACAGTAAAAGGATATTTCTCACCATATTTTACTTTACAAAATACAAACATTCAGGCTACTTTAACTTGATAAACTAATGCCAGGATTATAACTAATAAATAAAGGGAGCAGATGCTCAATAGGATTATCTGAGGAATAATTCAATTTGACCCTGTGTGGTAAGGTTAATGTATGATCAATGTTTTTGACCTCTTTTATGTTCAATTTCCAATATGGGGGAGCTTTAACAATCTCGGAGCTGTTGTTATTTGCAGATCGTCGAGTTGAATTAACTTTTGATTTACTACAATGTATTTTTTTAAACAGCATTTTAACGCCAGATAACAATCTTTCAGATGGAGCCTGATTCTGTTTACAGATTTTTTTATTTTTTTATTTTTCTTTATTTTCTTTCATTACTTTCTTTACAATACCTCTACCAATTATATTACCTTGACTTTGATACCTGTTCAACAATGTATAGATGTCTTTACTCCAATGTTTTTATTCCATCCATCTATGCTGGAACTGCTGGAGCTAAAGGAGAATTACTGAGTCAAATTAACATCTCAAAGAAATCCTCTTGAACTAGGAAAACTACATGACAATTTACTATTCCTGTGGAAATCTTTGGCTCACTGATGCTGAATTGAAAATTTGGCATCAAATACCACTGAATATTTTGACGCTCAATAGCATGGACACAATTGGGTCAGTGCCTTTTTAAAAATACCCAACTTTGATGGACGTGTACTGTGAACAGTGGGGTCCAGGGATCCCCAGCGGTCCTTCCAGAGGTTCTGGGGGTCCTGGGCCAGATGAGTTAGTTAAACTGTGAGTTAAACTTCGCAATTATTTCATTTGGAAGATGTTGGGGAATGCACAATCATTTCCCTTTTGATTATGGTTTCACTGTTTGACTAGAGTATAGATTGGAACCTTGGACTAAATCATAACTAAGAACATAAATCTTCTCAGTCTGGGATCCCAGAGACAAAATCGTGTCAAATTGAGGGTGCTTGACATGATAAAGGTTGAGAATCACTGCTCTAGAAGTGTTCAAATTAAAATCTTGGTAGAAGGCCTCTTTGGCTCATCTTCATAAGGTTGAAGCAGCTGGATGTGTCCAGTAAGCCTATAGCTTCAGAGTGTATGGACATTCTGCAGCTGATCCACGTAACAATGGAATGCCGGCTCAGTCGAATGCCTGCACATGGTACATGAGTCACTCCGAGTATAGCATGGCTTTATGAGCACGAGGAAAATTCGGACTGTTCCTGGTTTTTGATTTTATTTTAAGGGTCTGTAGTTCCCGACTGGCTCCAGGCTAGGGGCCTGGAGCAGTCATAGTCTGTCACCAACTTCCCTGTTTTCAGACCAACTTCCCATCCCTGGTATAGTTTTCCTGAACAAATTTGAATTTGCGATCGAGAAGGTGAAGTCCGGCCTGACCTCGGCTTCAAGCACGAGATTAAAGGGCGCTGCATCTTTAAATAGGATTGCCAGGGGATCACCCAGGGGAAAAGGAGAGCATATTGTCCCCGCCTCTCCTTGCCTTTTAGAGTGTCCACCCTCCCTTTTTTTTGGCATCTGATATCCCATAAGGAAGAAATAGTTCCTTCATTGTTATATGAAATAGACCTAGTATTTCTACCTAAACATGGGGATCCAATGGACTGATGGTATGGATAAAATCTTTATCCTGGTGTACACAAGCTGTATCCCATGATACTGTGCATCTGTAACTTCACCTTTCTGCCTTCCTCCTCCGTATATCAGGGATCTTGATTAACCGAGAAAGTTATCTTTAAAGACAGCCAAAACTAGTCAACAAGATCTTTATTTTTTTAATTTGTGGTTACATTTATGTTGGGCATTTATCTGCATGCTGACTCTTTGTAGGTCTGTGCTTGAACTATTTTACATGTGTACACAAATTAAAGGAGATTTCAGGTAATTTAACAATGAAGGACTGTAATGAAGGACTCAGGACTGTAATCCAAATTGGTTTTTTTTCTTCTTCTTTCTTAATTCACCTTGTACATTTGGAGATTCAGTAATTCAAATATGAGAGTGCAGTCTGGCTGGTTGGTGACCTTTTTAATCTCCACAGTAGTTTACTGAGCTTCCACTTCAGGAAACCTAAGGCCACCTCTTGGAAATCGCTCCTTGTAAACAAGGTCACTGATATGATTCTGCATATCAGAATATGCAGAATCATATCAGTGGCTTCATATGGGTGGCTTGTCGTGACTTTGATAGCGACTGCCGCAGTGTCTTTGACGGAACATGATCTCTTGTGTTGACCCTGAAAAGCAGGGATGGAACTGTCGATGAACAGAGTGTTGGCTCAGATTTTTAAAGGTCACATATTTTACTCCTTTTCAACAAGTTAATATACATCTAAGGTCCCCAAAACATGTCTTTTAGAAGTTTTTGTGTGGAAAATACCACTCGGTTTATGCATTCTAGCAATTCTAACATGCCTCTATGCCCCTCTTGTTCTCGACGGGCTGTTTCTGTGTGTGTTGCTTTAAATGTAAATGAGCTGCTCCCTACACTGACTCTGGAACTGTGTGTGGCTGGGGGGGCTCTCTATATCACCCCGTTAGGCACGGGCCTTTTTTGTTTCATTCAATTAGGAAAAAGAGGAAAATAACTACATCTACAATAAAAACACTGTTTTTATTGGTTTTGTTTGGAGCAGAGCGGAGATCGTTCTGATTGCGCAGCCTACCCTCAACGTTACTGCCAACTCTTTTTTTTTTTTTTTTCTTTCTCATTTTTTGAAAGGTTGAAAATTCGGGAGATTTATAGGAAAATATTTAAACGGAGGACACTGGGAGCGAGAGGTAAAATACGGAAGAATCCATAACTGCACAATTATTTTTTTGAATACTTACATTTCCATCATCTACAGCTTTGTCACAGTTGGTATTTATTCCTCTTTCTTTTGAAAGATTTGTGCTGGTCTGTGCAGCCAAAGTTCCCATGCTTAGCTCTTAGCTTCGACATAATGCTAGCAGGTCCGGTGCAGTGCATGCTGTCTAGTAGGTTATATTACAGTTTTATAATACAGTCATATTGTTGGATTGTACCTCGCTGTATAGTGATCGTGTTTTGAAAACCGTGATATATTTAATCAAGTTCCCTGTATTGTGATACATATTTTATTACCATATTCTTCAGAGCACACAGCCCTACTGCAGGGCTACACGCTCCACTTCTCTGCCACACTTTGTGTCCCTGCATGAGACTTTTGCCTTCTTTTCTTAAATAAGAAAATGTAAGAATTTCTCTTTTCTTATCTGCATTTCTTTCCGGCAGCTATCTTGCCCTGTGTCATCGAGTCCCCACTGGTGTTTATGGGCCAGTTTTCTGTTGGCTGTCAGACGTCCGATCACCTGTAGAATTCTGGCTTTTATGCCCCCCAGTAACAGGGGTGAGTGGTTACAGAGGTGAGGTCCCGTGCCGGCACTTATCAATGTGTCCACAGTAGCGCTGTGTTATCCGGACTCTTATCTGTCTGCGGTTGTTAATGACCTTGGATGGCGTTGGAAGTGCTTCAGGGCCCGCGACTTGGTGGGCTGGAGAGTGAGACTGCTTGCCGTTCTATTAAAAGAGGCCTGGTGGAGTGTCAATCAATTCACTGCTCTTGTTTCAGACGTTCGCCTGTTAATCTAGGGCTGGGCGGTATGGTCCAAACTTTAGAGCGCAATATAATTGATGACACCCCATTACTGATAAACACACCTTTCTCCAGAGTGAATTTAATCATTACGTTGTCAATTATAATTCTGGTATTGTATTCTAATCAGTGAAGTCATATAGAGTAGTGTGTAGTTAAAACACTGCTGGCTGAAAGAAATTACTTGCCTTTAATAAAATACCATCAAACTATGGCCCAATTTATCTTGATTGCTTTGACATTACATAATGGCGGTGAACCCAGGACTGCTCTAGGCGTAACCGGACTCAACGGCCCTCATCTGTCTTGCTGCATCGTTAATCTCGTGCGTCTTAAAAGCTGTAATTGAACCTCCTGATCTATGCTTGTTTTGTTTTGTTTTTTTCAGGTTATGCTGCACAAAAGCTGTCTGAGTCCCAGTGAGAAAGAGAAGGGCTAAAGTCGCACCGTTCAAAACCTCCCAGAGCTCCCACAGCTTCCCTGCGGTGCCCCCACAGCAGAGACATGAGCAGCCCCAGCGTTCCCAACCAGATCACTGACGCCGTGGCATCGGTTATCCACAGCGTAAGTCCAACCGTGCACACACTAGGAAGAGACTCTTTCCGCTAGGTCAAGCCTAATGTCGACCACATGATTAAAAACGCAACCACCTCCTATCGATTAGATCCGATTTGTACTTCATTCTCCTCAGGACGGGAGATGGGTGGTCAAAGATACAAAGCAAAACTACCGGAGCGCAAACGTAAAAGCATATTGAGGTTTTTTACATCCAGTGATGGAAGCGGAGGGAAGTATGGAAAGGAAAATATGTACAATAAACATGTGCGTGATGTTGTGGACTAAATTGATGATTTGAGATGAGCTTTACTGTAAATCCTCTCGAAGTTTCCAGCCTTTCTTATGACGGCAGCTGTTTTGCACCAAACTGTGTTTAACTTCAGCTTTTCTTTACTTCCATACATTCCCTCCACGCTGCATTTATGCCTAGTCAGTGCTCTCGCTCCTGACTGGTGTTGTAGTGTATATTTTGGATTGTGCTGTTCTCCTTCAAAGCTGTGCATGTTTGTATCTGGGCTCCAAACACCAAGTCCCCTGACCACGCATTTTGGTTTAACTTGAATAAAATGTGACAGATATGGCTACCGTGCCATGGTGCTCTTTAAGTTACAGAACAGAGCAGCGCACTACTCCTTTTATAATGTCAATTTTCAAAAAAAGAAAAAGTGGGGAATGTCAAAGGAATGGAAACTGTTTCCTCCTCCTCCTTTTTTGAGACAATAACTCTTGTGCACTCTGTGACATGGTGCTTTCAGTTACATAAGACAGTGCTGTATTGATCCCATCAAGGAGGAAATATTCTTCTGTAGTGCTTAGTGGAACCTGTGTGATAAATGTTGCAGAGGACAGTTAAATTACAGCTACCATTTGCCATAAAATGTGGCAATACGATCAGTTTTTCTTTCTTTCTTTTCGATGATGAAGTCTCTTTAGCCTATGGACTCTATTAAACTCTTTATCATTAACTTCAGCCCCTTTCCTTCTTGCACTGAAAGCCATAAATCCACTAACAATGTTCCACATTGGCGTTATGTGGGAGCAAGAGCCGGTGTTGATGTTACGTAAAAGTTTTTCCATAAATTTCCCCACTCTCGACCCAGTATAATTTACGGGAAAATACCGGTGAATGTGAATGGAAGCAGTAACTTTTCCTTGACAAGCACGTAAAGGGTTACGTCTGTCTGACAAAAGACGCTCTCACCTGGAGCGAGGGAACCAATCACAAGACTCCGCTGATGACATATTTGAAACTGCCACTTGTTTACGGTCTTTTAATGTTCCTTTTAATGTATCGAATGTGTGTTTCTGCAAGTTGATCACGGAAAAAACATTACTTGTCTCGCGGACTTGTTGTCTATTAAATGCATTACAAGAACATTGGGCTAGGGTTATGGCATCTGGGAACGGGGCTCTGTATCTGCTCTGTCAGCGGAGGGAACAGAGTCCGTCCGGGAGAGACAGGGAGGTGGGAATTGAAGTGCTGGTCTCTGAGAGCCAGGAAAAAAATGAATCAGATTCAGATTCTACGTCCGTTGTCGACACAGATTGTCCAAATGAAAGCATCTACACTGGAAGGGGCTGTCCCTTGCCCCATCTAATCCGGCATAGTCATGGCGTGGGTGAAAAAGCGCAAGACAAAATGTAGCTCTATGTGTGAATTGTGAAAATCACTAGCGGTGCCGGAAAGGTTATCCCAGTAATTTACCGGGAACTGCCTGAGAAAGGGGGTTCATGGTACAAAACATATATTTTCCCACACCAAGATTACATTTTGATTTGAGTCTATATTTGAACCACATCACAGCTCATCAGTTGAAAACTGTTCCAGAAACAAAACTTAAGAGACACTGTTGTTATTCGGTGTGTCTAGGAAGCGGCACTGTACTCAATTCAGGCCTCTGCCCCTCGAAATCCAGGAAATGCTTGCTTTCACTGAGCTTGGAATTTTTGTCAGTGTTCAGCCAGTTGTTTCCTCTCCAGAGCTGTCACAAGACTGTCAGAACTGATTCAAAAATACTAGGGGGTGAACGGTCACTGAGCTAAAAAAAAAAAAAACAACAGCTACTCAATGTCTCAACCACTGCTCCATGGCATGTAGGCTATCCAGGAGTCACAGCTTTATAAAATGTAGGGTATCCAGGAGTCACAGCTCCATAACGAGTCAAATCATTAGTTGGAAACCAGTCAGTCGACAGAGGTTCTTCAGGTCCAGCAGTTTAATTTTATTTTTGTAGGTCAGTTCGCATTACAATAACAGGATTAAACAGATAGAAGCTTGCAAAATGAACATAGATAACATTTAAATAAGGAATTATAAATAAGGGGAATCATAAATATATTTTAATGTGTGTTATCCGTGCGTCCCGATCGCTATGCCCCGTACCTCCAAATAAAACAACTAAAAACAGCGTGGGGGCGGGGCACGGCGGAATGGGAGGGTAGACTCTTTAAATTATTTTCTGCGCATAACGCATGGAGAAAGCGCGGTTTCCTTCCATACCGTTCCATACACACTTGTTTGGTTCCCTAGGGAGATGTAAAATAAAATAACCTACATCTAAAATATAAACACACTATTTTGGCGCACCGAACACGGGCACCCCATCAGTGACGCACGCATGGCTGTACCGTCTGAGGGGAGGACAGGTGTGCAAAATGCATCCAGATTGCTCCCTCTCCGTGCCCCCCTCAGGATGGCGCCCTAGGCCGGTGCCTATCTCGCCTTAAGGAAGAGGCTTTCGTCTGACAAAATTCTAAGTCGGGTACTGCCCTATTATCCAGCAGTCTTGGCTCCGTAACATGTCGGGTATCCAGGAGTCACGGCTCCATGACATGTAGGGCATCCAGTAGCCTTGGGCAATTGTGCAAAATTCCAATCTCAGATTGCTGGGGGGGGGGGGTGGGCACGTTCGCCAGTTGACTATTTTTATCAGGAAGGGGGGGGTGAGGGGGTGGGTGCGCGGACGCATAGAACGTTAGGTAATGTGGCAAATGCCGTCTCCCCGTTACAGAAGTGCAGGATTTACTTATACTTGTTTTTGTGTAAATACTTTTTATAAATAAATCATCCCGTTTTTACTAAATTGCGTCCCATAGCAACGGAAAGCAGACGTGCGTGAGGTAACACGGGACAGTGGGGACACAGGTCAAACAAACAAAAATAAATAGATCTAAAATAAAAACACAGGCACAGGAGTGGGGAACCGGCGCGCATGGTGCACCACTGTCTGGAGGAGAAATAAAAGTTAGGTTTACGACTTTCATTTTCCATATAAGTAAGAAACTGAGGAAATAGAATAAATCTGAATCTTTCTCCATGAGACTATATTATTTATTGCTATATTATCATCACAAGATTTGCATATAGAGCGGAGAAGTGACATCCAAAATGGTTACCCAACAGCTCTGAGCGGAGCTTCTACCTCCAGTTTCAGAACACGGTAAACTGCATTAACACCCTTTCAGTGCTCTGAGTTTTCCTGGTGGATAAAAAGTGTGTGTGTGTGTGTGTGTGTGTGTGTGTGTGTGTGTGTGTGTGTGTGTGTGTGTGTGTGTGTGTGTGTGTGTGTGTGTGTGTGTGTGTGTGTGTGTGTGTGTGTGTGTGTGTGTGTGTGTGTGTGTGTGTGTGCTACACTGGTGAGGTGCCTCTACACAATGCTGACTGCTGGGTGCAAAATGTGGTTTAGCTTAAACCCAAGTTGAACCAAACATTGATGACTACAGCAACAAAATCTTCTTCTGGCTTGTGACCTGTCCCTGTACAGTATATGATGTGCTCAGTTTTGCAGTGATACTTTAATGACACTCAAATTATTTTTGCTATTTATACACATTTTGCCTGTAATTAGTATAAAGTATATGAACTATTTAATGTCATTTATTGCCACTATTGAGACTCTTTACACGAATCCCGACGTTTTGGTGCGATCAGTTATAGTTGTTGCCGTTATCAAATTCATTTAAAATTGTTTTAACAGTTGAACCGTACACATAGCTCAGAAGGAGAAACCTGCAGTCGTCTACAAAACCTCTTCGGTGCACCGTCAGTGGCTGCTCGCTCAGCTTTCTCTTCCCCATGTTAATTATTATCTTCTTAACAATGTGTATATGTTGGCTACATATATATCTCATTAAACAGAGTCCAGATAGCGCTTGTTTGGATTTTGAACATCCAACATAGCAAAATTGGGTGATGTCCACTTCCTGATGCAAGGAGCTTCCCTGGTCATGTGACAGGGGAGAGAGGTGGAGACCTGTAACTCTGGTCGGCGAAACTGGCTCTCATATTTTTAACCTTTTGACATAGGAAGTAACAGCCATAACTTCAGCATATATCTATCTTAGGTACAACTGTGTGAAGTTTGATGGATATTCATTATGCGTGGAAGGTAAGTTTGCACAGTTAGATCACAAAGGACTCAACAAATTGACGACATTCCAAGCACTAGTTTGAGCATACAGAGGAGTGAATGGGATTTTTAGATCGAATCTTTGTTGTGAGTTTTAAGTACTCTCAAATTGCTCAGAAGAACCAATGTGAGAATAAGGGTTGCCTCTCAATCTATTATATTCTTTCAAAACTTTCCCTAAATATATCTTTTGGGGGCAAGTCAAAAATTGAATATTAACTGTATTTGTATTTTACTAATCTGATTACTGCACATTTAGTTATCTCAGGTATTTGCAGTCAAGGTTATACTAATGTACTAATAAATCACTGATTACTGATGGTCTCCCCGTATGAAGCCAGCAGTACCTCTGCGACATTTGCGGCAACTCAGTGGAGAAATATAAAAACATTTTGGTTCAATCTTTGAATTTCATATGAAGAACACAACACTCATTCAAATATAGAACAGTGACCTATTGAAAAGGATAGGGTTGCGTATTTCACAACCTAGACCTTATTTAAATATTGATCCCCATAATTGATAATTCTTCATGGCACAACATTCCCAATGCTTTACTAGTGAGAGACTTACCACTCTGCTTGTGCTTGAATGCAATCCAATGGGGCAAATGTTAAAATCTATAATTAAAAATATTAAATATCCTTTTTGAAAAGTGAGAATTCTGCTTTACGGTCACACATCTCAATAATTGTCACATTACTTCAAGGGGAGGGAGGAAGTGGTATAACTTCCTGTTTATACTCTCTTACGATAACATGGATTTCGCCAAAAGATCCGACTTGCAGAAGTGCAAAACAGTCAATAAAACCCTGGAAAAAAAACAAAACCCTGATAAAATGCACAGTTTTAAAAATATTTATCCGGTACAACATATAAAAACTATGCCAATATTGTGTCCTTCCTATTTAAGCACAGTGGGAAGCGGCAGCAGTGATAAGTTTCTCAATACTTAAGCTTTCAGCAAGGTTGTGCTATGAACAGTTAGAAACAATGCAAAGTAATATTTTAATAAGGCTTGAAAAATGGTGAACCTAACCTATCCTTTAAAGGATGATAATCGCCTGTAAGGCATACATCTAATTCAATATCTCTTCACAGTGGGCTGAAGATCTCAGGTTGTCAGGACTCTCTAACCTACATTTTGATTAAATGACACATGTAGACACTGCATAAAAACACATCCCTAAATCACCGAGAGCATGTCGTTTCCAAATATGTTGCGCTCATTCAGCAGTGCTACACGTCTGTGGATTACGGATACCGTGATAATGACACCAGTATCTAGTATCTGCTCAGATACTGTGCTCATGTACTTGTGCTCATAAGAATGTTCCGATATCTAATTCAGATACCAAGGTAACGTTGCATCAAGTTCCAGTTACATCTCCTATTTTTGGAACACAATGTGAGTTCAAAGTCATATTGGAATTTGTTCATACAAGCGGTGAACAAATCCATCACTAAAAATAGCAAACACACAGTGGTCTCACTATGATTGTAACTGGAAAAGACTTTACATATTAGAACTCTGTGTTGGCAAGTGCTCAAGAAGGATTTCTCTGTCCTCTAACTCAGTCAGACAAAAATGGTACCTGTGCCTCCCTGATATAGATTAGATAATTCCTGCGTTGTAAAAGTTTTGTTGCACGCTTTTGTTTACATTACGGTACACTGACTGGGTTTAATAAGTATTTCGAGCTACACATTGAAGAGCAATGTCTCGTTTGAAATACTTAGTAACATAGTAGGGGCTGAAACCCAGGTCTCCATAGTCACCGCAACACTTTAGCACCCAAAATATAGATGTCACAAGTGGGATCCATCATCCAACACATGATAGCCGGGCAAACAGCAACCTCAACTCGATAGCAACTAGACTACTCCCTCACATTGCATTAGTGAGGTGTGTTGGGGATGGTAGCTCAGGAGGTAGAGCTGGTGGTCTAGTCATCTAAAGGTTGCTGGTTAGATCCCAGGCTCTTCCTGCTAGCATGCTGTAGTGTCCTTGAGCAAGACACTTAACCCCTTATTGCTCCTGATGGCTGCGTCCGTTGGTGTTTGAATAATTGTAAGTCACTTTGGATAAAAGCGTCTGATAAATGTAATGTAATGTTGGCATCACTCCAGTTCAAAAGTTATAACTCTCTGGGAACTAGTGTAGGTATTGGTTTGAAGCCAGTTAAGGATCAGTATCTTGGTTATCACAGCTGTCCGCCTCCTTCATTCCCTTTAGAACGGTTAACCGCATCCTTCCCCCGAATTCAGAATGTGTCTTTAGGAAAAATGTGTAGGCGCCACTGTAGGAGTTTTAACACCATCTCAGGAGCGCTTATCACATCCTTGTTCACTGGTGAAGATGTTGTGCTTATGTAGTCAAAAATAAAGTGTTAAATGTTAACATGTGACGCATAAAGATTCAGAATTTGAACTTTTTAGACATATTTTCCTAGTCTGAAGTGTTTGAAAACATTTATTGACACCATTTGTCTTCGGGTTAACCTAAACTTTTTTTCATCAATTATTTAAGTTTGAGTGTTAACTTTTGAAATAGACATAGTAAGTAAGTAGTATATAAAGAAAGGAAGTAAATAAGCACATTTTTGTTTGACTCTTAGGAGTCTATGCTTGCATAATAAATACTACAATCTGATCAAGAACAGGATGGGCAAAACGAATGTTCTGCAGAGATGGAACGTCTGCTTAGTTCTTTTTATTTTTCATTTTTTCCCCAATTGATGCCCAAGTCCTGCTACCTCGAAACTCTGTGAGCTGTGCACTAAGTGAGCCTTGGTTAAACGTAGTGGCAGCTGCTTCCTATGTGTACTGGTAGTGCACACATCTACATGTGTGCCCAAAACCAAACAACACAACCCCCCCCCCCCCCCCCCGTAGTGGATAGGGTTTTATCACCAGAAAACACTGAGCACATTGATGGAGGTGCACAGGGATATCTGGAAATGCGGTGACTCGGCAGCCAAAGTGTTGCGTAATCAGGACGACATCAACTGCCCACTGCTTACTCTGCAGGATTGGAGCTGACCTCTCAGCACAGATAATCTCCCCTCCAGCCACAGCAGACCTTCAAGTGTGTTGCCGAGGTTGTTGGCCCAGCCCGGCACGGTACAAACACGCTTCAAAATCCATGCAGCAATGACTCAGTTTTTCTCAACTTTGGCTTGTGAAGAGTGAGGATTTTTGCCAATGTAGGGGAGGTATTTTGTCCCATTTCCAAGCTAACATTTAGATAGGCCTACAGTAACATTGTGCTGTTCTGGCCAATATATATTCAAGTGCTGTGTGGGTGACGGAGGGGTGAGCAACATCACAAGTACGAGTCACAAGACTTGCCTGTCACGCTCATTTGTCAGTAGCGTATCTGACAGTGCAATTTTGTGGTCGTTCCACATTTGCATTGTCACAGTAATAAAGAGAGGTTGGTGAGAAACTATTTGTACCAATATGTCCACACGGTCTACACTTTAAACGCTTTGGGGCATAGAGGGTTTCAATTGTGCAGATCTGCTCGTGTCACTTGTGTGCAATTTTCCTGCCGCTGTCCAAATGGTTTTTCTGACATCAATCTTCACTAATGTCATCTCATCAGATTGTGGTTTTGTTCATATAGTGTTTCCGTTAACCATTAAACCACAAGCTTGTTGTCTGGATATTTACTCATTGAGCAATTTCCTTTAAAAAGAGCGGCTTTACTTTAAAATCTTTAAACGACACTCACACCTCTTCAACAGCTCTGTAAACCAGTGTTCTTTTTTTTTTTTTTTTTCTTTTTTTTTTTAAAACACTCTCAGGTGTTTAATGCTTATCCTTAAGCACAGCATTGTCCTTCAAGGTTGATTAACCTAAAGCACCTCAGTCAATATTTAGGCTTCATGTAGCAAAGTCAAAATGCGGAGCATAGCGTCAACGTTAGGTATTGTTCCCTGTTGTTTAAACACTTCTTGTCCTTTCAGGCAACGTTTGTCCTCAGAGGGAAAAGGAGAGAGCTGTTTATTCTGTCCCGCCGCAACGGGGCAGATTGGTAAAGGTGGCAGGCTGCTAGATAGTGCCGTGATTAGACCGTCACGAGGTTTTGATAAGCGCAGGGAAAAGGGTTTCCCTCGCCCGCAGTTCTTTAGAGAGACTGGAGTCTGTGCTCCAGTGTTGCCATGGTTGTGGGCACTAAAACTTGTCGCCACCCAAAACGCTGTTTGTGATTCCATTAAAGCTGACTTAAACATGAGCGAGGTAAGTCTCACACCACTTAACGGAGCTTACCGCCTCGGACAATGTGTATCCTTTGGATATGTTAGTTGACAGAGGTTGAAGTGTTGTTTGTTTTTTAATTACTCGTATTTTTCAAATCAATCTTTCCAATGCAAGCGTATGTCGGACCATTCTGCCCACAGCTTGTTTTTGCACATGCTTTTATTGTGGGAAATGTTTTCACCTCTTTGCGGATCCCTCACATGTATTTCCCATCTCTAGAGATTTACTGTGAAACGGTGATATGAATGAGGGCTCTGTGAAAATAAACTTCCAGACAGTACAGCTGAGCACCGAGGGCGCGGTTAGGTTGGAGAAGAGACGTGGTTCCTGGGTTTTTTGACAAGCAAACATCTAATTTGATATTAAAAGTTTTGAGGAAGATTTGGCCACTTTTAGGATGCATAGTTTCAGCATTGTCTCCTGGGAAGCCCATTTTAAAACCTTATTTCCACTTTGGTGACTTTATGTTACCTGAATTTATTGCGGTAACACAAAGTGGTTACCCTTTACCCATACATTGAACAGTTGGTTCAATGCATTGGCTCTAATTGGATCAGTCTTCAAACTTCAATGTAATCATCATTGTCAATCTTCTATTTCCACTGACAGCTGAGATGTTGCTGTAATGCTCTCTTTAGTGGCCCAGTGAGTTCTTAAGGCGTCTCTGACCCACTTGCCGGTCTGTACGTCACAAAGATAAACCTACCTCTCCTTAAAGTCTGTTGTTGAGTTGCCAGAAAATGTGAATGGCTAAAGTTAAAGAGGAATTGAACCTTGGGTCAATATTTAAAGTGTGCTCGTCAGCCGAGCCAGTGTCGGGCCTTAGAAGCTCTGACACAGTGGTCTTCTGCAAAGCCCTGTCAGTCCCCGGGTCAGTGCAAGGCTCTCCGTTCACAACTGTGTGTGGAACGTACATGAGAGTCAAAGCTTAACTGCAACATTCTCACATGGGTCATGGGAACCACAGCTTCATGTAAAGATGGTTGAAATCTGGATTTGAAATGTCATTTATATCGGATTTTGGGGATTTTTTGGCTCTAAGAAATTATTTACATACATTTTTGACATTACGTTTGTTCTAATGACCCACAATTAACTATGTTGTCGAGTGGGTCGTCTGGTAATCGGAGGATTGCTGGTTCGAGCCCTGGCTCTTCATGGTAGCTTTTGGGAAGTGTCCTTGAGCAAAGACAATTAACTTCTAAATGCTCCCAGTGATCAGGCCTCTCCTTCAGTGCCTGAATCTATGCGTGAGTGGATGAATGTGAGGAAGAACTGTAAAGTGCCTTTGTGTCTCCTGAACAGAACAGGTGCTATAACAAATACAGTCCATTTAAATTAAAAAAAAAAAAAAAATATCTGTGTTTTTAGAAAGAATTCTTCAGGCTGGGTTCACACTCAACCTCAGGACCAAACATACTGCACCTACATCTGAGTGGAAAGTTTGACGCTGGTAAACCATGTAAGGTTGTTTTTCGATCATAGCACTGTATAGGATATCATAATTCATCTTCATCCTCTGTGACAGAAGGGTGAACTGAGAGCTGGAAGCACACATGTTATAATTTCCTCATCTTGTGTTCAGTGGAGCTCCCTCAGTCTCTGGGGAGAATTGAATGTAAGGACAAGGTGTTAGATTTCTGAGAACGGCTCATGGGTGGTTGTGGGAGGGATGGCGTTAGATGACCTGTGACCCTCCCGCCTCCTTCCCTCCCCAAGTTCCCAGTCCACAGCCCCAGGGATCTGTGCGTTTGCCGGGGCAACATCTGCTTGGCCTGGCGGTGGACGTGTTGGTCAGGATGAACGTACCTGCCTTCCTCCCCTATCACAACACCCCACCTGCAGGGCCCATAGCCGGGCCCAGCAGGGGCCCAACGCCACGCTGGAGCAAAACAGATCTCTGATCCGTCACATGATCGCTGTGATACAAACGCTACAAACAAAAAGGAGTAATCGATCAAAGCGCGTTGACCTCCTTGCCAATTAAAGGCTAATTTCTCAGTCACGCAATGTGGAGGATCCGTCATCTGATCCCTCTTCCCCTAACAGGAGGTTCCTGGAAGCAGAACTCCCTCTAGTGTTGGACTACGAGAGAGGCAGGGATTTTGCCTCCCCCCTGCCCATCCTCGTTACTTGTTGTTATCTGACTGTGATTTACAGTCTAAACTGTGGATGACACATCCACATTGAAATTAGCTTTGGACAAAAGCATCTGCGGAATGAGGTCATGTGATGCTCTCTGTTCACACACTGACCGAGTCACCATCAGTCATTTGTTACGCGGCTGCCAAGTTTAGTGCATCGATGCCAGGACGTTTCTATTCATCTCTCTCTACCAGTTCAGTAAACTCCTCACTCTCTCTTCACTTCTTTGCAGCAGGAGGCGCCTTCCTCCTCGTCGCTACGGGCAACCCCCAAGGCGGAGGAAGAGGAAGATGACCGGGACCTGAACAAGGCCCTTGGGGTCCAGCGGTTCCAGCAGATCCTTAGCCCGGCCGCCACGGTCCCTGAAGACCAGCACCGCAACTACCATGAAGAGGACATTGAGTGTGAGCCAGGAGACTGTGACTATATATTCAAAATGCTGAGACGCCTGCTTTCACCCGTGTTTCCTCAAGTGATTCATTCTCAGTGGCCCTGCACTTTTTGTTATTTCTCAGCCACTGTAGGTAGAGTTGTGAAATAAAAGAAATAAAAAAGTGTCTTGGTTTCAAATTGGCACAATGCAGTTAAAAGTATTATCTCTATATCCTGTTTTCTAAACTATTATCCCTCCCGCTTCCCAGACCATCGTCACTCCTCGCATCACATCCACCGGCCGCTGTCCAAACTTCCCTCCGAGGGCCGCAGGAAGAGGAGCGGCAAGAGGCGCAAGAAGGACCGGGATCACAAGACGGGTGCCGCCCCCATTGAGGAGGGGGAGGACGAGGAAGAGGAGGAGGATGAAGGGGTGGAGTCACACGCCTCCCCCACGGATTCTGACGGGGTACAGGATGTGCAGGTAAACTGTTGGGCCACAAAACAGGCTTTCAGAGTTTTCAGAACCTTCTTGGATCTGGTTAGAGTCAAAATGCATCAGCTGTGCAGTGCGATGCGCATTTCTTATCATGTTTTTATTCATTGAAATAAGTCGGCCTGATTGAACAAGGGTTTTTTGTTTTTTTTACGTGAGATATACCTTACCAAGCCCCAAGGGAGACCAATTAAGTGATGCTTTAATCCAATGAGGAACTCATTATTACTTTGCTCTGGACTGCTCCTTTAAGCCCACCAGCTTCTCAGCCAGACGTCTGTCCTCTCTCTGCAAGTGGTCAGAACAAAGAGGTAGAAAATGTATTTTGCTCTTGTCGTTTTTCTCTTGCCTTTCTCACCATCCTGGTTATGAAACAAAGTCAGCTTTTGAACTCTTGAAATGTATCTGTTGCACCAATGAAGAAATGCATTAAGAAGGTCTGATGTAACCGCTGATCCCATATATCCAGCGTCATGCGACCTCAGGCGGAGGCTGGCAGGTGTGACGTCCTCCACACGCCGTTATCTTACCATCACCTACTGTCAGACTATTAAAGGGGACCTATTATGAAAAACTCACTTTTGTGGTGCTTGTGCACATACATGTGGGTCTCTGATGGGCCTACACACAAACTATGAATTAAGACAACCCAGTCAGTTTTTTCTTCTAAATCTTTTAAAAGAAAGCGGAAATAAAAACTGAAGATGAGGGAAATGTAAGTATTTGCTATGTTTCTTTCTTTGTGTGTGTGCATGTCTACAGTAGCTTGACTGTACTGTAGGCTGCGGGGAGCACGATTCACTCAGTGTTTCCTCAAACAAAACCGTAGATGTATTTATTAAAATTATTTTACTTTATTTTCCTGACCCTTCCATTATTGAATAAAAAAAAATAAAAAATAAAAAGCCCCTAGCCCCACCTTATCCCCCAGTGCTCCAAGCTCCGCGTTGCCCCAGACACTGACGCGAAAGTCAGAACAGACTTTTAAATGAGGCCTTGTAGATCTAATGAGTGAAGATCCCGCTCCTGGATTGCTTATTTCTTGCCTCAAATTACTTCAGAAACAGATTTTAGTACTGATGAGGTAAAATCAGTATAAGCTTACTAACTACATACAACTGGGTAAAGCTCAAACCATGTTGGCTCACACAGGCCTGGCTACTCATTTACATTTAAAGCAGCACAGACTGAAACAGCCGTTCTGGAACAGGATGGGACAGAGACATTCAGAAGGGCTCAAATGCAATCTCACAGGGATTAAAAAAAACAAAACAAAAAACCTCTAAAACATGTTGTAACGGACGTCAGAGACCTATATTCACTTGTTGAAAAGGGAGCATAATATGTCTTCTTTAACATATTTTCCTCTATGAATATTTCAACATGGCCTCAATCATTCATCAGCAGGTTTCATGTTACTTTGACAATACGATCCACCCGAAAACACGCTTAGTTTGGACCCGACAAAATGTTCACGGTGTTTAAATGACATAAGCTGAATTTTCTGATCATAATCTGGTCGTAATTATTTTTCTAACAGTTCCCTTATCATTGATTGTGGTTCACTCACAGTGCTGCCATGTTGCGTGTTCCTCCATAGTTCTTTGTCTCTGAGGAAGACCCTCACATGTCTGGAGCAGACCTGGAGAGCTCCCAGCCAGGGCGAGAGCTGGACATCGTTCCACAGTCCGCTCCGTGTGCAGACACTGACGATGCTACCGCCACAGAGTGAGTAGAAGGAATTTTCGGCATACAAACCAATTAGAATGCCCCAAGGTTCGAGAGATAATGGAAAATCATGGGGAAAGTAGTTTTTTTCGGGAAAATCTTCAAAATAAGCTCTTTGTTGGGGTTAAGCTAAGAGTGTGGATGTAAAGTTTCGACTCAATCCAACATGTATTTCAGCTCCTCCCAAGTCCTAGGCCTCCATTCCTGATTGGTCTCCTTTGAGAAACATGTCATTGAGAACTGCAAGTCATGCAACCTGTTTAGTTGGATTGGTTTGGTTTGGTTGGGTTCTTATTTTGTATTTGGTATTTGTATTTGTTATTTGTCATGTTCTAGAAGTGTCTTCTCTTTGCCCGAGGAGACTCTGTGTAGGTTACCATGAGCCAGGCATCTAGTGGGCCTGCTGTGTCTGAGCCGACCAGCCTGAATAACCCTCAGATGGTAGAGCCGTAAATCACCATCTCCATAGAAAACCCTGGAACCCCACCACCACCCACCTGTGACATTTTATTCTCCTGCTGCATTAGAACTGGATCGTGTCAGGTGCAGACCCATATGGGCTCTTCGACTTCAGTGGATTTCTTTAAATCGATAGAAAGACGAAAACAGTTTGGTCAAAAACTTCATATTCTGTTGGGATTGTTTTTTTTTTTTTTGTTTTGTTTTTTCAGTCTGCTGGTTGTCTTTCAAATACGACTGACATTTTTGAGTTTTGAGGTATTTTGGGAAACTTCACATTTGAAGGACGGTGAGTTTGGTTGTAGCCAAAGGAGCCCAGAGGGTTTGGCCTTCCTCCCATTATGATTTTAGCCCAGTAATTATTTAATGTAATGTTTAATAAGCTTTTTAAAGATATATGGCAGTATTTGGTAATATATATAACCTAGTTGCCACCTTTTAGTTTCCCTATGTAGGAGAAGGAAGTGAGTAGTAGTAGTATTTAATCTATGCCACAAACTGACATAAGATAAATGTATTGGACAAAGTTTTACGGATCATTTTTTGTACTACATCTTTATATCGACAACTTAAACCGTCAAATCAGGTAATATTTTTGTCAGCACATTGAGTTAGTTGGTGGATTCCCTCATCGGTTCCGTAAAGAGTAGGAAGGGAGGAAGGTTATTTCCCAGGACAGGAATTTGATGTTCGTCTGTTCGTCCTTCCCTAGTTGTCCTGATTTGAACTTAAAGATCATCAATTTTCTCAAATGTTGACTTAGAATGTTTTGTGCATCATTTTTGCATTTTAATGGCTATGTCATGAGACTGGACTGTTTTTATTTTTTATTAGTATTATTTTTGTCTGCATAAAAAAAACAAAAACCGCATTGATCCTGTGTTTTATCCAACAGAAAACAGGCTTCACCGGGCACCGCCAGTCCAGTTCTGTCCAAAGCAGCGTCGGACCACGCGCCACTGCGACGCGTCTCCTCATCTGGACGCAGCTACGACCTCCAGGAGCGCCGCCGCACCGGCAACATGACGGGAGCCGAGCAGGCCAAGTACCAGCGCATCCCCACGGACGAGAGCGAGGCTCAAACTCTGGCCTCCGCCGACCTGGACGGCATCAAGAGTGAGTTCAGGACCTGAGTTAAAATGAGACATTTTAAGTGATTAACTGCACTGGAATCTGAACGCTTTTGTTATTAGTTCTGCTGGACAAAATGGGACATGAAGGAGGCAGGGGGGAAAAAAAACAAAAAAAACATTGGATCAACTTAGAAAATGCAAACTAAATAATAATAACTAAAAAATAATGCTTTAATTTATGAAGCCTATATAGTTTTTAGGCTTCCTCATCACTTAATGTAAACCTTTCATTTCTCAATTTTAAGCTGCAAAGTTAAAACATTACTCATTTGTCAGTGTTTTTGCAAATATCAATTATTGATCATACAAGCAGGTAATCTCTGAATGGAAGGCTCTTGAATGTATAATGAATAATCATCCCAGATAATTTGTAGGGTTGCAGATTGTTCTGAGATTTTCGTGTTTTGATTATATATAGTATAGTTGGTTGTATAGTTGGTTGCGTAATTAAGTTCTGCTATGTCTACAAAGTATGGCAGAACGATGACACTATTCATCCAAACTCCACCCACCCACAGGGCGATATAAACAAACTCTCACTTTGAGGATTCTGACCGATCGGAAGCGCTTCTGTGTACTGTTCTGTGGAGGTACAACAGGACTGTGTTTTTAGAAACATTGTTGTTTGCAGAGGTGGAATATCCCGTTCAGAAAGTAAAATTCCACTTCAGGATTTTGAGTCACTCATGTGGAATTGCTAATCATCATCAACTCAGAGGAACTGATAGGTGAAATTAGCTGATTAGTGCACGGCTGGATTTGGCTGCTTTTATTTCCAAAACAATTTGCCAATATCTAATGATTACTTACACCGATCAGCCACAACATTAAAACCACCACTAATAACCCCTTATATTGCGTGCATCAATGACATGCGCGCCCATGACCCTGTGGCCAGTTCACGGTCGTCCTTCCTTGGACACTTTTGGTAGCTAGTAACCACTGCACAGCGGGAACAGCCACAAGACCTGTGCTTGTGGAGATGCTCTGACCCAGTCGTCCAGCATCACAATGTGCTCCTTGTCAAAGTGGCTCACTGGTTTTAATGTTGTAGCTATATGCTGTTGCTAGCTGTATCTTATAGTGTATTATTCATAATGATGATAAATATCTTTGATTTTAAAGTTCACAAAATGCACGCACTGTAAAATGCATCAGTGTGCCTTTAAAAGACACACGGTGCTAAGTGAATAGGGCAAATCACATCTAGTATTGGTTAAGAAAGGTTTTTTGTTTGTTTTGGGTTTTTTTTGACAAATTAAATTCCCCAATTCAATCTGTAAGTGTTCTTCAGCCCCCTTTGATACCTTAACATTATTACCACACCAGCTGAGCGCTGTGATTACACACACACACACACACACACACACACACACACACACACACACACACACTTTTTTTGGATTTTGGGTCATCTGAAAGCCCGCTGAGTAAGGTAAAGCCGACAGAGGAGCGTTAATGAGAGGCACCGCGAGTCCCCTCTGCGCCGCCATCCGACCTCCCACCCACCCCAATGCCCCGTGACGTTCAAGCCCCCTGCCCCCCCCCACCCCCCCGGCCCAGCGGGGGCACTGTGGTCCAGGGTCCAGAGCTGATTTACGTCAGGTAGTCGCTGCTAATCACAGAGTGGCAGACAGGCCCCAGTAATTAAATTAGCCGTTCCCTCTGTCAGCTGAGGCCCCTGGAACTAGCACAGCGCGCCCTCCACCTCCGCCCCAGCTCCTACCCAGAGCCATTAGTGAGTAGCTACAGGTATCAGCGAGTGTTTGGAAAGAGGAAAGGGACTATGCAACGATTTTTATTTTGACCACAGAGGATCCAGTGTCCCCCGATGTCCATCAGTTGGACATTCCTGCTTCTCATCTCCTTCCCGCCATTGTTAATTAGCCTGGGAAACGGGCCCCATGGCTGGCCACCACTCAACAATAGGAATTACTAGATCGCCGTCCCTCCCCTTTTGTCTGACCCCTCACTGGTTTACACCTGTGCTGCTAATCCGTCCTGATGGATTCCTCCCGCTCAGGGTTCGGGGGCCGGTCAAGAAGTGGCTGCTTTTTCCGCGTCGTCAAGGATCGCCACGTGTTCTGGAACCCGGGGGAGGGTGTTGTCGGAGGGTTTGACCAGCGAGGGGTCACGTAGCCTGGTGGCCGTGCCAGGTTTAGCCCTATAGCCACTGCAAATCCCCGCTTCCTTCAAGAAGCCCACGCCCGGTGAGGGCCCCGCCACTGAACGCGGTGATAAAGGTCTGACAGAGAGATGCTGGACCGACCGAAGGTTATGGTGCACTGAATTCTTATTCTGTTGGCAATAACTCCACACTTTGTTTGTTGTTTGCCGTATTTTTGAAGACTGACGGATTTGGGTAAAGGCTTCGAAAATTGATGAAGACTCCAAAAAACCTCATTGTTTGTTACATAAGCCTCAGCGCTGTGGAGGAGGGTAAGTTGTTCCGGAACGGAGAATCGCAACTGCTCAGATTCTGTTGTCGTGTTGTATTTCACTGGTCTTGTTCAGGAGACTTTCCATTAGAGCACTGAATTCTTGAAGTCCTTCTACTTTGGTGATAAACTGACAATTGACACTTTGCGAAGTTTGGATCAAGTTTGTTGTTGGGCTCATTTTGAGGAATTTATAAGTTCATAGGTAGGGCTGTCATAGAAATTATCACAATTGACAAGTAACAATGAATTGCCCTTTTCTTTATTTCATGCAGTCTTCAGTCCAAGCTTGAAGTTAAACTTTAAAACTGTGTGAAACACTGTGGATAAATGAATACTACTAAAGACACCTGCATATCACCATAGTGACATTTGTGGAATTTAGTGAAATTGATCCCGATATGAGTTTGGAAATATTGGAAGGATTTTTATTTGAAAACTGTCAAATAAATCATTTGATTTATTTGACATATTGACCTGACTGAACTGAACCTCTGTGTGTTGTGTGTCAGACTACAAATTAGATCAGAAGCTTCGTGGAGCCTGACTTCAAGATTTCTCAGTTTCCAAACTATTTTAAGATCAATGTTGCCCCCCCACCCCTCTCTCTCTCTCTCTCTCGCAGGTCATCGTTTTGAGGATGTCCCTGGGGTGCGGAGGCACCTGGTTAGAAAGAGCAACAAGGGTCAGGTGGTGCACGTCGGAAAGGACCACAAGGAGCCCAGCAGCCGCAGCCGCAAGCAGGACCGCACCCCGCACGAGGTTATCTATCAATGAATCACTTCATTGATCAATGAAAACGTTTTATTGTCCTAAGGTGGGCAGTTGGTGCTGCACTGGGTGTGAACATCAAATCTGGACGATGTTATTTCTCAGTGTCTTGTATCGAGATAAAATGGAGATATTGTTAATATTGCCAACTTTTTACTTTAAATTAATGAAGAGCAGACAATAGTGCCAAATTAAACTCATAATTAGATCTGAAATATGTGAGAGACTTTTCATTATTAACTAGAGTTTGAGAAGTAGTTAAATGTTTATGTGATGAGCCTTGACTGGATCTTTAACTGCATTTTATCAATTGAATGTATAAGCAGATGGAGGTCATAATAATGAATATAATATGTTTGTCTGTGTAGCACTTAAAAAGTTCTCTACAGAGAATGTAATTTATTATATAAATAAAGATTAAAAAAAACAAACTCCTGAACTAGTCTTAGAGGCAGTGGAGCTGGTAGGGTGTCGTTTAATTTCATCCACACACTGAGATTTAAAGCTGCTATCTA
The DNA here is from genome assembly GCF_960531495.2 of Zeus faber. NCBI lineage: Eukaryota > Metazoa > Chordata > Actinopteri > Zeiformes > Zeidae > Zeus > Zeus faber. Next base: position 2,204,330 of record NC_137206.1, on the reverse strand, counting down.
ACATAACAACACTGCACCGTCTCATTGAATCCTGGGAAATGTTTTCCTCCTTTGAGGGTCGGCCAGAGAGCGGGACACAATTAAAAATGAATGAATGGCTTCTTTCCTTTCACACGTGAAAAAGAAAAGGGGGTGGGAGGTGGGGGCAAGGTAACGGGACACTAGAGAGAGAGACTGAGAGAGACAGAGAGGGAGACTCCGCCAGCGAGGGTAAACAACAGGTAGCCGCCAGGTGTGTGTGGAGATGTGAGGTCCGGTTCTGTCTCTGCCTGCCTCGGGCCTGTGTCAGTGTTCTGAGTGCGTCCCTCCATGGTGTGGCCCCCTCCAGTACTTACCGGTGATTCTGTACCGCTCTGCCTCGCGTCCAGAGGGCATTCAGCTGGAGGAGTACGCTGTGATGGCGCGCTACCAGAAGGTGAAGGAGTCGGAGAGGAGGCGTGTGGGCATGTGGTGCTGTGCAAGGAAACGGGGCTGGGTGATCATTGAGACTTGTTGTTTAGCGTTGCTTCCTTGTTGGCGTCATTAAAGGGATGCTGCAGTTTTTGCTGGGGAAATTCATTTTTTTGTAGTAGTTATAGTTTACAGTTGTTCAGAATGTAGTTGCATTTAAATTAAGCTCTGCATTGTTATTTAGATTATTTCAGAGGAGCTAGGCTAATTGATCCAGTCTGCGGCCATGCGTTGAGCTTACGCAGTTAGCACGCAGAACTGGAGTATCCCTTTAAGTTAAAACATTGTAATTTTGTGATGCACAATGTCACATTTAAATTGTTGATGCGAGGATGATATGCCTTGAAATATCTCTCAAAACTTTGCTTGTGAGGAGAAACTACACTTTGGACCTGAGAACAAAGTTGTTTAAGATTTTGGAGTTCATTCACACTTATCGTGATATGTGGATGTATCGTCTTTACAGTAATCGTAATAATGCATCTTCCATATCGCCCAGCCCTACAGGATGCTCATATAGAACAGGGACTGCAGTGTTTTTTCAGACTGTGTTGTGCTCTGACTGACCAGCATGGTGTTGTTACTGTGTATTTGTCAGTTGTTTAACACACACTTTACTGACTGAAGGTTCTTGGTTGAGTTTGTCCGTCCTCTGTTTTTGGAATGCTGGCACCCGCTGTGTTTACACTTGTCCTGCTGTGTTTTGAGGAAATAATCTGTTCTTTTTATTTTTAAATTGTGGCCTTGACATGATGTTTAATTTTGTGGCCTTAAATGAGTTTGTTTACCATGCCTGCTGTTTCTGTTTACCATGTCTGCACTTGCTAATAATCACATGGAGATTCAGCTTCACAGGCAAACTGGGAACAATATTTTCTACTCTAAATATAATAATATTTATAATATGAAATAATCATAATAATTATGATATCTCGTTCCAATTCAATTGATGTTTTTGAGACTACTTACATATTCTTAATATATGTGACTTAAACTTTGGATATCTTGGTCTCAGTTTACTCAGTGTGTGTGTGTGTGTGTGTGTGTGTGTGTGTGTGTGTGCGTGTGTGTGCGTGTATTGGTGTTACTATGTAAGGAGCAGTGAACATGTGGATCAACGTGGATTTACAGCCTGTATGTGTCTGCATGTGTGTGTATTCACCCTATTTGTGTGTATTTACATGCATGTGTGTGTTGCAGGTGTTTGTGGAGCTGAATGAGTTGACGATGGACAAGAACAAGGAGATGCAGTGGAAGGAGACGGCTCGCTGGATCAAGTTTGAGGAGGATGTGGAGGAAGAGACAGACCGCTGGGGGAAGCCCCACGTGGCCTCGCTGTCCTTCCGCAGCCTGCTGGAGCTGCGCCGCACCATCTCGCATGGTGAGGGACACACATTTAAATAAAGTTTCAGTATTTTATAATGAAAAATAAAAATCGGTTCAGAATTAAGCGATTTTATAGAAGTCTGTATCTCTCAATACACATTGTATGTTCGAATGTTGTTTACTAGCGGATCTTGACCTCTCCAATATGGCGGATGAGCAGATGCATAGCGACGACATTTGCTTCATATGTCATAAAGTAACAGCAACATAGAGCGATGTGCCATAAACAAATCATTGCACTTCAGAGTTAAACACAGCATGCATCTGTCTTGTCGATCTTCTTTTTACCGCCACTCTGCATCGAGATTTATGGAATTATTACTTGAAAAGTAACAGCTGGTAAAACTGTATTTCATTATGATGGTTACATTTTGCAATTGAGCCAAAATCCTTATAAATCCTCCAAATAAAATAAATCCTTTTCATTGTCGTATAGGATTATTAATTTGTATTCGTTTTATCAGATTTCATTCATCTGGGGTATAAATGCCCATAAAAATGGGGCCCAAATAAAATGTATGACTATCGCATTCTATCTATTTAATCTGGCCTTCGATAGAGAGAGTGAGATCTTTTGGACTTAAATAGTTGTAGCCACTCACCAATAAATGGGGTAGATGTAGAACTGCATTCTGGGATATGTTTGCTGCCACATAATTGCATGAACAATTTACATTGCATTCCTGCTAATAATTTCAGGTTCTGCTATTGAGAAGTTGTCAATACTGTGTGTGTGTGTGTGTGTGTGTGTGTGTGTGTGTGTGTGTGTGTGTGTGTGTGTGTGTGTGTGTGTGTGTGTGTGTGTGTGTGTGTGTGTGTGTGTGTGTGTGTGTGTGTGTGTGTGTGTGTGTTAGGAGCGGTTCTGTTGGACCTGGACCAGAAGACCCTGCCCGGTATCGCCCACCAGGTGGTGGAACAGATGATCATCTCAGACCAGATCAAGGCGGAGGACAGAGCCAACGTCCTGAGAGCTCTGCTGCTCAAACACAGGTAGCTGCAACACACTGATCATTACACTCTCACTTTGTAGTGGACTAGGATGTCATTTTGTAATGCATAATGTGACGCAATTAGGTAAAAATGATTTGGGAAAACAAATGTTTTTTTTTTAATGTAATAAATGTTATACATATATTATATAGTGAAGCAGGATCGTAGGACTTTAATCTGAGTGAGTCCAGTCTTAAAGAGGCCTTTTTAAGGAGGTCTCTGAGCCATGTCAAACATGTGGGAAACTAAAAATAGCCAACTTGGATTTCTGCTTTTTTTTGACAGATCCAGACTCCAAACTAACAGTTTAAAAGCCATTCCACACCTGGTGCGATTTATTAGCATGATTCTATTTGCATGTCAGAAGTAGTTTTTGAACTTGGATACAGTTACTGCAACCTTGCATGTCAATGATGGAATTTTTGTGATGGAAATTGCTGGCTGAGGATGGACTGGCTAATCCCCTTCACAAAGAAAAAATATATAACCTTTTTTTTGTGTTAAAAAAAAAATAAAATAAAAATTGAGACACAAATTAGAATTTTGCTGCGTACCCCCTGCAATTCCTTCACAGGCCTTTAGGGGGCTGTGGATCCCAGTTTGGAAACCCCCGCATTAAAATTCCTGTGTGTTTTCCTGCTGCCAGGCTCATCCTGCCACTCGGTGGCTCACCAGCCAAAGTCTCTCCTCTTCCTCCTGCTCACCCTGTTTCCTCTATCCTCCCCCACCCCACCCCACCCAGTCACCCGAGCGACGAGAAGGAGCATGTTGCCCATTTCCCCCGGAACATCTCGGCCGCCAGTCTGGGCAGCCTCATCACGCACCACCACAACTCCAACCACAGCCACCCGCCCGAGCCCTCCGTCACTGACCCCCTGATGGGCTCCACGCAGGCCAGCGGCGACGCGGACACACGGATTGACATGGAAAAGAATGAAGTGCAGGTTGGTCCCCAGGCCAGAATGTGGGATTCTGGGAAATGCAGTGTTCACAACTGTAAATATCTCTGTTTGAAGCCCAGAGTTGTTATCAAGTGTTCAAGTGAATATATTTCATTTTTATTCATTTCATATTTATATGTGGATGTAAAAGTGTGTGTGTGTGTGTGTGTGTGTGTGTGTGTGTGTGTGTGTGTGTGTGTGTGTGTGTGTGTGTGTGTGTGTGTGTGTGTGTGTGTGTGTGTGTGTGTGTGTGTGTGTGCGTGCGTGCGTGCAATCTCAAACAGATGCAACTGTGATATGCATATAGTTGAATTCAGGATACCAGAACACCTTGTATGTAGAGCTGGGCGATAAAACAATCTTGATAATTTTCACAAAAAAACGTTTCCACGATAACGATGATAAATTTATGCGATTTATTTTCGATAGAGTGCGTTTTCCACTACCTACAAAGACACGACGCAAAATGCCAGTCGTACAGCAGAGAAACAACCATGTGTAGTGAACAGCCAACCCAGGAGCGCCATGCTTCTTCCTCTCTCCCCGGCTGTGGCGCTCTCCGTCCGGGCAGCGCGCAGCGGGAATGAGGCCTACAGCAGCGAATGCCACAGGTCTTTCTTTAACGCGAAAAAGGGGAGCAATTAAAGAGAGAATCCGCGATTTTCCGTGACGTCTGACACGGTCAGAGAGTCCACTCCAATATGACCGCAGAGTACAGAATCGGAAACTTTGAGGACTGTTCTCAGACGACAATGATGATTATATTGTATATTAAAATTATTTTAATATGTATTATTTATTTTATTTATTCAACTTTTTTTTGTTTACACATTTATTATTTTATTTATTCCGTGTTTAATGTAATCCCATGAGAATACACTTCAAACGTCAAAATTGAGCATTACTATAGGGGATGGCAGCTCAGGAGGTAGAGCTGGTGGTCTAGTAATCTAAAGGTTGCTGGTTGGATCCCAGGCTCCTCCTGCTAGCATGCTGTAGTGTCCTTGAGCAAGACACTTAACCCCTTATTGCTCCTGATGGCTGCGTCCGTTGGTGTTTGAATAATTGTAAGTCGCTTTGGATAAAAGCGTCTGATCAATGTAATGTAATGTATTATTAGAGATGTATTGTGATAATTATCAATATCGATCAGTATAAAAAAAAACATATCGTGATTTTTGGCCATATCATCCAGCCCTACTTGTAACTTGGTAGTATTCAATGAGCCATGAAACGAAAACATAAAAAATTACAACCCAAAACAAAAATCCACAAACATGTGATAAAATCACAGTATTTGATGTTTGTTGATTATAGTTTTGGCCCTTTCTCTCTCTGGTATCCTTCACATAAACAACAAAGCCACTGTCTGCCATCTTACTACTTTCACAGGAAGTGGTTTCCAGAGATATGGATGGCTTGCATGAGACACACTGAGCTTTGTGGGTTTCTTGAGTCTAAAATGATAAGAGAGTAGTTAAGAAAGTCTTCTTGTGATACTGTATGATTCTGGAATGTTTAGATGCTCAATTTAGCACTAATTTATTTTCACCTTTTTAAAGAATGAAAAGAAAGGAAAAGAGAAGTTAGCAAGTCAGAATCTACATGTAGATATCAGCAGCGTTGGTGATAATGGCCAAGAGATGGGTGGCGCCAGACAACTGAAGGTATTTAGATGTATAGAGTCTAGAAGAGTGACCACCATGTTGGATATACACATAAATACCTATTCTCAATACAGAGTATTTCCTGGGACTGTTTCCAATATCAACTCTATTGTTTGCCTCCCAGTTTTCCCAGATGAAGGAGTCTGGCTCCATGTCCATGCATCGCTCCAAGTCCAAGCACGAGCTGAAGCTGCTGGAGAAGATTCCGGAGAATGCGGAGGCCACGGTGGTCCTAGTGGGTGAGTTCACTCCCACGGGAAAAGTCAGTATCTCAGGGAATCATGGGGAACTCATATATTCAAAAGGTGAGAAATCTGATGTTCAGCGCGTTGACGGTTATGATGATGGTGACTAAGGTTCTGGCCGAAGATCTACATTTGAACTTTCTAAGGTTTTTCACACTTCAGAATTGCGTACAATTCCACTGAATAAAGTTGAACAATATTACCAACAATCACCCAGCCCTAATTAGGGGTGGGCGATATGGCAAAAATATCATATCACCATTTTTTTCAGGTAGGATCACGATCTACGATCTTATCACGATTCTTTTTCGTGTTGGTTTTCAAACCATTATACAAGTTACTGAACAGTGCAACCAAACTTCCTTATTTACAAAAAATCAGTTCAAAAATTCAGTCGGCTTCAATCTACAACAAATCACCGCTAGATGCCACTAAATTCCACACACTACACCTTTAAATTTAATTTATTTTTCCGGGATTTAAATTTGCGCGCCAAGGGGATGACCGGCACAACATGCTATAGTCCTTTTAATGTTGCTACCAAAGTGAGATGTTTCTGTATCTTATTTAACAAATATGATATTATTCTGTCTTAAAATGAATGTGTTCATTTTATAATTAATTTAAAAATTTTTAATGCGTTAAGAAAAAAATAACGCAATTAACGCAGCTGTTTACCCCTGGGCCACCCCAGAGGAGACACGTCATCAACACTAAAGTGCGCGTTCATTTGATGAATGGCTTCCGGCTCCGTTTCCTCTACGACACGCTAGCGAATGCAGCATTGTCGAGACTTGAAACTTATTTACATTTATATTATAAGAAATTATCGTCTTCTAAGCTGATATCTCATTTTAATAATTTTATTATCTTTATGGTTTTGAAATTCAAGTGGCACTTTAACATATAGGCCTGGGTTTTGTTATTATTTCTATTAGTGCATATAAAATATGCCTTTCAAGCCGACAGTCAGTTTTGATGGTTTTATTGGAAATCGGTCGTTCACAGGAGAGAATCTGTGTTCAAAGTTAAGATGCTATCGAACAATAGTATTTGACCTTAGATATACTTCCTTTATATTGACTCTACATGAAATCCATGATTTGACATTTAAATATCCATCATTACAAGGTTCAGTCTTAAGAAGAAAAAAAACGATTAATTGGGATTAATCACAGCAAATATTGTGACAGAGCCCACTTGTTCGCGACTGAAACGTCACTACATATTTTCTCCGCTGCGCTTCCGTGTTCCCTGTTTCTCAAAACAAATAGAAATAGTGTTTTATTGAGGAATTAAAACATTTTTCTTTCCATTTACTAATTTAAGTAAACATAAAAACTTGTGTGGTGTGTAAAATATACAAGATTTCTTTCCATTATCATATTTTGATAAACAATAGTATCATGATGGTCTGTGATATGATCGGTCATATAAATGTACTGTTCCTTCTGAGAGCCATCTGGAAGTGCAAACTTTCCGTTGTTCGGCTCCTTGGTGTTGCTGACCAGCGCCTGTGTCTTGCAGGCAGCGTGGACTTCCTGGAGCAGCCCACCATGGCGTTCGTGCGGCTGCAGGAGGCTGTGGAGCTGCACTCAGTGCTGGAGGTCCCGGTGCCGGTCCGCTTCCTGTTTGTCCTGCTGGGACCCCCCAGTACCAGCATGGACTACCACCAGATAGGACGCTCCATCTCCACACTCATGTCTGACAAGGTGGGGGACTCAGTTTGGATGTATTATATTATTATTATTATTTCAGGGTTTTTTTTAAATGGTTTTTTTCTTTTATTTCTTTTTTTTTTTTTTTATGTAATTAATTTATTCATCCATAATATCATAAATTATCAAGTTTAATAAAAAAAAATATTTTAATTTTATATAATTTCAACCAAAAACATTTCCCTTTTTCTTTAAATCGCTTGTTAACCTCCCAATATAAATGTAGTTATTAAGAACAAAGGTAAAAAAGGTAAAAAAAAAATGCGGGGGGAGGGTTAAAAAATGAGCAGCGGTTTCAGAGGAAACTCACTCAGATCAACGAGGGGAGGAAGGGGTTAAAGATCCTTCAGAGGTGGAGAGGTGAAATTGCTCCTTTTTCTTCTGTTTTTCCTGGACCTCTCAGCACTTCCATGAGGCGGCCTACCTCGCTGACGACAGGCAGGATCTCCTAAACGCCATCAACAGCTTCCTGGACCTCAGCATCGTGCTGCCCCCCTCAGAGATGGGCGGTGACGAGCTGCTGCGCTCCGTCGCTCGCTTCCAGCGGGAGATGCTCCGCAAGCGGGAGGAGCAGGACGTCAAGCTGCTGGAGCCCAAGAACCAGGAGGACAAGGGTGAGAATAAACCTTCATTTAATCTGTTGGAAAAACACATTTTTTCGGAACAATCACGATGTAGCTGAAGGGTCAGGGATCTTGGGTTCAGGGGTTAAGGATCCTAGGGCGTGGGGTTTAGGATCCAGGGGTGTACTGTAGAGTTCTGGGTTTTGTTTCAGTTTTCTGGGGTTTAGAATTATGGTCTTCAAGGTTCTGGGGTTTAGGGTTATGGTGTTCAAGATTATGGTGTTTAGGGTTACGGAGTTCTGGGTGATGGGGTTCAGAGTTATGGGGTTTAGAGCTCTGGGTTATGGGGTGTGGCCCTATTGTGCTGACCAAAATGTTGTTCAACTCTTTGAGAATACACAAAAATGGAACAGTTTCTATTTCATAGAAGCTACAGCAGACTTCATGACCTAGCTCTTGTCTATCTCCCTCCCCCAGAAGCCCTCCTGAAACCATCCCAGAAGTCTGACGACCCCCTGAAGCGTACGGGTAGACCTTTCGGCGGGCTCATCCGCGACGTTCGCCGCCGTTACCCGAAGTACGTGAGCGACTTCAAGGACGGCCTGAACGTTCAGTGCATGGCGGCCGTCATCTTCATCTACTTTGCTGCTCTGTCTCCTGCCATCACCTTTGGAGGACTGCTGGGTGCGTTACCATCAGACCCTCCGACCTCCCTGTGGTTTCCCTGATGCCGACGCAAATTTTTCACAGAGAAGGGGACAAAAATCGGAATTTCTTATATGTTAGTTTTTATTTAATTATTTTTTCCTGTTTCTCTTCCAGGTGAGAAAACGAACGGTATGATCGGCGTTTCGGAGCTGATCGTCTCCACATCAGTGCAGGGAATCATCTTCTGTCTGCTGGGGGCGCAGCCACTGCTGGTGGTGGGCTTCTCAGGACCGCTGCTGGTCTTCGAAGAGGCCTTCTACACAGTGAGTCCACTTGTAGGATAGCATGCAACATATTTAACCAAGTTTGCTGTAAATGACAACACAAACACTGTAATATACAATACACAATAAATCAGTGCAATAAATGACGACACAACAGTAAACATGAAAACAAAACCACGGAGCTTGTGAGCAACAAGACGACCGGAGTTAAAAGTGGTTAAAAGTCGTGTTATTCCATTTGGAATGAAGGATATGCATTCTTAGTTGCTCTTGCCGTTCTATAGCATCCCCCTAAGGAGAATATTACTGAACTGCATAGTTTGCCAAGTGTCAACATGATGTATGCACAATTTTATATACTTTTTTACTCTATTTAAGAGTGTATTTCTATTTAATGTGGAGTGTGGGAATCCTTGCAGTTGCAAATAAGTCTTCAAGAGTTGAAGACCGTAACAATACATGTTTTTCATGAAATGTCAACATTAATAAATATTTACAAAGAACAATGGACAAAATAATAAATCACTAAAATAATCATCCCTGATGGCCCGTATCTTTTCAGTTTTTTAAATTTAATCTTAGATCCTCGTCCTTCGTCCTTCATGACATCTGTTTGCATTCTCCCAGTTCTGTGAGGGAAACGGCATCGAGTACCTGACTGGCCGCGTGTGGATCGGCTTCTGGCTCGTTGTCATCGTGGTCGTCATGGTTGCGTTTGAGGGCAGCTTCCTGGTGCGCTTTGTCTCGCGCTTCACGCAGGAGATCTTCTCGTTCCTCATCTCCCTCATCTTCATCTGCGAGACCTTCATCAAGCTCGGCAGGGTAAGAGGGGGGCTCTGCTGCTGACTGGAAATTGAAGCCATGAGTCTTTGGACAATATTCAACCGTTGGGGTCGAAATGAGTGTGTTTTTCTAGTGAGGGCGCCTGTCAAAGCCTCTGTGACTGATTGGCCCTGAAAGTTAAATGGGTTGGGAGGAGTTGAACCATTTATCTAGGATTATGATTTTGGACGGCAGCTATTTTTGGAGCTTTGAGGCAGCAAGGTTTTTTTTTTCTTTCTTTCTTTTTTTTTCTTTTTTTTTTTTTCGGAGCTAATCTGCATTCCCAGAAACGTTTATTGTGCAACCTAAAAGGGTGATTGATGGTAATCTCTCTGGGGAACTGTAAGTGAAGAACTGTAATTTCATATTTGTGTGTGTGTGTGTGTGTGTGTGTGTGTGTGTGTGTGTGTGTGTGTGTGTGTGTGTGTGTGTGTGTGTGTGTGTGTGTGTGTGTGTGTGTGTGTGTGTGTGTGTGTGTGTGTGTGAGAAGTGCCAGCTTAATAAAGTCAAATCAAATATAGGATTTTTTTTTTTTTTTTAAGCAAAATTATCTTGCGTTTTACCACTTTAATGTGAGCTTTCTGTGCCCCCACAGATTTTCAAGGAGTACCCGTTGAAACGATGTCCGTCTGGTTACAGCGTGGTGGGGAACAGCTCTGCGCCCAACGTCACCCTGGTTCTGAGGAACAGCACCCTCCCGGCCACAGTGCACGGGGAGCCAAACACAGCGCTGCTGTCCCTGGTCCTCATGGCCGGAACGTTCTTTATCGCCTTCTACCTGCGCAAGTTCAAGAACAGCGCCTTCTTCCCCGGAAGGGTGAGCGTCTGAGAGGAGAGGAGTTAGTCCTCAATTTTAACTTAACACAGAGGTTCAGTCAGTTCAGACTTATCGATCATAATTGATAAATATGACATATTGACATATGATTCTCAGCTGAATTCAGCTTGTACTTGAAAAGACATTCCTAGGAGTTAACGGAATATGTCAGTGATGATAATAATAATTACAAAGTGCTACACAAGAAAGTTAAGGACAAAGTTAACGAGATACTCCAAATGTGGGGCAGTTTCACAGGAGCTAGGCTAGTTGATCCCCTCTGCAGCCTTGTTTTGAGCTAACATAGTTGCATAATGACCAGCATGCAGCTGGTCATTATCTCTGTTGAGAGGACACAGGGATGAAATTTGTATTGACCTTCTCATCTGACACTGGGTAACACTTTAAAAACAACCAAATCAGTCAAGGAATATAGGAGTCACGCAAATATTTAAATCACAATTCATTTGATTTGCATAGTGCTTTTAAATGTGCTCGAAGACACTTTACATCACATAAACAAAATAAAAATTGCAAAGTAAAATACAGCAATGCATAAAAACAATGTTACAGGGAAAAAATTGAGAACAAGCCAAAATGACTCCTTAAAACAAAGCAAATGGTTCTCACATTAAAGAAAAATAAAACAAACAACATTTTTTATGTCCAACAGGTGTAGCAGGATCTCATGCTGAATGTTTCAAAAGCCCGTAATACAACAGAAGCTTATCATAGTTAGATTCTAGCCATAACAATTTGGGGGTTGGACAGTGTTGGACAGTGACTCACTGAACTCGGACCCCTCTCTTTGTGCGATGCCTTTGTGGTTCAGTTCCGCAGGATCATCGGAGACTTTGGCGTTCCCATCGCCATCCTCATCATGGTGCTGGTGGACAGCAGCATTTCCGACACCTACACGCAGGTGGGGGTTGAAACCCAGCAGGAAACATCCACACAGAGAAGGGATCCCACTGGGGATGGGCTTCATTCCGACATCACAAAACATTAACACATAGAAGGAATCTTCATACCTCTCTGTTCTGGCCTTGCTGTCAACACTGCCTGGATATTAAACATTTAATCTCCACTTCCCTCTCCCTCTCTCTCCATCTCCCTCTCCACAATCTTCCTCTTTCTCCTTCCTTTCCTCTTTCTTTCTCTCTCTCCATCTCCCTCTCTGCTTATCTCCTCCCTCCTTCCTTCTGTCCCTCTTTCTCCTTCCTGCCCTGTCTCCCTCTCTCTCTCTCTCTCTCTCTCTCTCTCTCTCTCTCTCTCCTCCCTTTTCTTTTTCCCCCCATCTCCCTCTCCAAAATCTTCTCCTTTCTCTCTCTTTCTCCTTCCTTCTCTTCCTCCCCATCTCCCTCTACCTATCTTCCTCTTTCTCTCACACTCTCTCTCCCTCCCCCTTTCCCCCTCTCCACCTAGCCCCCCCCTACTGTCTTTCTCTCTCTCGATCTCTCCCTCCCTCCCTCTATCTCTCCCCCCCTCCCTTCTTCCTCTCCCTCTCTCCCTGCAGAAACTCAGTGTTCCAAATGGCTTCAACGTCACCAGTCCAGAGAAGCGTGGCTGGTTGATTAGTCCTCTGGGCTCGGACGGCCTCTTCCCCATCTGGATGATGTTTGCCTGCGTTCTCCCTGCTTTGCTGGTCTTCATCCTCATCTTCATGGAGACGCAGATCACCACGTGAGTACCCGCCGCCATCTTTACTCTTTTCACTCCCAATGAGGAGCTTTTTGGGGAACTGGGGGGGGGGGGGGGGGCGTCGTCCTAACCTCAAGCTCCTCCTGTCTGGTGTTTTTATTTTTTATTTTTTTTATTTTTTGATCAATACCACTCGGGTTGGATTGGTGATTCTGAACCCTGGTGTTTAAATGATGGACCTGCACGATGAGGACATTCAGTTGACGCTGCTATTTTTCATGTTTCTTTTGTACCACGAAATATCGTTCCACTCCGACTTAAAGTACTTTAATGCTGCTTTCACACATAAAACAGACAACTGGAGTTTGTCCATATCAGACGCGTTTACACCACCTGGAAATATTCTGTTTGGTTTAGACGAGGTGCGGAGCCAGGGTAGAGCGTGCAGGAGGCAGGACTTTTACAGAACACCCAAGAGGCTACTGACTTATCAGTAGTTGGGCTTTTTTTGCGTAGATACTCCATGTATGTGGACATGTTCGCAATATATAAACGAGAGACCGGGAAAGGAATAATAATGAAAGCAGAAAGGGGTACGCTGCAGCTATGCTCCGTGCACAAAATCCGCACAACGGTAAATAACTGGCACATGATGGAGACGTCATCAACAAGCGCCACGCCCACTCGCTCGCTTGGAATGCTTCGGACAATCACCTGCTCTGTTCACACATAACGCTCAATGTGACATTACACAGACTTTGTACACGGGGGCTGGCTCATTTCGGGTCCGGATCATTTCAGGTTTACAGTGCATGTGTGAAAGCAGCTTCACTAAACATAATGTAGCACAGACCGTTTGGGAAAACAAACTCAGGTTCTATGTTTCCCCATGTAACCTCAGTCTCTCTCTTTCTATCTCTCTCTCTCTCTCGCTCTCTTTTCTCTCTGTCTGTCCCTTCTCACTCTCCTTCCTCAATCCTTCCTCTTCCCCCCTCAATCACTCACTCTCCCTCATCCCTCCCGCCTCGCAGGCTGATAGTCAGTAAGAAGGAGCGGATGCTGGTGAAGGGCTCTGGTTTCCACCTGGACCTGCTGCTCATCGTGGTTCTGGGCGGCTGCTCGGCGCTCTTCGGTCTGCCCTGGATGGCGGCCGCAACCGTGCGATCGGTGACGCACGCCAACGCGCTCACTGTCATGAGCAAGGCGGTCGCCCCCGGCGATAAGCCCCGCATCCAGGAAGTGAAGGAGCAGCGCGTCACGGGGCTGCTGGTCGCCATTTTAGTTGGTGAGTGACGAAAACCAACAAAACAAAACAAAAAAAACAGGATTTTTATTTTATCCAATAATCTAATAGATTTATTTTATTTATTTCTGTTGGAAATCAAACCAAACTGCTTCAGACTTCAAATTAATCACAAAAATAGATTCCCAGGGCACTTAACTCCTCTGTTTTATTTATTTTTGGTAGTTCCCATCACTTCCATGGTAAAATCCTTAACCCTCTTCACCCATCAGGTCTGTCCATCGTGATCGGGGACGTGCTCCGTAAGATCCCCCTGGCCGTGCTGTTTGGGATCTTCCTCTACATGGGCGTCATGTCTCTGAACGGCATCCAGCTAACTGAGCGCATGATGCTGCTGCTGATGCCTCCTAAGTACCACCCCGACCACACCTACGTCCGCAAGGTGAGGGGAAGGGAAACAACGTCAGAGACAGATATAGACGTAGAAATATAATGTCAAGAGACGTATGTGCGAGTGTTGCAAACAGCAGGCTAGTAAACAAGTGTGAACAAGGTGGAAATGTATCTTCCAACATGGGACACAGTGGGAGACACCTTTTTTTAAGTTGCTTTTATTGTCGGAAATTCTCCCTTTTCTCAGACTTTCCTTTTGACTTATATTTGTTTGCTATTGTTCCGCCACCTTTTCCTGTTATCTTGTTTTTATACTTTACTGGATTTTACTATGTGATTTATTTTTGTTTATGTGATGGAATTTGTCTTTGAGTTCCTGAAAAGCGCTATACAAATTAAATGTATTTTTAATACTAGTAGTAGTAGTAGTCGTAGTATTACAAATATAGATACAGGATTTAAGATAAGATAGCAACTTTTTTGATCCAGGTGAGAAATTCAGGAGTTAGTTTGCTTAAATCTGGGGCCTCTAACCACAGGCCACATCTCTGTATATAATATAATTATTAATCTGTTTATAAAATATTGTACATGTTCATAATGTATCGTGAAATCTGGCCTGAAAATTAATCATGGTGCTTAATTCAGGGTCCTTACCAGGGCCTTGAGGTGGTTGAATTTCATTCTTTATTCCCCCATTATGCTGAATTGGTTGAAAAGTCCTTGAAAAAAACAAGAGAGCGAGAGATCACATAAAAAAATGTATTATATTTCTCCTTGAAATTGGAAAAATTGTGCTTAAAAAAAGCACTTGACAGTCCTTGAATGTCATTTTATAATGCCAGAATGAACCCTATAAATTAATCCACAGAATTTTATGTACACATTATAATTTCCTGTTATTTCTTCTCAGGTGCGCACGCTGCGCATGCACCTCTTCACGTGTATCCAGGTGGTGTGTCTGGCCTCGCTGTGGGCCGTCATGTCCACCGAGGCCTCGCTGGCCTTCCCCTTCGTCCTCATCCTCACCGTGCCGGTCAAGATGTTCCTGCTGCCGCGCATCTTCACCAGCAGAGAGATGCACTGCGTAAGTCCGCCACAGGGGAGCGCCCCGGGACAGGCTGCAAACCGCAGGGTGTCGAAATCAGAATGAGCGTATACCGCCAGGTTCATTTACATATACCAGGAACGTGTCATGGTGAGGATTGGTGTTTCTCCACAGATGACTGGCATTCAAAAAAGATTAACTGTCTGAAAAAAATGGAGGATTAAAATAAGAAAGAATAAAAAGGTAAAATAAAAAAAATGCCAAATATACACAAATGGCGGAAAAATACAAAACAGGAAAAAGTCCTATATTAAAATATACAAAATGCACAGAAGGAAGGAAGAGGATAAAGTTAAAGTTTAAAGGGTAAATCGCAGTTAGGGAGTTTATAAAATGGCCGCAAATAAATCATAATTTCAAAGCAAGAAAAGAAAGCATTTGTAGAAAAAACTTCACATAATAACATGCAACAGAACAACACTGAAGCTTAGGACGGATCCTAAAAAGGCTCATTTCTGTGGACGGTCTCTTCTTCCTCCTCTTCCTCCTGCAGCTGGACGCAGATGACGCCGAACCCAAGTTCGACGAGCGAGAAGGTCATGACGAGTACTCAGAGATGCACATGCCGGTGTGAGCGCCGCACGCTCCCCGAAACACAACGAAAAAGAGAAAAGGCCACCGGGGACGCTTTGGGGATCTGCAGCTGCTCCGCCGACCCGGGAGGAGCTGCTCCAGACGTAAAGCGCTCCGGTGCCGTCCGCTCTGGCAGAGCCGCTGTGTGTGTCTGTCTGTCTGTGTGTGTGTGTGTGTGTGTGTGTGTGTGTGTGTAAAGAAATGTGCGTTTCCCAGAGAGCCGCGCAGGAATAACGGGGAGAAAAGGCGGTTATTTGGAGGAAGACTCACGTTAAAGACTATTATGAGCATAACTTATAGAATCATCATTTATCATCATCTGGCTTCAGTGTCACAAAACACCGTAGTATTTAAAAAGTTGGATGTACAGAGTTATCAAATGAACCACAATCATCTGAAATATTGTACGTTTATGCAAATCCTGCTTTCCAGTCAAAGTTGCTCAAATACTTTGTAAAACTTTTCATCAATGATCCTCAATGTTTTTTTAACTTGTATGTACTAATAATTTGACAAATCTTGATTCATTCTCTTATCACCTTCATTCATTTGACATGAAATATTGTTTTTTTTTGGGGGGGGGTTAAACACCCGCTATGTTTATTTGGATAATTTCAAAAGCTCAAATAAATCACATCAGAGAAAAACACAATAATAATAATAATAATAATAATAAAAATAATAATCACAATAATAACATATTATTATTACATATCATAGTATATTATTAGTGTTAACTGTATATTATTTAATTTCCACGCAGACCAGTGGCTCTGTAAAAGTCAACGTACTATAGTTGGACAAATACACAAGCAACACAATATTAAACAAACAATTATAAAATATCAAACAATATTAAACAAACAATTATTAAATATCAAGCCCATCATTAGACTGCTGGTCAGACTTTGGTCACTCTGGTCACAGTTTCCATCCCAGAATAACTTGATAATTTGGGGACTTTTTTTTTTTTTTTTTAATGATGACAAGACCCTGTAATAACTAGAGCTGTTCTCCAAATAACCTCTTTTTTGACAGACACATGAAGGCTCCGTCTGCTCGTCGCGTATTTCATCTTTAATTTTATTATTTCGGGGGAGATTTCAGATCAACCGCTGTGTCTGCATGACGGGAGCCCGTGAGCAGACGTTGTCTCACTTCTCTGCCCTGAAAGCTCGCTCTGATTCACATTGAATATGTGGAGACGTGGGATGAATTCCCCATTTTAACATATGAAGGTTTCTATTCAAGCTTCTTTCTTTCTTTTTTTCAACTCACCAAGCGCCTTAGAGAGGAAGCCGGTCCCCGGCCTCCGCAGAGCGATGCTTGATTCTCCCACTTTGCCTTATTTTCCGACCGCAGTTCACTTCAAGCTGCCGCTCGAGACCACTAGCACCTTTTAAAAAGGCAGAATCTGGATGTTTGATTAAATCGCTTGATTTATTGTAGAAGTTTTTATCATTTCCTTGTCGTGTCGTGACGGGCGTTATCGTATCTGTAGCTGTCGCCTGTTACGGGAATGCTGCCTTACTTTGTCATTGAGTGGTGTGTGAAGTAACGCCTTTAACGCAAAGCTTATTTAACTTTAACCTTTAACCCTCAGAAGCTTAGATCAGACGCTTATGTGATGTTTAGCCTTCGTTACAAGCCGCTCAAAGCGACAACCGGCGATATCTGTACCAAGGCCGCGTCTGTGACGCAGCCTCAACACTAGGGGGCGACATACGAACCAGCCTCGCCGCTAGGGGGCGACGTTAGAACCGCTGTCGTACCAAAACACAATACTACATAGTCACTATAGTCCTGTATCAACATTATATCTGTTAACGTGCACTCAGCCGCATAAACATGGGAACCCGGCGTAGAACGGGAGCAACTCGAGGCAGCGGCTCCACCTCAAGTTTCACCGGGTGAACTCAAGTCAAAGGTTGTTTGTTAGCGTTTTGGGCACTAATTTATTTGTTTTGGATTTTTGTTTTGTTGTTTGTTTCGTCTCGAGGTTGCCAAATGTAATCCGATGTAAATAGTTTTGTGGTCACAACAATCAACAGTTGATTCATCTCACTTCTCCTGGGTTGGGTGTGCGAGGGGCGGGCGGGGCACCAGGTCTTTATCTCGTTACATTCCACGTCGTGCTCATCTCTGCGAAGGCGGCTTCGACCAAAATTTCCACAACAATCTGTTTGACAATCTGTGGCGCGGCTTTGTCAAAGCACCCGGCGGCGTCGGAAGGAACCCGTTTGGAAGGAGCTTTAACTTGTGGGAGAAGTGTGTTTGTGTCCCTGTGTGACCTCTCCCTCTCCTTCAAGGTCGAAACTCAGCTCAGTTCAACTGAATGTTCCGTGTTCCTTTGCGTTTGTTTCTCTGTTCGTGCCGTTCGGCGTCGCAAGAAAGCCTCGCAAGCGAGTCACGCCTTTAAAATCCTCCGACCCCAGCGGGACCACAGGAAGTCCGCTTTTCTATGTATCTATATCTGTGATGTACGTCGTCATGGCAACACGTGTTAAAATGTCACTTTGCACTTTTACGACGCCCGGTAAAGTCTTACTTTCTCCAAACAGTGCATGGCATTATTTCCTCTGCTTTGATACATCAAGTCTGTGTTTTGTTTTTGTTTGTTTGTTTGTTTTTTTAACCCGACATACTGTTTGTAAAAGATGCTTCGTGGCAACATCTTGGACACGGGCGGCGACAGACAATATTTATAGAAGCAGAGTGTCGGTGTTTGGTGGATGTGACCTGTGGGACTGATGTAGATGCTGATGGTGTCATCCCATTACAGAGCGCAATACAAAGACTGAATGGTTCCCTTGTACATAGACGGTTCAAATATTGATGGTAAATAAAGTTAATTTTATATTTATCCTGGTCATTCTGTCGTGTTTTGGCTGCGTTTTCCTGGTGGGAGTAGTAGAAGCAGATTCCAGGTCCGGTAAGTAAAAGTCCTGGTTCCAGCCCCGCACTGATCCAGTGATTCCACTCGTCAGTTTGATCTCTGGGTCAAATATTCACATGAAGGTTGAGCAGAGATCACATCCATATTCTCTGAAAATGGCTAAAATAATGAGAACAGAGAGGGCTGCAGTAAAACGAACTAACGAAAAAAATAAAGCAGGGCAGGAATAGCAGAAACAAATGTGAAATAAAAAAATAAAACAGAATAGAGGGCAGAAATGAAAGAAACAGGAATAAAAAAAATGATTTAAAATAATGAATAAAAAGAAAACAGGTCAGGAATGAAAAAGGAAAAAAAAAAAAAAAGCAAATAAAAACAAAGTGATTAGAATTTGAGAGCAGCAGGGATTGAACGTACGTAGCAGATGGGTGTATATAAAAAAAGGGGGCGGGGGGTGGGGGGGTCTGGATGGTGCGTGCAGTCTGGGCGTGGCACCCTCTCTCCTCCCGTCCCAGCGTGTTGTTCTCGTTCAGTAGGAACAAGTTGATAAGATCCAGTCGTTTCCCTCGTTCCTTTGCTTTATTCTGGATCCTTCTTCAAGTATCACGCTCGTCCGCTCTGTGTGTCAATGTCGTGTTCTCCGGTTTCTTCCTGCGTCGGCTTCCTGGCTGAGACGGTGCTCTCCTGAAGGAGGGTACTTGAACGCCTCACTCTCTCCCAGGTGGCGTTGGGTTGGGGCAGGGGGCTGTTCGTCCTTGCTCTTTCATTTGACTTTTCTCCCCCAGATTCAAGATTCAAGATTCAAGATTTTTATTTGTCACATACATATACATACTTCCATACATATATGCAGTGAAATGTAATGCAACGCACCCGGTGATAGCACACAATAAGTCCTAGGAAAAAGTACAAAAATAAAATAAAATAAAAAGTAGAAAATTCCTTTCTAATAGACCGACTAACTGACTCCTAAAACGTAATACAGTAAGTGGAATACTTATAGAATAAGATAAAAAATATATAGAATAAAATACAATAAAAAATAAATTGAAATAAAATGGAATAGGTTGAAGGAATATGGCTATGTATATACAGATATGTGCATTTAAAGTGGCATGTGAATTAAAGTGGCATGTGAATGTGAATAGTGTGAGGTAGTGTTTGGGATAATACAGCACAGTATACAACAGTACGGCGCAGCAATACGGCATCACGAACAACCCTGAACAGTGATACAGTATGCGGTACAGTATGCTACATACAGTACAGTAGGTAGTGGAGCCTAGTGCATGGCTCAGTTAGGACCCCTGGTGAGGTCAGCGTTGACAGTTCTAATGGCTTGAGGGAAGAAACTCCGTCTCAGTCTCTCTGTTCTCGCTGCGTGACTGCGGAGGCGCTTGCCTGACCGCAGCAGCTGAAACAGTCCGTTGTTGGGGTGATGAGGATCCTTCATGATCCTACGGGCTCTGCTACTACACCTCCTGGTGTATAGCTCCTGCAAGGGGGGGAGGGTAGTTCCAGTGGTACGTTCAGCTGAACGCACCACCCTCTGCAGGGCCCGCCTGTCCTGGGCAGTACAGTTCCCAAACCAGGCAGTGATGTTGCCTGTCAGGATGCTCTCCACTGCTCCAGAGTAGAAGGACTTGAGGATCCTCACCGAGACCCGGAATTTCCTCAGCTGCCTGAGGTGGTAGAGACGCTGCCTCGCCTTTCTCACCAGAGTGTCTGTGTGAACAGTCCATGTTAAGTCCTCTGTGATGTGGACTCCCAGATATCTGAAGCTGCTCACCCTATCGACAGAAGTCCCATTAATCCACAAGGGCGCGTGCGTCCTCGATTGTGATCCACGCCTAAAGTCCACAATCAGCTCCTTGGTTTTGCTGACGTTCAGGTGGAGGCTGTTGTCCTGGCACCAGAGTGACAGGTCAGCCACCTCCTCGCGGTAGGCCTTCTCATCGCAGTCGGTGATCAGGCCCACGACCACGGTGTCGTCAGCAAACTTGATGATGGTGTTGGAGCTGGACCTGGCCACACAGTCATGTGTGTACAGGGAGTACAGTAGGGGGCTGAGGACGCAGCCCTGGGGGGATCCTGTATTCAGGGTGAGGGAGCTTGACATGTACTTCCCCACCTTGACCACCTGGGGGCGGCCTGTGAGGAAGTCCAGGATCCAGGTGCACAGCGGAGCATTCAATCCTAGCTCCAACAACTTGACAGCCAGTCTGGTGGGGACTATGGTGTTGAAAGCTGAACTATAATCAATGAACAGCATTCTCACATAGGCCCCCTTCTGGCCATCCAGGTGCGTGAGCGTGGTGTGCAGACGACAGCAGGTTTCACTCAGAGCCTGTTTGTGTTTGTGTTTGTTTTTGTTTGTTTTTGTGTTGGTGGCGTTATCGTCCACCGAGCCGAATTTAATCATTTATGTGGAACAGCCTGCATTAAATGTTGCTTGGCGGCACCCCTGTGTACAAGCTAAATGGTTTAGTCCAGGGTGTATTTAAGGCCACTCTTTTGATTGGTTTGGGTGCTTGGGTGGGTGCGTGGGTGGGGTCCATAATCTCTTTGAGTTTGCGCTGTGTAAATAGTTGCTCTGACCAAAAACACGGCGAGCAAAATAAAAAATGAAGAACTGTGAATCCGTCCCCAGACGCCCCTTTTCTTGTGCTCCACATTCCACACCCGGCCCCACCCCCACCCATCCCCAACTCCACCCATCCTCACCCCCACAGACCTCTTTGTTTTCGGCCCTCGCTTGGATGAACTCCAATCCCATTTCTGGGAAACTGTTGCAGAACCAGACTTGTTTTTGTCCCAAACGGGCCCCCAAGGCATTGTGGGGAACAGCTGGAGCCGGAGCCTCTCTCTCTCTCCGTCGCTGTCTCTCTCTCTCTCTCTCTCTGTCTCTCTCTCTCTCTCTCTCTCTCTCTCTCTCTCTCTCTCTCTGTCTCTCTCTCTCTCTCTCTCTCTCTCTGTCTCTCTCTCTCTTTGTCTGTCTCTCTCTCTCTCCGTCTCTGTCTCTCTCTCTCTCTCTGTCTCTCTCTCTCTTTGTCTGTCTCTCTCTCTCTCACACTTCGTGATCTTGTTTAGTGTTTGGATTGATCTGCAGAGAGAAACATGGCCTCCACCAGCGCCTCCATCAGCACCACCGTACCGCTGCTGCTGCTGCTGCTGCTGCTGAGCGCCGGGACGGAGCCGAGTTTGGCACAGGACACCGCCTCCACCTCCGTCTCTGCCTCCACCTCCACCTCCGTCTCTGCCTCCACCCAGCTCCCTGGGACCTATGCCAGAGGAGTGGAGTTGGTCCTGCAGCAGCTCAACTCCCACGCCAGTGTCCAGCACCACTTCCTCTTCTTCAGGACGGTGACCAAAAGTGACATTCAGGTAAAAACAAACAGAGGTGAACGGGGGTCAGAACTTGAACTCATAAGCAGCGGTGGAACAAAGTCTTCAAAGTACTCAAGTATTAAAGGTAAAAAAGTACTTAGTCTATAAGAGTTGATGGAGTGGGATGGTAGCGCCGCTCCCGGAGGTTTCAAAGTGTTTTATTTACAGATGAACAGTGTAACAACAACAAGAACATGATAGAATGTGTTGAAAGAACATGTTAAACTGTTAAAATATACAAATAATACCACAAGCATTTCACTGCATATATGTATGACCGTATGTATATGTATGTGACAAATAATCTCTTGAACTTTAACAAGCAGCGCTAGCATGGAATTTAAAAATGAGGAATATATTTAATGTGTTCTGTATGACTGGACAATAAGAATATAAATATTATATTTATCAGTGGAGATGATGTACATTAAATGAGGTGATTGAGGTACAAGTGATCAGATCAGATGTGGAACTGTTCCCATGTGTCATCAATGAAGCTGATCAATCATCAGATGATTCACCTCTTTCATTGAGTAGTCGTCATTTACAAAGGTCTGGAGCTGATGATCAGATTGATTGATCAAATTGATGATCGGATTGATTGATTGATTGATTGGTCAGATTCATGATCGGTTTGATTGATCCGTTAGATGAACAGGCCTGAGGTCACGTCATCGTCCCTGGGGAAGAAAACTTCATCTATTTTATTGTGAAGTCGCGGCCCCCTAGTGGGCTGTGGAGGAATTGCAAGGGCCACTACCACTAATTTGACTAATTACATTTCATGAAATATGTTGATTTACAGTTTATACATCTAATATGATAAAAGTTTGTGGATTAAAAATTATATGATAACACAATTTGTTCATATTTTAATTCATTTTCATTATTATTATGATTGTTTTTCCATTAATTATGCACCTTTCTGCCCTGAAGAGGCAATAAATCTACGAATGAATAAAGTCGGGAGATTGAGACGCTGAGGCCGTTCTGTGTCTGAATTGTAAACGTTGGGAGATGC
The DNA here is from genome assembly GCF_960531495.2 of Zeus faber. NCBI lineage: Eukaryota > Metazoa > Chordata > Actinopteri > Zeiformes > Zeidae > Zeus > Zeus faber. The sequence continues at coordinate 2,181,537 of NC_137206.1, read as the reverse complement.
GGGAGGGAAGGCCTTTCCAGATGATTCTGTAGAATCTGGATCACCGCGTGTGGAAACCAGCAGAACACAGGGCTGCACGTTGTGCTGCTTACTACACGGCTGCCTGCTAAGTAAAAGAAACTGAATATTGATTTGAAATGATTTTATAACTAACATGTCTAGTTCAAGAGCCTCCGCAGCAACGTAGTGAACTATTCATCCTACAAAACAAAAACATAACTAACCTGTTCACTGTTATAAATGTGAAATCAGAATCAGTTTTTTCAGCCAAGTCTCCTCAGACAATAAGAATTAAAAAACCTGAAGTAAATAAAATAATGAAATTTTAAAAATTGCTAAATATATAAAAATACACATAATATACAAAGTGTGTTATTATGCACAGGTTAAATTATTGGTGTAAATATAAAGGGTAAAAACTACAACTATGTATTTGTGTACTTGATCAGTTTACTGAACTGGACTTCATAGATGTAGTTTCTATGTAGCACCACAAGATGACGCCACTAGTGAGTGTCAGCATGAGCCTAGAGGCGGAGTGATGCGGTGACCATGGCAACGGTCAGTAACCAGAAATAACAGAGTATTCCAATAATACATAATATTATATAATCTAATATTATTTAATCATTATAAATAATATTTATATACAATCGATAAAACCGGCGTTTGAATAAGAGAGATATAAGGATACTTCATTTGTCCCCGGAGGGAAATCTCTGTGTCATCGCAGCTCACATTAAAATAGGCAAAAACAAACAAACAAATTAATTAATTGATGATGATGATGATAATAATAAGGCAATAGAATAAAAATAGAAAAAAGGACATGGCATTACACCTGGAAGTTGACTAGGGGATGAAAAAGTGTGAAAATATACAATAACTCTAACAATCAACGGTAAATAAAGCAAAACCTGCTGATCAACAATAAATATAAACTTGAAAAATAACAATAAAAATTGCCTCAAGAAATATACAGGAAAACTTGACATTTACCATGTACAACAAACATAAAAAACAATCAAATAAATCATTAAAATTAACCTAAAGACAAACAATGAACAGTAAATATTTGATAATGAAAAAATAAACCTAACCATAAACGTTAAATATGAGCTTTTAAATTGGAAAAAAAAAAAAAGTGAATGAATGTCGAACCAAACGGACTCTGCCTTGTGTTCCAGTCTGGATTCGGGGTGAAGTTCGTCCACCACCACTTCCTGCTGAAGCCCACCGTGTGTCCCAAAGGCAGCGCCGCCTCGGACGCGCCCAGGTGCCCCTTCAGGAACGACAGGGTGGGAGAGCCGCTCCGTTGTTCCAAAGATAAACGGCAGTGTCTGACCTGCGTAACCTCTGTAACCTCTGTAACCTCTGTAACCTGCGTAACCTCTGTAACCTCTGTAACCTGCGTGACCTGCGTGACCTGCGTGACCTCTGTAACCTCTGTAACCTCTGTAACCTCTGTAACCTGCGTAACCTCTGTAACCTCTGTAACCTCTGTAACCTGCGTAACCTCTGTAACCTGCGTGACCTGCGTAACCTCTGTAACCTCTGTAACCTCTGTGACCTGCGTGACCTGCGTGACCTGCGTGACCTCTGTAACCTGCGTGACCTGCGTAACCTGCGTGACCTCTGTAACCTGCGTGACCTGCATGACCTGCGTGACCTCTGTAACCTGCGTGACCTCTGTAACCTGCGTGACCTCTGTAACCTGCGTGACCTCTGTAACCTGCGTGACCTGCGTGACCTCTGTAACCTGCGTGACCTGCGTGACCTCTGTAACCTGCGTGACCTCTGTAACCTGCGTGACCTGCGTGACCTCTGTAACCTGCGTGACCTCTGTAACCTGCGTAACCTGCGTGACCTCTGTAACCTGCGTGACCTCTGTAACCTGCGTGACCTGCGTGACCTCTGTAACCTGCGTGACCTCTGTAACCTGCGTGACCTGCGTGACCTCTGTAACCTGCGTGACCTCTGTAACCTGCGTGACCTGCGTGACCTCTGTAACCTGCGTGACCTGCGTGACCTCTGTAACCTGCGTGACCTCTGTAACCTGCGTGACCTGCGTGACCTCTGTAACCTGCGTGACCTGCGTAACCTGCCAGACCTGCGTGACCTCTGTAACCTGCGTGACCTCTGTAACCTGCGTGACCTCTGTAACCTGCGTGACCTGCGTAACCTGCGTGACCTCTGTAACCTGCGTGACCTCTGTAACCTGCGTGACCTCTGTAACCTGCGTGACCTGCGTAACCTGCGTGACCTCTGTAACCTGCGTGACCTCTGTAACCTGCGTGACCTCTGTAACCTGCGTTACCTGCATGACCTGCGTGACCTCTGTAACCTGCGTGACCTGCGTGACCTGCGTAACCTGCGTAACCTGCGTGACCTGCGTAACCTGCGTGACCTCTGTAACCTGCGTGACCTCTGTAACCTGCGTGACCTCTGTAACCTGCGTAACCTGCGTGACCTGCGTAACCTGCATAACCTGCGTAACCTGCGTAACCTGCGTAACCTGCGTGACCTGCGTGACCTCTGTAACCTGCGTGACCTCTGTAACCTGCGTGACCTCTGTAACCTGCGTGACCTCTGTGACCTGCGTAACCTGCGTAACCTGCGTGACCTGCGTGACCTCTGTAACTGTGTAACTGTGTAACTGTGTAACTGTGCCTTCTCCTCCCCGCAGCCTCTCATGGACTGCACCGTCTGCTACAAACTCTTTGGGGACGAGATGGAGAGCTCCCCCAAGCCGTACGTCCACTGCATCCAGAAACCCAAACTCACGCAGGTGAGTCGCACCCGGCGGCCTCCGCCCGAATCGCTACTGAGCTGAGGACATGACTTGATGCAGAATTTAAGAATTTGCCTCTGAGGCGTGAAGGGGGAGCGCTCAGATCCTCCTGTGTGGTCTCGGTCCAGATCAGCCTGGTCCACCTGGGGGCCACGCCCGTTCATCCTGAGGTTTAATTGAAGTTTCACTAAAACCCAGTTTAGTTCTAATCTTCCTTCTGGGAATCGGACGTTTTAAACCAGGAGCAGAACAAGTTTGGGAAGATTTCTGACGAGGGCTGAGAGGCTGTTTCAGTGGGTCCAGGTTAAAGGTGTGTTTGTGACCTGATCCGCGTCCTAACCCCGCCCCCTACACTGCACGTCAAGACTGTTTTAGTGACGTGCTTCAATCAGTGGATTTCACTTTCCCATCATTTCCGCTTGAAGCCACAAGGTCGCCGCTCGCTCAAGATGCTCATTTTGTTTTCCTTGGGCGCGTTTCCTCCTCCGAGCGCTCGTTAGTCGTCAGTTCACTGAGCGCCACCGGCCGCGCCGCCTGCGTTTCGCAAATCTTTGCATTCTTGCCGGGAAAAGCGGGCGGGGCCACCGCCAAACGGAGCCAGCGTGCAGAGGAGCAGATGAGGCGCTCAACGCAAATAGGGGGATGGGGGATGGTGGCTCAGGCGGTAGAGCTGGTGGTCTAGTGATCTAAAGGTCGCTGGTTCGATCCCAGGCTCCTCCTGCTAGCATGCTGTAGTGTCCTTGAGCAAGACAATTAACCCCTCATTGCTCCTGATGGCTGCGTCCGTCGGTGTTTGAACAATTGTAAGTCGCTTTGGATAAAAGCGTCTGCTAAATGACTAAATGTAAATACATTGAATGTCTGTTTCTGATAAAGTACCAGTTCGATGAATGTGATTTAAAAAAAAAAAATAAAGAAAAGGAAAAAAAATGTAACAAGATGAATCCGACGGATTTCCACTTTAATAACACGCCTCTTGTTCTGCCGCCTTAGGGAATGAGAGCCTCGCGGATCAATCACTGCAGCAAAATGAGCTACAGCAGCGGAGCACCCACCCTGCTGGCGGTCTCCACCTAAGGACGGGTACACGGAACGGTCCACCCCACGCACCCCCACCCACCCCGCCCAGGGGGACTGATAAAATCTACTAAATAAAATAACACATTTAAAACAAATAAACTATCCCTGGGTTGACAATCCACACTCATTTCCCGCTGTTGGTCAAGGGAGACGGTTTAAATGTGATCGCGTCCTGATGTGTTTTGTGTTTAGTATCTTGTGAAACGCTCTTTTTAACTTTTTTCTATTGTGTGCGCATTCTCAGTCGTGGGACTAAAGTCCAAAAACACCGCTGATCCGTATCCTACTGTGGCAAAAAAAGGAAAAGGAAATGGAATAAAAATATATGAAACGAAACGGCAACATGTGGAGCGATGTGAAAATATTCAATACAACCAACACAATGAAATATGACCAGATACGCTAGATACACACAACCGTTCCGACGTGTGTGTTCGGCCGGGCGCGGCCCCCCTCCTCACCCACCCCCTCCTCACCGCATGACACTCCCCCCCGTTCCTTCCGGGCCCCGCCCCTCTCGTCCATTTCATCTCCCAGTGAACTTTCCTCCCCTTCGCTCACACGAGGTCACGCTGAGGAGGCTGCAGTCGCTTCAGGCCAATAACAAATTCTTAGAAATCCGCCGCCTTGGCCACGTCGCTACGGTCGGCGTCAGGCCCGCTTCACACTGAACACGGCAAACAAGGGGCGACGCCGGGGAAGCCTCTCTCTGGTTTTTAGAACAATCATTTCAAAGTAATGACGTTGTTGATGTTGGATGTCTCCATGTTTACTATCAATAAATCTACTTTTATACCTGTGGATTGTGTGTATTTATTTGTATTTTTTCGCACAACAGGAAGGGAGTTTTGAAACTCTCATCCATGGAACGCGCTAACTGTGCAGTTGATGCAGCGACTCTGTCGTAAAGCAGTTCTCCCATTTCCCCGACGTGTTTTGTGACGCGAAACTCAGACGCAGTTCGTCCGACGGCCACTAGGGGGAGGATCCGACTGTCACGTGCGATTACGGACTACGTGTGAAGCCGATATATTTATTGTATTATTATTGTGTTCTTTTATATAACATATGTACTATTATACGCAGTATACAATATAGCATATAGTCTACAATATACAGTGGGGCAAAAAAGTATTTAGTCAGCCACCAATTGTGCAAGTTCTCCCACTTAAAAAGATGAGAGAGGCCTGTTATTTTCATCATAGGTTCACTTCGACTATGAGAGACAGAATGGGGGGAAAGAATCCAGGAAATCACATTGTAGGATTTTGAAAGAATTTATTTGCAAATTATGGTGGAAAATAAGTATTTGGTCAATAACAAAAGTTAATCTCAATACTTTGTTATATACCCTTTGTTTGCAATGACAGAGGTCAAACGTTTTCTGTAAGTCTTCACAAGGTTTTCACACACTGTTGCTGGTATTTTGGCCCATTCCTCCATGCAGATCTCCTCTAGAGCAGTGATGTTTTGGGGCTGTCGCTGGGCAACACGGCTTTCAACTCCCTCCAAAGATTTTCTATGGGGTTGAGATCTGGAGACTGGCTAGGCCACTCCAGGACCTTGAAATGCTTCTTACGAAGCCACTCCTTCGTTGCCCGGGCGGTGTGTTTGGGATCATTGTCATGCTGAAAGACCCAGCCACGTTTCATCTTCAATGCCCTTGCTGATGGAAGGAGGTTTTCACTCAAAATCTCACGATACATGGCCCCATTCATTCTTTCCTTTACACGGATCAGTCGTCCTGGTCCCTTTGCAGAAAAACAGCCCCAAAGCATGATGTTTCCACCCCCATGCTTCACAGTAGGTATGGTGTTCTTTGGATGCAACTCAGCTTTCTGTCTCCTCCAAACACGACAAGTTGAGTTTTTACCAAAAAGTTCTATTTTGGTTTCATCTGACCATATGACATTCTCCCAATCCTCTTCTGCATCATCCAAATGCTCTCTAGCAAACTTCAGACGGGCCTGGACATGTAGTGGCTTAAGCAGGGGGACATGTCTGGCACTGCAGGATTTGAGTCCCTGGCGGCGTAGTGTGTTACTGATGGTAGCCTTTGTTACTTTGGTCCCAGCTCTCTGCAGGTCATTCACTAGGTCCCCCCGTGTGGTTCTGGGATGTTTGCTCACCGTTCTTGTGATCATTTTGACCCCACGGGGTGAGATCTTGCGTGGAGCCCCAGATGGAGGGAGATTATCAGTGGTCTTGTATGTCTTCCATTTTCTAATAATTGCTCCCACAGTTGATTTCTTCACAACAAGCTGCTTAACTATTGCAGATTCAGTCTTCCCAGCCTGGTGCAGGTCTACAATTTTGTTTCTGGTGTCCTTTGACAGCTCTTTGGTCTTGGCCATAGTGGAGTTTGGAGTGTGACTGTTTGAGGTTGTGGACAGGTGTCTTTTATACTGATAACAAGTTCAAACAGGTGCCATTAATACAGGTAACGAGTGGAGGACAGAGGAGCCTCTTCAAGAAAAAGTTGCAGGTCTGTGAAAGCCAGAAATCTTGCTTGTTTGTAGGTGACCAAATACTTCTTTTACAGAGGAATTTACCAATTAATTCATTAAAAATCCTACAATGTGATTTCCTGGATTCTTTCCCCCCCATTTTGTCTCTCATAGTCGAAGTGAACCTATGATGAAAATTACAGGCCTCTCTCATCTTTTTAAGTGGGAGAACTTGCACAATTGGTGGCTGACTAAATACTTTTTTGCCCCACTGTATATTTATATTCAACTATTATACTAGCATGGTGTGACATGTACTATATTATTACTTCATGCAATATATAAATATATTTATGGGTGGTGCGAGTCGGGGGTTCGGTTAACTGAGAACACACACTCGCACACCAACCCTACTCCACCCGAGCAGGGTCTGCGGGGTAGGAGGGTGCGAGAGATTTGGGTTCGACTTGCCTGAAGGACTCGCACCCCCGACGCCGCAATTTTAACTGCGATTACCAACAGCGCACGGTGAGCACTGGGGTTCTCCGGGGGGGGGGGCGGTGGCTGGCGGGTCGGTGTGGGGGCGTGGCGGTGGGCCCCTCCAGCTGGGCTGGAGTCCCGGTGGCTCGGGATGTGCCGCGACCTGGCGGGGCTGCGGAGAGCGCTGCGGGGTGCCTCCCGGGGCCCCTGGGGGGGCTGCGGAGAGCGCCGTGGGGGGACCTCCGTCTGGTCGGCTGCGGTGGGGCGGGCCTTGTCCTTGTGCGGGGCGTGGGTGGGCTTGGGGGTCCCGCCGGCTCGGGCAACACGGGCGGAGTGCCGGTCTGTCGCCGTGGTCCGGGTTCTGTGCCGGGCGGCTGCGTCTTGTGCCTGCACCTGGGGGTTGGTTGTACATGTGCGCCCCTGGGGTGCGGGGCCTCCTCCTGCTCCCAGGGACTGGGTCATGCTCCTCGGGGCCGGGCGTGGGGGTTGCTCTGCGGCCCTCTGGCTTCTCTGGGGTCCCCGGGGGTCTTCTGTGGCCGCAGGGGAGAGTTTGGGGGCTTCGGGGCCCCTTCCGCTGCTTGGAGGCGCCGTCACATAATACCAACCTTCTACAGCAGAACCAATGGGGATAAGTCATGTACACTCATCGGTTGACATCTTATACACACACACACACACAGGCGGTCCCATCACACACACACCACCACACTTGCTTGGAGTCCACCCCAGCAGCCTCCTGGTTGCATCCCTCTCCTTTTCTCCCTCATTTGCTGCCATAACTATGACAGGAAGAGGCCACGGGACCAGTTATAGTTCCAGTTGTCCTGGAGCTGATTCATTGTTTTTTAATACATGTTGGCGTGCAGTGTTCATGTTTCTATGTAAATGTTTGTTTCTATGTTTATTTGTCTCACCCGTGGTGATTCTCCCTCTTGGAGTAGTGATCAGTTAAAACATGGTAAGATGGTTCTCCAAAGAGGGGGTTGGTGGTGGTTGTGTAATATAAAGCTGTGCTCTGCTCGTCACACAGCTCGTGACAGGACAGAGTTATTGCAGCAGTTGTTGATGATTAAAGAATGAATAAATAGTTTCATTGCAGGTTGACAAGTTCAACTCCACTGGCAACTAACTCTGTCCTAGATGCAATGGAACAAGTACTCTGTGTTGTATGTCCAACATGCTGACAGCACAGTAAAAAATATAAATATATTGATATGGTGATACCAGTCTAGATATCATCTGGGGTTTTGGTTATTGTAATATGGTGACATAGTAAAATGTGTCTTTAAGGGGTGTTACAATAAAGTAATGCAGTTTTCTTAACTTCTTGCACCGTTGCAGATGTTCTAATCAATACCTTATCACATCCACATCACTCACCACGGTCCCTCTCACATTTCCTGTGTGAATAGCGTATGAAAGCACAGATAGCCGTCCCCAAAATGTCATGAAGTTATGGACATTGAGGTTTTCGTCTGTTGGAGAAAAATATCGTCCTCGAGGACACCAAGTGGTTCAGTTGTAGAAAACCTTTCTAAACTGTTTCAATCAATTACCATAACTTCTGTTGATCAATTCAAGTAAAAACATGACCTTCGAGGTTCTCCGCGTGCTCGTTGATGGGTTGGAGCGTTAATCAGAGGACGTAACACGAATTTAGGAGTTGGTCATATTTATTGTCAGGCAGAATCAGAAAATGCAGCAGGCTCAGTTCGTGAGGATTGGAACGAGCCTCGATCCTTCTTCCCTGGATCCTTATATAGTCTAATGTACGCAAGTGGTCACCAAAGGACATATGGATCACAAAGAACGGAGTACGTGCAAAACAACATGAGCAACATGCACGCAATCAGAAAAGTACAGGAAACAACATGCGTGCGACTGGTCACAAAGAACCGTTTCCAACCAGAGGCGCCATATTATTTATAACAGGTCCAAAGTCACTTGTACGTCTCAGGTCCTGACATGTACAGCCCCCCAGGGGATTGTGCTCGGTTGGGTCCTGGCAGCTCCATCATCCACATCATGTTTGGTTACCTCCTGCTGCTCCTCCTCTCACCCTCACCCGCACAATATAAAGTACAGTCCTCTGACTTCCAGCTCCACCTTGATTTTGTTTTTCTCTGCAGCTCTGCTCTGCCTGGAGAGGGAAACCCGAAGCCTGTAAGTAAGGAGCCCACCACACCCAAAACTGAACCGAAAATCGGAATAGGATTGTATGGATGTATCTTTCTCAGTAGGACTTTATCTGTAGAAATAATGATAATACAGCTGCCGGCAGGAATATACGGGGTCCAAGTTCCCGTTAAACAAACCATCACTTCGTATCGACACCGGTTACAAATGATAGTTCCCATGGAACGTGTCAGCAGTTTGTGCGGTCGCTCATCTTTACATTGGCATCGCTACTAAAGCGAGTTACAATTTCCCGAGTTTCCTATAAACGCAGCATCGGCTCGGGTTGTCTGTGTACGTAAACACTATGTAGTCCACAAGGCGCAGGCTCGGACTTGTATAACTTGTGGTGATGAGGTCACAAAGCGTCCCGCTCCTGAAAATAATCAAATTGCACCAACGTTCTTCCACTTGTGGTAAGTTTTTTTTTTCACTCATTTCTGCTCCGAACGTAGATGGATATTGATCAAACTGGAACAAGACGTCTGAGCCATCTGGGTTCTCACGAGACCCCAACCGTGTCTGTGCGTTCTGTCGTGCTTAGATACTTTTAACTCGAAAAATGCCAATTACATTAATAATAATAAAAATCAGAGCAATAAGAATAGTATCATTATAATTATAATTATTATTATTATTATACTGTATGTGAGATTAACAGGTTTTCGGCTGCAGAATATTTCCGGTTACGAATGAAAATTGTGTCATAAAAAAGATGTCAGTGTTTAGTCTGTAAAATGTACACAAAGTCCCTTTTCCTTTACTTTGTCTTTCACTTCAGCACAATGAGCAGGAACTTCTTGTCCAGAAATGACGAACTCCGCAGGGGAGACTTTCTCCTTTCCAACAACAGGGAGTGAAAGGCCGTCTTCCAGGTCAGTAACCCAAGCCTGCGCACAGTGAAATGTGTGTGTGCTGTTGCTCTGGCCACTGGGTGTGGTCAGGGCGTGGTTGTATATATTATATATATATATATACTGTTATATATATATATATATATATATATATATATATATATACTGTTATATATTAGATATATATATATACTGTTATATATTAGATTTATATATATATGGTTATATATTAGATTTATATATATATACTGTTATATATATACTTATATCTATATTGTTATATATTATTATTTATATACAGTTATATATTATATTTATATATATATGTACAGCTATATATTTTTATTATTATATGTACTGTTATTTATCATATTTATATATATATACTGTTATATATTATTATTATATATACAGTGGGGCAAAAAAGTATTTAGTCAGCCACCAATTGTGCAAGTTCTCCCACTTAAAAAGATGAGAGAGGCCTGTAATTTTCATCATAGGTTCACTTCGACTATGAGAGACAGAATGGGGGGAAAGAATCCAGGAAATCACATTGTAGGATTTTTAATGAATTCATTGGTAAATTCTTTGGTAAAATAAGTATTTGGTCACCTACAAACAAGCAAGATTTCTGGCTTTCACAGACCTGTAACTTTTTCTTTAAGAGGCTCCTCTGTCCTCCACTCGTTACCTGTATTAATGGCACCTGTTTGAACTTGTTGTCAGTATAAAAGACACCTGTCCACAACCTCAAACAGTCACACTCCAAACTCCACTATGGCCAAGACCAAAGAGCTGTCAAAGGACACCAGAAACAAAACTGTAGACCTGCACCAGGCTGTGAAGACTGAATCTGCAATAGGTAAGCAGCTTGTTGTGAAGAAATCAACTATGGGAGCAATTATTAGAAAATGGAAGACATACAAGACCCCTGATAATCTCCCTCCATCTGGGGCTCCACGCAAGATCTCACCCCGTGGGGTCAAAATGATCACAAGAACAGTGAGAAAACATCCCAGAACCACACGGGGGGACCTAGTGAATGACCTGCAGAGAGCTGGGACCAAAGTAACAAAGGCTACCATCAGTAACACACTACGCCGCCAGGGACTCAAATCCTGCAGTGCCAGACGTGTCCCCCTGCTTAAGCCAGTACATGTCCAGGCCCGTCTGAAGTTTGCTAGAGAGCATTTGGATGATGCAGAAGAGGATTGGGAGAATGTCATATGGTCAGATGAAACCAGAAATAGAACCTTTTGGTAAAAACTCAACTTGTCGTGTTTGGAGGAGAAAGAAAGCTGAGTTGCATCCAAAGAACACCATACCTACTGTGAAGCATGGGGGTGGAAACATCACGCTTTGGGGCTGTTTTTCTGCAAAGGGACCAGGACGACTGATCCGTGTAAAGGAAAGAATGAATGGGGCCATGTATCGTGAGATTTTGAGTGAAAACCTCCTTCCATCAGCAAGGGCATTGAAGATGAAACGTGGCTGGGTCTTTCAGCACGACAATGATCCCAAACACACCGCACGGGCAACGAAGGAGTGGCTTCGTAAGAGCATTTCAAGGTCCTGGAGTGGCCTAGCCAGTCTCCAGATCTCAACCCCATAGAAAATCTTTGGAGGGAGTTGAAAGCCGTGTTGCCCAGCGACAGCCCCAAAACATCACTGCTCTAGAGGAGATCTGCATGGAGGAATGGGCCAAAATACCAGCAACAGTGTGTGAAAACCTTGTGAAGACTTACAGAAAACGTTTGACCTCTGTCATTGCAAACAAAGGGTATATAACAAAGTATTGAGATGAACTTTTGTTATTGACCAAATACTTATTTTCCACCATAATTTGCAAATAAATTCTTTAAAAATCAGACAATGTGATTTTCTGGATTTTTTTTTCTCATTTTGTCTCTCATAGTCGAAGTGAACCTATGATGAAAATTACAGGCCTCTCTCATCTTTTTAAGTGGGAGAACTTGCACAATTGGTGGCTGACTAAATACTTTTTTGCCCCACTGTATATTGTTATATATTATACTTATATATATATATACTGTTATATATTATATTTATATATATGGTTATATATTAGATTTACATATATATATATATATATATATATATACTGTTATATATTATTATAATATATATATACTGTTATATTTTATATATATATATATATATACTGTTATATATTATACTTATATATACTGTTATATATTCGATTTATATATATGGTTATATATTAGATTTATATATATATACTGTTATATATTATGCTTATATATATATCGTTATATATTATTTATATACAGTTATATATTAGATTTATATACTGTTATATATTATACTTATATATATAGTGTTATATATTATTATTTGTATACTGTTATTTATTTTATATATATATATATATATATATATATACTGTTATATATTATTATTATTTGTATACTGTTATTTATTTTATATATATATATATATAGTGTTATATATTATTATTAAATTAGGGATTATTAGGCAGCTAGTGAACAGCTAAGTGTTGAAGTTGATGTGTTGGCCGTGTACAGGCATCGGACTTTATTGTGGTAATTGCAGGAGGATGGCAACTTCGTGCTGTTCGGCTGGAAGCCGGTGTGGGAGAGTAACACGGCGACCAAGGACGGCGAGCGCTTGTGCATGCAGGCCGACTGCAACCTGGTGATGTACGGGAAGAGCGGCGACGCCTGTTGGAACAGCGGCACCGCTAAAGATGTGCCCAACATGTGCCGCTTCCAGCTGACGGACGACGGCAAGCTGCCGGTGCAGAGGGAGGGCAAGGACATCTGGCAGAAACCATGAAATGAAATGACGGAGGTCACCAATAAACACAACAAATAAACCTGATGTGTCACTGACAATAAAGTCATTCAAATGAAGTTGCCAGTCTCCAGGTGTGAGACGCTTGAACCCACGGAAGAAGCAGAGTACACGTCCCCTGGATGACCTGCGGGCAAATATACACACACAGTATATATACATTTAAATAGGAGTTAATAATTGACATATGTAACTGTCTATTCCTGTACTTCTATATTTGCTTGTATTCATTTCTCTACTTTGCTGCTTTTATCTGTAAAAACTAAAAACCATGAGTCAACATCGTGGCGGGAACCTTTCGAACCTCGATCACAAATCAAATCCTTTCCGGCTCCGGCGGAAGTGACGTCGTGATCACGTGGTCTCTCTCTCTGGCGCGCGCTGCGGGGCCGTCGTGGGGGCGCGTCACCGCGCGTCGCCGCCAGGGGGCGCGCCGCGCTCGCCCGACAAAACCTCTTCCCGGGATTGAAAACCTTAGCGCATTTACGGTAACCACGGCGCCCGCCGACGCCCGCGAACGATCCGTCTGCGGCGAACAACTGTGGAAAATGAGTCGGGAGTCTGGAGTCACACCCACCCCCCCGGAGGAGGAGCCGTCCGCGCCTTTCACCCGCGACTCGGGGACCTCAGCCGGACACAGACGTTCGCTTGGAGCGGCGAGCGAATGGATGTAAACAATAACTACACGACCAGACATGGAATTATAAACTCTATCTAGTGGTAAGCGACAGATACAAACAAAAAACAACAACAACAACAACAACAACATGGTTTCAGTCATAAAAATAATAAAAAACGGAAAAACAAGATCCCATACAATAACTTACGTCGTTCAACGAACCAGAAATATATGAAAGACATTAAATATCAGCAAATGACCTTGACATTCACGATGAATTAGTTACGATTATTAAATCAACTTTTCCTCGGTGCGCGAACGGTTCGTTCGAGACGACCCGCTCGTCGGCCGCGCCGCCGCTCGCGTCTTTACGGTACTGCAGCGCCGCAGGAGCTGCAGCGCCGACGCGACGCGCGTCAGACGTCAGACGCCTCCCGCACGTCAGACGTCAGACGCCTCCCGCACGTCAGACGTCAGACGCCTCCCGCACGTCAGACGTCAGACGCCTCCCGCACGCCACAGCACCGGAGGCGGCGCGCGTCGCTCCCGCCTCGACCGACGCACGATACAGCGGCGCGTCCGCTCCGCAGCGCGCACGCAGCGTCCGCGCCTCTCCTCCCGCTCGGATGGGGGCGGGCACGGGGGGCGGCTCTCCTCGGGTTTGAGGTTCCAGGACCATTCGGTTGTTTTGGGTTTGGTTTTTTTTTCCTCTGCAAGATGCGCTGATCGCAGCCCGGAGCCGAGACCCGGAGCCGAGACCCGGAGCCGAGACCCGGAGCCGAGACCCGGAGCCGAGACCCGGAGCCGAGACCCGGAGCCGAGACCCGGGACCGGGACCGCGGACGGTCCGCCCCGCAGCCGGGCTGCATCTGAACATCAAGGGATTCTAATAACACTCATAATAAAATGACCATGTCTGTCCCGGAGCGGAACTCTGGGTCCGAGGGGAAGGAGGAGGAGAGCGAGGATGAGAGTGAGATCCTGGAGGAGAGCCCCTGCGGCCGCTGGCAGAAGAGGAAGGAGCAGGTCGGTGCGGAGCTCGTGGATTTAACGTTTCACTCGTGTTTTTTTCTGGTGTGTGTGTGTGTGTGTGTGTGTGTGTGTGTGTGTGTGTGTGTGTGTGTGTGTGTGTGTGTGTGTGAGTGTGTGTGTTGGATTCCGCACGCAGCTGGTCCGGTTCTGGTTCTGGAAGCCCCCCGGTCCCCGTCCCGCACGGACCTATGTCAGACCCGTCTGTGCCAAGTGCGGTTCCCCGGCGCACGGGGTCTGACTCGGGGCGGGATGGCGCGTCGCTGCGCGCAGCCACACACGGAAAAGAGATGAAGTGATGCGGAGGGATGGATGAAAAGGTTCCGGGGCAGTTCGGGTCCAAACCACAACGAATAAATCGATGAAAATGAATGTGTGAACGCGTGCAGGGCGGGCGGGCACGGAAGACGGAACAGGCTGAATTAAGTCTGGATTCCAACAGATCTCTGGCTGCTCTCGGTGCGCATTGTGAATTGCCAGAGAAAGTGGCGCATGGGAACCCGAAAAACACCCCAGCAACCCCCCCCCACCACCCCCCATCCCCTCCCCTCCCCTCAAAAAAGGCCAGACAGCCCCGTGTGGCCCCGTGTGGCTCCGTGTGGCCCCGTGTGGCCCCGTGTGGCCCCGTGTGGCTCCGTGTGGCCCCGTGTGGCCCCGTGTGGCACCGTGTGGCCCAGTCTCCCTCCAAGATCCCTTCTGTTGTTTAGCTGCTCAACTGGTTTGGACTCAGCTGGACCCCACACAAAACAAACAGGTCGTTCTCATGTCGATATGGTGATTAGAGCTGCAACGACTCGTCGATTAATCGATTAGTTGCCAACTACTAAATTAGTCGCCGACCATTTTGATAATTGATTAATCGTTTTCAGTGGGGTTGTTTTTTTTGTTTGTTTTTTTTTTAGGAGGAAATTTCCAAATTCTCAGATTCCAGCCTCTTAAATGTGGATATGTTGTGGTTTCTTAAGTCCTGTACCACAGTAGACTGAACGTCTGTGAGTTGTGGACAAAACAAGACATTTGAGGAGGTCGCCTCGGGCTTTGGGAAGCGACGATCGACAACAACTACAACTAATCCATTCATCGGTAATGAAAGTGACCGTCGGTTGCAGCTCTCATCGTGATGGACGTGGTCCGGGCTTTGGGGGCTTCAAGGCAGCATTACAAGTAGAGTACTACAGTTTTCTGAATGCTCTGCGTGTTCTAATCACCGGCTCTACCGGCCTGGTCCCAATATCCAAATGATCGATATGGAGGTATTTGGAGGTATGTGGAGGTATGTGGAGGTATGTGGCGTAAATTATATTCGTATTGTGATCAGATGCAACATAAGAGTGGTGTTGTAAACTGCTGAGTGATGGAGCGATGGGGCTCCTCTCTGTAACTGCAGATAAGCCGGGGGGGTTAT
Organism: Zeus faber; assembly: GCF_960531495.2. Taxonomy (NCBI): domain Eukaryota; kingdom Metazoa; phylum Chordata; class Actinopteri; order Zeiformes; family Zeidae; genus Zeus; species Zeus faber. Next base: position 2,165,801 of record NC_137206.1, on the reverse strand, counting down.
CTCTGCTTCGCACATGGACGACCGCCGCCGTCCAAACAAAAAACCCTAAAAACCCCGAACTAAAGACAAAAAAAAATACAATTTCCCTCCGCTGGGGATGGAACATTGAGTACGAGCGACTCTCTCCTTCGCCAACTCCTCTTGGATTTCTCTTTGAATCATTTGCTCATTATAATTTTATTATTTTAATTTTTCTTTTGAGTCTGTGCTGACTCAGTAGATTTGACTCGGATGGTTTATTACACACTTACCTTGTGCACACAATGGCTTTGCGTTGGTTTCCGTCTCCTTTCACGGTTTCTGTTTAACATTCGTTAGGTGTGGCGTTGAACATCGTGTTTTTAGGCTCCGCCTGATTTATCTCTACGATGCTTTTCCCCTCATCCCGGACGTTTCACACACACAAATTGGCGCCCCCTGTGGACAATGGCGATACTGCCCCCAGCGCTTCCCCCGGGAGCAACAGCTCGTATTGAAAAGTGACGGGCGTCGGCGCGTTTCGGGGTGTTTCCGAAACAAAATCGGTTTTAAGATTCACCATCCATACGCAGTTCTACGGCAAAATCCTCCTTCGGCGCGACAGCGATCCACGAACTCCAGCTTCTGGCGCATTTATTTCAGCCGATGGCGATCATTTTGTAAAATTGTCCGATTCCGCAATCCCGTGTCTCCTCCAAATTTAAGCCAATGTTAGAAATGTTGCAATGGGTAAAATCAGAATTGGCTGCGCTTTCATCAGTTGTGGTCGGTTAAATTAACTGTCTATGCACATGTTTACGTTTCAATGTTGAATGGCAATAGGAAGCTCATCTGCCGTCGGTACAGTAGGACGTGTATTATTAGGCCTGTACTGTGACAGTGGCATCAAATGAATGATGATAAACTGTATATTAAAGTGTCATCAGAATCAGATTCAGAATCACAATGACTTTATTCCTCCAGGTGCATTTACATGAACGAGGCATTTATCGCGGTAATTATTGGTGCGTGTCTACAAACGAGCAGCATTATAAAAAATATCTCAACAGTCAGAAAACATTAAACAGAATAAAAAGTTAAGAAAAAAACTTTGGGGCCAAATTGCCACAAATAACTGGAAAAAGCAGCCAAGAATAGTCAAATACATAAAACAAACCCAACATACAATGCAAACCTATGCACAGGAGAGGTTATTTGTATTGGTGTCAATTATGAAGATAAATCATTTGTTGTGTTTTCTCGGTTGTCAGGCATGTGACAGCCCCGGCAACGTAGCTTCCCTCTTCAAAACCTGAAAAAATATGAGCCTTTCAAAAATCAGGAAGAGGAATAACCTTAAAGAGGTGTGTGTGTGTGTGTGTGTGTGTGTGTGTGTGTGTGTGTGTGTGTGTGTGTGTGTGTGTGTGTGTGTGTGTGTGTGTGTGTGTGTGTGTGTGTGTCAGGCGGGCCGGGGCGTGCGCAGGACTGCTGAGCAAATAAGGCAGTGGGTGAGAGGTCAGCGCTCACACTCGCAGCTTCTTGTCACAAAACAAACAGCGAGCGGGGAGCAGCAGCACGGGCACATGGCCCTGTTGACTCGCAGCGAATGATACGAGCTGGGGAGGGGGGTCGTATCCTAGGCTTGGGCGACATCCAAAACTTCTGTCGGTCCCCGCCCGAATATCGCGATGAACGTTATTTTGTTCGACGGGGGGCGGGGGTGGGCGGCGGAGACGCGCTCCCCTCACGCACGGCTGCGCGTCGCGTTTTTCTTCCCCGGACAAAACACTTTATTTGTTTTATTTTGGGGGAGGGGCCAAAGGTTTGCGCCGGAAAGCGGATCCGGCTCACGTGACGGGCGGGCGGAACGGACCCTCCCGTTCCTTCCGGGCGCTTTGCGACGACAGGACGAAACAGGCGGAAGCTTCCAAAATGCACAGGGATGATACCTCAGCGGGGAAAACAAAATCAATATCGTGGGTGTGGTGGCACGTGGGGCGATATTTGATATGATCGAATACTGGCCGCGGTCTAGTGTGTTCTGATGTTACGGAACAGTGTTGCCCAAGAGCTCAGCGGGTTCACACATACACACACACACACACACACACACACACACACACACACACACACACACACACACACACACACACACACACACACACACACACATACACACACACACACATACATACACACACGTACACACACACATACATACACACACGTACACATACACACACACACACGTACACACACACACACGTACACACACACACACACACACAGGGTTGATTTCAGCAGTGTGCTTGGGACGCACCAGGTCCTGCGCCGCTCCCAGTGTTTTGACTCCCAGGAGCCACCAGACGAGGAGTTTATTCTCATTTACTGTCGTTGGAGAGTTCACGAAATCAGTGGAGGAGTCGAAAACCGGGTCGCTCTTCTTCAGTATGTCTGATATGGGGATCGATATCTGATTTTCTTTGCCGGGGACCTTCTCAGATACTGGTGCTGGGGCGGAGCGATGTGGCCAAAATATCGTCATATCTCCAGAACCATGTATCGTGTCACATATATCACGATGTACATGTTTTATGTATATTCAATTAGTAAGTATGTTCATATTTTATTCAACACATGATGAAGCCTATCTGTGAGGCGGCGCAGCGCGGGACCCGGCTTGTCGGGCTTTCAAATCCACGGAAGCGGGAAAACAGGCGGAAAAAAAATGAGCTATTTTGAAAAAAATCTTCAATTATTGAGGATGTAAACTTTCGTTCGCCGAACAGCGATGGGCAAACATGTTAGAAGCGCTCCGGGAAAAGCTGCTGATGAGGTGAAACAACATGTCCGCCCGCCCCTTTTTTATGGGGGTACGGTGCACGTGGTCATATCGCGCGGCTCCCGCCCGTTGTCCGGGATCATCTTGCGATTCGGCAAATACTTCTACGGATCGTTGAACTGTCCGCCCTGGAGGTTTTTCTGGAGCTTTCTCTTCGTGTCGCTTGGAGCTCTGCTCGGCTTGAAGGACGGCGATGGCCCTGGGAACCGGGTGGGGCAGCGGGCGGGGCATCGGGCGGGGCAGCGGGCGGGGCAGCGGGCGGGGCAGCGGGCGGGGCGGGGCAGCCGGCCGGGCAGCGGGGCGTCTGGTACGTCAGCCCCGCGAAGCACCGGACCGGCGGGGCTTTGGTCCCTATTTGTAACCTTTTGAGCTTTGTAGGCGGGAGGGGGAGGCACGGGAGGCGCGGCCGCTGCTCGCCCGGCAGTGACTCACAGGGGTGAGAGGGTGAATATGTGGAGTGCTACGTGACGGTCGGAAGGCCCGGCGGCGGTAGCGGCGGTGGTGGCGGCGTTTCCCAATTCACCACGCGCGTCACTCCTCACACCGTCTGAGCACTGACACATTCCTGCAGCCTCAGTCACTCCACTGTTTCTTTTGACGCCATGTCAGGTCATCCAATCTGCACATTCCTTCTCAGAGGCAGATATAGAGCAGGAGGCGCTTTGCTTCTGTTAAAGTGGTAAACAAGTCAAATCGTTTGTGTCGGGTGGATTTCACTGCAACCCCCAGAATTCCATTCGAAACGGCAATTTTTATTTTATTTTTTTCAACATCCGGGTTTACTACCCTCGCCTCCGCAGGACGTCACTGATGAGCACATGCATGATGCAAATATTCTATTAAGTATATAAAGTTTATTAAGTGCGAGCAAAATAAAGTTTCAAATGTGGGATTCTTCAACAAAGTAATCGTATGGATTTCTGCTTTAATGGATATTTTAAAACATATCCCACATGCCCAATTTAAATGTAGCAGTATGAAATGATTTATTATCCTTATATCTGTAAATATACTAAACTTTGCACTATATCGATAGACATGGTGACACATATTCTTTAGAAAATCTCTAGTTAAAGAATGGGACTGTCGGTTTCCTGCCTGATTTTCATCTTTTTCTTCCGTGTTTGAACCAGTGGCTTCATTTCAGCACGAGGGACGATAACACATCTCATCCATCCCCATGTTTGAACGCGGAGGACCCCCCACGTAGACCCTCACCCCGCCCAGGGGCCCTCCACGCTGCGTGGTTAGCCTGCAGAGCAGCCTCCGTCGCGACCGATACCGCCGAGAAAAACACTGTTTTTTAAAGTCACGACGTTGGCATCTCCGTGGACGAGCTCCCAGAATCCAAAACGTATGAACAAAGGCGGTGGCGGCGCCGCCCGTTGGATTTCTGTTCTGCAACAGAGCCTCCGTGGCGGCGAGCGTGTCGGGAGCAGGCCGCTCTAATGAGCCGCACTCCGGCGACGCAGGCGGCGACACGTGCCGGCGTCTCCCCGGAGGTGGAGGGAGCCGTGGGCTCGGCTCCGCCCGCCGCAACCAAAGCCTTCACCGGCGCTCCACCCGTCCCCGTGTACTCTGTCGCCCGACGGCGGGAACCATTAGTGTGGCGGAGTCCATTAATCCCTGATTGTTTTTCCCAGCGTGCCGGTGGGAAAGCTTGAATTAGATTTAACTACAGTTTGTCAGCGTTCCTGCGGGGAATTCAAAGGCGTTAATCAGCCGTTTTTAGCAAGTTGCCTGGTGCTTTAAAGGCAGAATGAAGCTGCTGTGACAGACATGGTCTCACACAAAATGGCAAAAGGTTAATGACGGATATGTGAGAATGGTGACTTACATTTTGAATTAGAAAGTGGAGTTTATTCAAGTCGTCGCCGGGGTTTTAATGTAGGTGAAGCCTTGCAAAGAGGAACGCAGATAAAATATCATTGTGAATAATAATAATAATAATAATAATAATAATAGAATAAAGACAAAACAAATAGAGCAGTAATAATGCAGCATAATGACATTTGAAAAAACAACATGACTCTAAGCTGCTGCTGGGCCAACGAGGACGGACTGGTAATGGATACGTAATGAGCCTTTAATCAGGCCTGAACCTCTAATGGTTGAAGTGTGTGATGAAATATTAATTGCGTTTCAGTTCAGACGGCGACGCCGCCTTCTCCGAGGGAAGTGATCCACGTTGGATCACGTCTCTGAATCCCAAGAAACAACTTGATTTCTCACTGCGAGGAATGATATTCCTGCCATTTTCCTACTTTGTTTTTTTTGAAAGCACCGTGGAGCCGTCGCTTCCATCCTCATGGCTGAGGCAGCAGAGATGAGGGTGAGGAGGAGGATGAAGAGGAGGATGAGGGTGAGGAGGAGGAGGAGGAGGAGGACGAGGGTGAGGAGGGTGAAAAGGAGGAGGTGGGTGAGGAGGAGGAGGAGGAGGAGGGTGAGGAGGAGGAGGAGGGTGAGGAGGAGGGTGAGGAGGAGGAGGAGGAGGGGGAGGGTGAGAAGGAGGAGGAGGAGGGTGAGAAGGAGGAGGAGGGTGAGAAGGAGGAGGAGGAGGAGGAGCTGGCACTGTGTTTTTTTTCTTCATGACGCCTTTTAATGGCATCACTGTAAACGTTGTGTTGACACGATGAGCTCAACAATCAAATCAAATCTCAAGTCTGAGTCCAAACCTGTTCATTCATCATCAGTTCCCAACAGAGTAAAGTAAGAGGCGGAGGTAGAGTTAGAGTAAGAGGTAGAGTAGAGGTAGAGTAAGGTAGAGGTGGTGGTAGGGGTTGAGTTAGAGCAGAGGTAGAGTAGAGGTATAGTATAGTAGAGGTATAGTATAGTAGAGGTATAGTATAGTAGAGGTATAGTAGAGGTATAGTAGAGGTGGAGTAGAGTGTCTTTTTGGTTCACTCCAGTACAGCCTCCGTAACTCGTACTTGAACATCCTCCTCCGTCTCCTCTTCTCTGCCGCTGCTTGTTTTCCAGGTTTGTCCAGATCCCTGCTTCAAATCACTAAAATAGACTCCCAGCGCCACAGACAACTGGCGGGTGGAACGGAGGCCGTGAATCATAACCTGCCTCCACCGGCGCGCTCCACCTTCTGGTGTCCGATGACATGTTTTACCACCGTTTCTTTCTCCAAAGGCCGCCGCCTCCGGCCGGGTCCCACCGCCGCGTCCCACGGCCGCCATGACGCCGAGGCCCCTCCCCCCCCCCCCCCCCCCCGGGCTTTGCTTATTGCTCATGCTTCAGGTATCTGGAGGTGCATGGTTCCAATTACGGGGGGGAATTTGGGGGCGTTTGACCCCGCCCTACTTAAGACTTGGAACCCCCCCCAAACTAGGTAAAAACAACAGGTTGGGGCGGAAACGTTTATACGTCCTTCTTAACTGTCATCGTGAACATAGCAGTATATTTCCCGCCGTTCTGCCTGGAAGAATGTTGTAGTAGGTTTTCAGACACCCCTGAGGTGGACCGTACCATTACGCTGAGCACCGTCCTCCACAGCTCAGGTCACAGTCGTTTTTATTCCAAACAAAGCCAATAAAAACACACACAATGAGTGTGTTTTTATTGTAGGTGTATTTATTTTCCTCTGTTTTCTAATTCAACGACTTGTTATTAGTATCGTATGGTAGCTACTATAACTCTGTGGAAGTGCAGCTACAGCGGATTACGTTGAGCAGGGTGCACCTCCTCCACCCGGGCACGTGGGTTCCAGCCAGTGGTAAAACTGTTTACACCAAACAACTGTCTGTCCTGGCGCAGCCTGTAAGTGCCTCGTCGCTGACTGTGCATTTTAACACACAGCTGTTGAGAACGGGGCGAGGTTTTGGGAGCGTCTGCAAGGTGTGTCTTATCTAGGGGGGGTGAGACAGAGAGAGAGAGAGAGAGAGAGAGAGAGAGAGAGAGAGAGAGAGAGAGAGAGACAAGAACCAACCCAACAGCAAGATAATCCGTGCGATGGCGCTTCACACAAACCCCCACGTCCGAGAAGTGGAATCGCCGGGCGGCAGCTCAGTTACAAAAAGAAGGAGAAGGCTGATATGGTAGGGATGACATTTAGTTTGGAGTGCAGTTGATTTCAATTAAAAAAAATGTATTAAACAAAAATAGCATCGTTTGAGATGAAATCAGATTTTCAAATTTTCACATTTTTTCAGGGGGAAATCAATAAAACAGTAAACTTCAGTATCAACAATTGGTAGTTTAAAAGCCGGCGATCAAAAAAACAAAACAAAACAAAAAACTCAGTAAGGCCACTAAATAAAGGCTTTTTTTTTTTTTTTTTTTATGATACCCTGGTGATCATTTTGAGAATCGCTTCTCGTGATATAATTTTTTTTTTTTTTCCCTCTAATCCCAAAAAGATGCCGTTGTCAATCCCTTCGCTTAAACACAGATCGTGTTTAGTATAATTAAAGGGGCTCGGCGGCCCGTGAGTAGCTTCTGGACGGGCCGGATCTGGGCCGCGGGCCGCCAGTTGCAGCCCCCTCGACGGGCTAATAGTGTGCGCCGGGTGCGTCGTCTGGATCCCGTTGCTACGAAACACCGGGATGCGGCTCCGTCTCGGAAACACCACCTCCTCCTCCATCTCCTCCTCCTCTTCCTCCGCCTCCTCCTCCTCCTCCTCCTCCTCCTCTGACTCTTGATTCCATGTTCACGTTTTGTGTTCACATGCCAGTCGTAAAGCTGTGATGCTGGAATCTAAATGAAATCTATGAACTTTAAATAATCTATTTTTACTGATCATCTTTTCTTTGGGTCGTCGTCTAAAAGTACCAAACTGCTCCTTCACTTGACAGGAAGCCAGTGACGTGTTTTGGGCAAAACCGCTGCTTGTTTTATTTCGTTAAGCTCTTGCATCCACAAAACAGAAATGTCACTTAAAGTGCAAAATTTTGCAAAATTTGAGCGTTTGCAACACAAATAAAGTATATTTATTTGTTTTAAATGCAAAAGCTTTGAGCGTTAAAAAAATTGAACATTTAAAAAAAATTTGAGCATTTCAAATTTGAGCATTTCCTGCACAATCGGTGCCATCTCCAGTTTGTTTTTCGATGACTTGGCTCCATCACTGCTTCTCATTTTCTATAATGTTTTGGTCTGGAGTAAGACCTGGAAAAACCAAACCAAATCAATTCCCAGCACTTAGTCTGAACACTGTGAAAAGGGAAGACTCGTCCAACCGGCACGTCTCAGCCGCCACCGTACCGGACGTGGAGCCCTGTGCCTATTCCCTCTGGACCGTACAACTGTAGTAACGGTGCTAACGCTCTGCTCCGTATCACTCCTGGAGATGCGTCTCCGCGGAGCGGAGCCGATGGAGCCGATGGAGCCGATGGAGGGGATGGAGCTGATGGAGCCGGTTGAGCCGTGCGGGTTGTGAAACATGAGCAGCCTCGCTCCGGAGTTGGCCCCGTCAGCATTTTCCGCTCCACCTGCGTGAAATGGCAGCGGCAGACGGATCTGGTGTGAGATGGTGTTTTCGCAGGCATGGCCGCCGTGTCCCGGGGGCCCCGTGTCCCGGGGCCCTGTGTCGAGCTGTCGGAGCGTTTCAAATCACACGTCACCTGTTTCCCCAGAGATGGGTTTGAGTTCGGGGGAAGCCTTCTACAAAGGTCACATTCCCAGAGTCCCGGCCTGTGGGAATGGAGTCAGTTTCCATGTGTTTTGTACGGGCGCCGGCTCCGTTCCGTTTATTTCCGTGGGCGTTGGATTCAATCGGCCGTGTTTCCAATTCCGTTCGAAACCTCAACGTCAAACCTTGTTTGCTTTTTCGACAGCCCGGGTTTTCCCTCGTCCTCGCTCTGCAACGTCACCTTGTTGTTCCCCTTCTTCCGATGGATTGATCTGCTTCTTCCCTGTGGTCACTTGAGGTGGTTGGGGATATAAATGTTTGTTTTTTTTGGTGGATGTCCATCTATAGCGACGGTTTCCTGACCGCGCTGCTTCAGCAAACTCGCCGTGACTCCCTTCGACTCCGTCTCAGCAGCTCCTCGTTTCGAGACGGAGCTGCTGGGGTCATCCCTCCGTCCGTATTGATCCGATAGTGTCGTACATGTTCTGTAGAGCTCATCCTGTATACTCTGTCATATGGAGGATGTGGCTGATTTCTAATGGGAAACGCTTTCAATTCAAGGTCTGTGTGAGATTTGTTGATCAGGTGATTTATTTATTGACAGGTGGATCAACCGGTTCTCGGTCTGTGGAGTCGGGAGCTTTGTTCCGTCCGCAACACGGGGACTCGAGTAAGGTGGCGACGTTGGGACCTCAAGTCCCCCCCCCCCCCCCCCCCCCAAAACTTTTAACCATTGGCTCTGAGTCATTTCAGTTGGGCAACTCTCCGGAGGCGTGGACGGTGTTTGAAGCCGATGAACTTTTGCTTATTCTATGACAACGGCGCCTTCAATGCATCAGGACGATGTCAACGTTGTGATATGAGATAAAGTTAAATGTCGTCTTCAAGGAGAGCTGCGTCCTCCAGACTCCTCCAGCTCCCGATCGACGCCTGTTCTGACCGTCTCTCCAATATTTCCTGCGCGTGAATCACCTGTGAAAGCAGCAAGAGTCGTCCTCAAAATAGAGACAAATCACCGGCAGAACAAACATCGTGATCTTCTTTCTTACATTTTTGGACTCCAACCAAATATTGTCCCCGCCGCGCTGAAGCTCCAGTGCGGCGCTCTGCACGAACGCGGCGCACTGGACGACGCACGCACGCTGGTGTCTAATCTCTGCGTCGGCCTGATCGGACTCAACTGGGCTCAGTTGTTTAATGTGTTCGTGAGAGTCCTGGCGGGCGGTCGCTCCGAAGGTTACTCCCGGGCGTTGTGGCGCTCGGCGCGTGTGGTCCAGGCCGATCCCAGCTGAGGGAAGCGTATGGCGTAACACCTCGGCTTTCCAGGAAACACACACACACACACACACAGACACACACACACACACACACACACACACACACACACACACAGGTTTACATGGAGGTAAGAAGTTGTTTGTAATTGCAAAAAAAACGCCCTGTGTGAACCAACACATTATACTGTTGGTTGCACTTCTTCTTTTCTTGTGTTATCATGCAGTGATAAAGTACCTTCCTAATTTAGGATCTGAAGAAGGACGACACACTTTTTTCCGCATCGTTTTTTTTTTTTCAGTTCTATTCCAAGCTTTCAGATTATTGGAATGAGTTGGAATCGCCGTAGTTCAGAGTTTGGGTAAGGATCTGAATTCCAATGCCATTTAAAGACCACTCCCTGTGGAGAAGCAAGGAATTGTCTGCCGATCGGCCTTTGAGCAAGGCGTCAAACCCCCCCGGGCTCCCGTCGTGCTCCGGGCTCTGGGACGGAAACTTGACCCGTCCTCTCCGCCGCGCGGGTGACGATCGGACCCTGCGACGGCGTAAAACCAGGAGGCGTTTCAATTGCGGAGAAATCCTCGAGGTATGCGAGCGAGTTCCAGACTGTACCCGGGCTCCTGGAGGTATTTCCCCCAAAACGAATCGGGCAGACGTTTGAGAGGTAAAGATGACGTAGGAGGCGTGGCCATGGGCCTGCCACTCAGCAAATAGGACCTTACTCAGATTACAGAACCTCCGCTTCGCCAGCCGACATCTCACCGCTGCCGCCGTCCGGCACAGACCCTCTTCGGGGCGCTTGGGGATCGGTGCATTCGGCGTAACTCAAATGTTCTTCCCTGGTTGCTGCCGTGCACCGGCCGGTTTAGTGTCGCAGGCGCCGAAACGGGTTCGATTTCCACGGAAGAGCCAGGGTTGCATTGGCCCGGCGCGTCAACAATGCCCATCACTCAGGAAGGAACCTGATGAATTAGAGATAGACAGGATGGCTGAATGAACTGCCCCCACACACCGCAGGGATCCACTTCAGTCATACAGACATCCCCACACATTTTTGGATCATATTGTCTCGTCAGCAGTAATTTAGACCACATGTGATGATATCTTAAGCTCAATAGTTAAAGTGGTAATCTGCGAGGGTGTTTTGTTTAAAACAAAAGTGAATTGAATACAAATACCCTGTGTTGTATACCAAGCCCGCCCCGGCACAAGTGTGGGATATATATATTTTTTAAGTCATATTTGATGACTTTATTTAGCTGGGACTTCTCAAGAAAGAGCCATTTAATGCACATGCATTATGAATGTTCTTCTCTATATTCTATTTCCATTTTTGATGGCGGGGTCCGCCACACGGGCAAGAAGTGAAAGGCAGCTGCGGTGGATTTGCTGCACGTGACTCGTTGTGGTCGGTAAACTGTCGATTTCCAAAAAATACTCACCACCACCACCGCCACAAGTGACCAAGAAAAATAACATGGCAGTTCTGAATGGGATTCTGGGTGTTTTGCAGCGTAATCCCCCAACGCAGATGATCTGGCGGATTTCCACTTTAATCTCACAGCGGTTCTGTATCACAAAAAAAACAACTAAAAAACGATGGAGTCAGATCTAATCACATTCCGACGCGCGCATTCCTCCCAGGATCGCTCCCCCCCGCCTGTGGAGGGCCAACCATGGGATGGATGTGCGCAACCCCGCCTAGAAAACTGCTTCCCTCCGTCAGCTCGCTCCCTCGTTCCCTCTCCTCCCAGTTTGCTTCCTCCATCTGATCTGACCTCGCCTTGTACGAGTCGGAACGTGGAGCGCTCCGACTCCTCGTTCCATGTTGTACCTTGTTTCCCTTGTTGTATTTAGATCAGTTTTCTGTGGCGCTCTTGGGAAGCTCAGCGTCGGTATGAGCTCATGTGAGTGAGATCTTCCAACTTTTTCGGAGCCCCGAGAACATTCGGCTTCCCTGTCAAGCGCTCAAACGCGCCCTCCCTCCGTCGGAGGGTTCGCCAAGTCCTTCCGAGCTCCACCCGGCGCCGCCCCGTTGGGTGGGCTGCGACGCTGGGGCCCCCGCGACGCTCCGCTGTGGCGTTCCAGTGGCAGCGAGACAATTAGTCTGTGTGGCCAGGGTGTGTAAACCGGCGGGAGAAGAAATGACCTCTCTCGACGGAAAACTTGAATAATTGGGAGGGCTCTGCTGAGCCGCGCCACAAAAACAAGTCATTTGCAGCCGCTATTCAAAGGAGTGCGACGGGCTCCCCGCGTTCACCTGGAGGCAAACCGCTTTTTTATTTTATTTTTTTATTAACGCCCCCCCCGCGTTGTGCTCCGGGGGGGGGGCACATCCAATTTGAGCGCCCGCCGCTATTCCGGGAAAGTGAATTGTTGTTGTTCGCCCCCGAAAGGAAAAAAACCTGACCTGCTGCAGAACACTCCATCTCTTTTGTGTAAACCTTCCCCACTCTGCTCCACTTCTGTCTGGTGCCACTTCTTTATTGCTGAAGGGGGTTCCAGCTTTACAGCAGCTTGTAAAATTCCCCACAGAGCCGATTATAACCAAAAATAGAGGCCGGGACCTGGACTTTGACCTGGATCCGGACCCCGACCTGGGCCTAGAACCGGGCCTGGACCTGGGCCTGGACCTGGGCCTGGACCCGGACCCTATTCCCTGTCATCTGTGTGAGGATTTCTGTTGTGATTGGCATAGTGTGTGTGTGTGTGTGTGTGTGTGTGTGTGTGTGTGTGTGTGTGTGTGTGTGTGTGTGTGTGTGTGTGTGTGTGTGTGTGTGTGTGTGTGTGTGTGTGTGTGTGTGTGTGTGCGCCCCCAGTAAAACCACGAGTGGGAGACAGAAACCATTAGCCCTTTCACACATGCAACTAAACCCAGAAATATTCGTGAAATGTTCTGTGGTAGAAGTTTCTGTTTCTTGTGCAGATCTTCTGTTACGAAGCCTCAAGTTTGACATCCTCACGTACAGCACTCTGACAGGACACGTGTGATTCTGCCACTTGACCAAAGTGTGCATTTTATTGCAGATTTTCGATGTAAAACAACAAAGGTAGCACCTCAAATCTAATCCGTTAAAACGTGGTGCCCTACTCACCTCACTCAGATTACCAAACCTCCAATGTTTTACAGATATGGGAAATAAAATTGTAAAATAATTTTTATTAAAGCACTGTACTTAAGTAGTTTTGAGGTATTCCTTCTTTACTAAAAAGTTAAACACTACGGGACAATGGAGGGCTTTTATTTGGTTGAGCGGAAGAACGGAGAATGTTGAATGAAGGGCTTTTATTTTGTTGAACAGAGACATGGAGAATGTTGAATGGAGGGCTTTTATTTTGTTGAACAGAGACATGGAGAATGTTGAATGGAGGGCTTTTATTTTGTTGAACAGAGACATGGAGAATGTTGAATGGAGGGCTTTTATTTTGTGGAATAGATGCACAGAGAATGTTGTGAATGTAATATTGTTCTTTATATTTATACTTGGACTAAATGATGGCTTATGATTCGCACCTTTTGGCGGAGGGGACAAACCTGCAGGGCTGAATCCAGGAAGGTGGTAGTCTGGTCCGGTTCTTCTCTCCAATGGAAACACGACTAATAATTCTCATTCGTCTTCTGCTCGAAATCTCTGATCATCTATTATTCATGCGCTCAAGGGGAAGGCTAAAATTAGTTCATCAGGCTAACGGCCACTTGTTCACTGCTCTGCATGGCACCATGTTCTCCCCTTAAGGAGGATTTGATGGTGTTAGAAAGTAGCATTGAAGTGTTCCACTATATTAATGTTCGGAAATGTTCAACTTTTTCGGCGTCGACCGAATTGTGTCAATGCCGCCGTGTGTCGTGCTATGGTGAAAATTTGGGGTTTATCTCTTCTGCGTTTTACTGTAAGAGAGAATGAGTCATGTCATCTTATTTTTGTTAAGATGTTCTTTTTGTTCTTCATATACTAGAGTCGGATATTAAAGATGTTTTTTAACCAGTATAAATGACCTGTATCTTAAAGTTTGCCTCATAAAAAAAAAAAGGAAATTGGTATCGAAAAAGCACAGTTTGGGAACTAGTATCAGTATCAACATGTTGTATTGGTTCCCACATGTAAACAGCACTTGTACTAGTATTGTATTGGAGTATTGTAGTTGTGTACTGAACATCCCTCCACGTGATCCAGGATGATCAGAGGAGTCTTGGAAATTATTTAATCAAGTTCTCTGGAATTAGTTCAAATTCCCAGTTTTCTGGCAGATTTAAAAAAAGAATTTAGTGAATTAAGGGACAGAATACTGGAATTAGGGACGTAACCTTCTTTTCATCGACCAAGTACTGAACGCTCACTCTGATGGACTGATACTGATACTACAAAATGTGAGTCTTGATTATTTTGGGTCATTCATTCATTCGCTGCTCTGTTTGAACAAACTCAGTTAAAACATCAAACTGTCCCCGAGATCCAGAAATATGACATGAAACAGGAACTCGGGGTTTTGGTGCCGGGACGTTTCTCTGAGTACAAGCAATAATACGACACTACAATTGATATTTTTCCTGGAGGTGGGAAAAAATCCAGGTCCAGAAGGTGGAGATCCTGCCAGGTTTTGGCTCCAGCCCTGCACGGATGCACAGAGAATGTTGAATTGGGGGCTTTTATTTTGTGGAATGGATGCATGGAGAATGTTGAGTGGGGGGCTTTTATTTTGTGGAATGGATGCATGGAGAATGTTGAGTGGGGGGCTTTTATTTAGTTTAATGTATGCACAGAGAATGTTGAATTGGGGGCTTTTATTTTGTGGAATGGATGCAATGAGAATGTTGAGTGGGGGGCTTTTATTTTGTGGAATGGATGCATGGAGAATGTTGAATGGAGAGCTTTTATTTTGTGGAACGGATGTATGGAGAATGTTAAATTGAGGGCTTTTACTTTGTTGAACAAATACATGGAGAATGTTGAATGAAGGGCTTTTATTTTGTTGAGCGGATGCAAGGTGAATGTTGAATGGAGGGCTTTTATTTTGTTGAGCGGATGCACGGATGGATCTCCATCTCTGCTTGGACCTCTGGGTTGGTGCCCAAATCCACACGGTTGATGCAAAACCCTGTGATGGAATTTTACTTTCGGAACCCAGATCTTCCACCTCTGCCTCCAAGGTCACACCTTTCCACCTCTCTCTGTCTTATGCAACGGGACTTAATCAGCACAAATAACCATTAAAAACCATGATAAGATACGTGCAGAAAAATGCAGCTGCCGACTGAATATCTGAGGGGGGCTGTGGTGATAAGACACCGGATAGTGGCACCTACAGCCTCCCGCAAGGTCAAACATGTGAGATACGGTGTTCTCGATGCTCATAGATACAGGTTGGAACACCCAGAGCCTGACGTTTCAAATGAAAGCAACACCTGCTTGTACCTGTCTCCACCTGTCCATGCAGGTGAAAAGGGTCAAATGAGTCATGGAAATTATCTTTTGGTTTAAAGACGGATTTATTTTTCAAGCAAGGCAGTAAGATGTTTTATTTCAAACAATTATGTGAACCGGTCTGTCTGTCTCTGTCTGTCTCTGTCCGTCTGTCTCTGTCTGTCTCTGTCTCTGTCTGTCTCTTTCCGTCTGTTTCTGTCTGTCTCTGTCTCTGTCTGTCGCGCCACAAAAACAAGCCGTCTCTATCTGTCTCTGTCTGTCTCTTTCCGTCTTTCTCTCCGTCTCTTTCCGTCTGTCTCTGTATGTCTCTGTCTGTCTCTGTCCGTCTGTCTCTGTATGTCTTTGTCTCTGTCTCTGTCTGTCTCTGTCCATCTCTCTCTCTCTGTCCGTCTGTCTCTATCTCTCTGTCTGTCCGTCTGTCTCTGTCTGTCTCTGTCCATCTCTATCTCTCTGTCTGTCCGTCTGTCTCTGTCTGTCTCTGTCCATCTCTCTCTCTCTGTCCGTCTGTCTCTATCTCTCTGTCTGTCCGTCTGTCCGTCTGTCTCTGTCTGTCTCTGTCCGTCTCCGTCCCTGTTCAGTTTTCCATACTGCTTTAGGAAAAAACCCTTTTTTTAAACCAAGGAATCATTTCCATGACTCGTTGACTCCTTTACAACTTGTGCAGATTTACTTTTCTTTGTGGCTCAACGTCACCGAGGAGGAGCAGCGCGGTGTGGCGCCCAATCTTTACCAAACCCAATGCAACAACCGTAAAGGTGCAGACGGCGGGCGGCGGTGGCTCTCCCCCACAGGGCCCGGCGCCGCCGCCAGCTCCCTTCCCAAAGTGCTTGTTTACATCCGACCGCGACGGGAGAGACTGAGAGATGCAAATCTCACGCCCTCAGAGAGAAGAGAAAATAAACAGGGATGAGAACTGGCCACAAACTGCTGCACGGCTGTTTTGACAGAGACACACACACACACACACACACACACACACACACACACACACACACACACACACACACACACACACACTCTTGTACTGGTATCAAAGCTAGGACAGAGTAAATACACCTGGTTAGTGAGGACCCATGTTTCTGGTGCACTTCTACTACAAAAGATAACCCATTTGGAGAGCGGTCCTCACAAGTACAGTTAAACAAACCCCCCCCCCCCCAACACACACACAAGGTTACAGTCTGAGAGAGTCTTATCGTTCCGGTTTAAAGTCAAGCCGGGAGATTGAGAGGAAGGAATGTTTGCACATGGAAGTCAGATTGTGCCACCGCCGTGTCACGGGGGAGACTTACTACTGTGTGTGTGTGTGTGTGTGTGTGTGTGTGTGTGTGTGTGTGTGTGTGTGTGTGTGTGTGTGGCTGTGGCTGTGGGTGTGTGCGCGTGTGCACGCGCTCAAAGTAAAAGTACCTCAGAGTGTTTTCTTATTGATATACTCGCTTCATGAAAAAAAAAAAAAACAAGAAAAAAAAAACAAGAAAACTCTTTGTAGTGAATGGTCCAAAAAAAAGGAGGGAAAACGTTGAGTGTTTGCTTGTGAGTAAAAGTAGAAGGTCCCATTGAAGTGCTTTTCTCCAGTCGTGTACAGGTACCTCCGTAAGGTTTCGCTGAACGCAGGGCGGGCGCGGACCTTCCACCACTTTGTGTCTTTTTGCAGAAATCTGCAGCTGAAGTCACTGGGGCCTGGAATGCGTGAAAAGACAAACGCAGCTTTTTGACAAACGGAAAGTTCCTCTGACACTCAGGCTCCGTGTCGCGTGCTTTTGACTTGTTCATGCTTTTATTTTACTGCTTCCCTTCTGATTTGTGTCGGTTCGATCCTTCGCGCTCTATCAGTGCGTTTTTTGCCGCCTGAATCAGTGGTCAATATCATTATTATTATCATCATCATTATTATTATTATTATTATTGTCTGAATTGATCTGTTTATTTTAGTTTTTGTTTCATTCATTGCATCACAGTTATTATTTTGTCCATGTAAACTACTGTTGAAAAAGGTGTAGAATCCCAGGTCCAGAAAGTCCAAGTGCTGCCATGTTTTTGTTTTTATCCGGATGGTTGACTCAAAATCCCGGAGTGAAACGTTACTTTGCCGAACACGGGCCCTATCGCCTCTGTGAAAGGGTGGAGTGACACACGCTGTACCTGAACTTTCCTGGAGTGCAGCACCTGAGTAAACATCTCTCACTCTCCACCTCTGTGTGTAGGGCGCAGCGTGAGCTCACTTCATTCAAAATGTCCACGCTTGCCTGGGGGCCGGGGCCCAGTACATTCACAATCGTGCGCTGTTGTCCCACCCGGCCGCCACCCAGCTCTGGTTCCTCAGACTCACTCCTCCGTCCGTTCCCTCCTCCGTCCGTGCATCGTCATGTGGAGCGGGACTCCTGACGCTCTGACTCCTCATGACTCGGTCACAACGTTCCCTCCACTCATCCCACGTTTGAAGTGCACAGTGGGTGTCGACCGGTCGTGCATGTAGACACGTACACACACACACACACACACACACATGCACAGTGCGCACGGTGCACATGCACGTGACGCAATACGCACCCACACATCCCCGGGGGCAGAGGTGAGGTTAAAGAGTCGATTCTGGGGGGGGGGGGTCGGTGTTATGTAACTTCTCTCCACTCCTGATGCTCGTCACGTCGCAGCCTGTCGCACGTCTGGCTGCGCCCCCCCCGCCCCCCCGCGGTGCGTCTCCCCAGCTGACAACACAGCGACGGAGGGAGGGGAGACGACGTGGAGGGTGTTATCACGCGGCCCTGGAGCCGGGACGGAACAGTGTGAACAAAGACAAAAGACAAAAGAATGAAGATTACAGCTCCCCCCCCCCTCCCCCGAAAGACAAGGATGTGGAATCTGCAGAACAGTTTCTAATCTGTGGGAGGGCTTTGTGTTCGACGCTCAAGGCCCACTTTGTTTTTGGGAGATTTAGGCGCATGAACTGGACACTTAGCCACGTTTTTGGTCAGACGCCGACAGCAGCTCGACTTGATCTGCTGCACGATGGACGGCAAAGAAACATCCGTCCTCCGTCCCTTTCTCCGTCCCGTCCTCCGTCCTGTCCTCCGTCCCTTTCTCCGTCCCGTCCTCCGTCCTGTCCTCCGTCTCTTTCTCCGTCCTTCTGCCTTCTTTGGCAGGGGTTTGCGGGACAGTGTCCCGAAGCTGTTTTCAGCGTCGTGGAGCTTGTTTTGACTGGAAATGTTCAGGTGGGGGGACAAAAAACGGGTTCTGAACTTGATCTGTTGAGAACAAAATCTCAAATTCCTAAATTCGCCGCGTGTTCTGTTTTGTTTTTTGCAAGGCGAAGCAGTTCATCCTTTCATCCTTGTCTGGTTTGCTTCCGCTCTGTTCAGGGACGCAGTTTTTTTTCCCCCTCCTCAATCAGGTCGACCCCAACGAGCCTTGTTTTGCCAAAGTTCTTCCTGCTGAATTACATTTTACATTTCATTACATTTCGTCATTTAGCAGACGCTTTTATCCAAAGCGACTTACAATTATTCAAACACCGACGGACGCAGCCATCAGGAGCAATGAGGGGTTAAGTGTCTTGCTCAAGGACACTACAGCATGCTAGCAGGAGGAGCCTGGGATCCAACCAGCAACCAGCAACCTTTAGATTACTAGACGACCAGCTCTACCTCCTGAGCTACCGTGAATCCCACCCTGACCCCTGACCCCTGACCCCCGACCCCCAACCCCGTGTCAACTCCCAACCTACTACTACTCATTAGTAGAAATTATCTCACCGTGTT
Organism: Zeus faber; assembly: GCF_960531495.2. Taxonomy (NCBI): domain Eukaryota; kingdom Metazoa; phylum Chordata; class Actinopteri; order Zeiformes; family Zeidae; genus Zeus; species Zeus faber. Next base: position 2,146,970 of record NC_137206.1, on the reverse strand, counting down.
GCATTGTGGGTAATTCTTCTGGGATCGCCCCCGGACCCCGGCTCTCATAGGAAGTGCAGCACAATCGGTGGAACGGTGTTGAACTGTGTGTCCCGCAGCGTGAAGCCGCTGTCCAGCCTCATTCAGATGAGGAACACAAGCACATCACAGATGGTGCAGATGCTGCTTTCCGAGGAGCAGTTTTTGGAGAACAGTGCGTGGACCAATGTAAGAGCGTGGATTTAGGAGTTATACCGTACCTCTCCACTCTCCCAGCGACTCCCGGAGCTCCCCGCCCCGCCTTGCCCGCCCCCCCCCGCCTCCCCTCGCATTCCTCCCGGAGGGCGAAGCTTTAACCCAACCCAGGAGGAAATTAATAAGCGCAACTTGACGAGGGCTCATCTTCCTCCATATCTAATCATAGGGTGCAGGGTGGAGGTCGCCGGCACCTTGAGTGGCCCGGCTGCTCCCTTTCAAGGCGCGCTCTGGAAAACCAAAGCCCTGCGGTAGAAGCCTCCTTTGTTTATTTCCATAACGCGTTTGATTTAGCGGCTACAACCGTGTCTCTGGTCACACGTTGACGGTGCTTTGCATCGACTGGCCCCGCCCGGTCCGGGATGCGGATCCCCCCCCCCCAGGGAGCCAGACCCCACGCTGTCTGAATTCAGAGTCGCTCATTTGGCCAGTGAAGGTCAGCAGATGGTGGAGGGGCTTTAGGCACCGTGTGCAAAGTGGCAGCTACCAGACGGAGAGCATGACTCAGCTGGCTGCCTCTTGGATGTTAATTCTCTGGCGTCAAAGGTCTTATTTTTCTGCTGTTTTGCTGAACCTTCACTTTTGCCTTTGTCTTACCCCTCATGCAATGGAACCATCTTTTTCAGCACAAACACAGCGATACGTGTGAGTTATCATTGTGTCAATTTGATAAACTCCAAAGCTGCCAGCAGCCTACAACAGAGGTCTAGTCCATCTATCAGCCACCCTGGAGTCGGCACTTTTAACTGCTTCTTTCTGATTGTTTTTTCTGTCAACAAATGGCGCTGAGCGACGGCTAGATGCTTTCCGTCGGGCAACACAAGAATGTGTCCTCGGATGGACGTGATGAAATCTCTGTGACGGTTCCACTTGCGGACATGGATGTGGTATCGCTTGGCATGTTTAGAACCCGCTCTCCCACCGGGTTGCGTCAGCTTGTTTCTATGAGCTGCCGATGGGAGGTTATCGACGGAGATAACCTCTCGCCGATAACCGCGATGTCGAAGGGCCGCTGGTGGCGTCTGCATCGGCCGATGTCTGCCTCCCCGTTGTCGAGCTATCCGCCGCTTCCCTCGACTTTCTGCAGCGCCAGTCTTTGATCCGGCTCAGCTTTGATGCAGCTTCTTCGCGGGTGGAGAAGACAAACGTGCGGAGGGGCTCGGCTCATTTGCATGAAGCTAAGCAGGATAGATTTAGTGCGGCGTGGTGCAGTTCCTCTGTCTGTGCATCTCCACTCTTCCAGGCAGACTTATTTAATATTAATGCCATGCGGTGTGGGCGCGACGAGGGAGGTGTAGGTGGAGGCGTGATGGAGCCGAGCTTCTGACGGAGGAGAGACAAAAGCCTTGTCAGACCACAGACCCCACTGCTGCCGCCACCACCAACGGCGTGCGCGCACGCGCGCACACACACACACACACACACACACACACACACACACACACTGTAAGTGAGACAAAGGAAGCCATTCAGTAATGCTTTCGATGCCTCTCAGTGCTGTTGTGTTGCCTGTCCTCTGCTTCTCCTGCGCCGTCTAAGTGCTTTCAGTCTTATTCATCTCCACTTCTTTCCTCATATTGATAATACTTTGGCCGGACGCCAGGTGGAAACAGGTTCCCACCAGGATTCCACAGTGAAGCCTCTGGGTGGAGCAGCGGGCACTTTACATCACACACGGGGGGAGATTTTAAAGGCTTCATGTCGCATACAGTCCTGTATGTCGTCGTTTTGGTCGAGAGGGTCCTGATGGGTCATTTCCGATGATAATCACTTCATGAAAAGCATCGGGTCGGGCCCAGGTGTGATGTGGAGCCTGGATCGCAGCCAGTCGTCTTTGAGCCACCATTTGCATCAGCTCGCACCCGGGCGTGGCATAGTCGGAGTGGCACCTCGCTGACTTTTCATGTTGGAAAAATAAGACAAGATGTAATTTATTGTGGCCGTCGGGAATCTTCTCCGTCAACCTAATGCCTTCCCTCCATCTATGGTGGTGCTGTAAAGTCCGAGTCAAGCTTTGACTCCCAGCCTGCTATCCATTCCCCTTCCTTTTACCGTCTGTTGATGATAAACAATCACCGGTGTGAAATCATAGTGTTGGATTGTATGTAGTTAATCACTGATTACTCCCGAGCATTGGCTCTTATAGAAAGTACATTCAGTGCAGAAGTGTTGGACTGTGTTTCCATGCAACTTGCAGCAACACTTTGCTGTTTTTCAGCATCGGATTGTCATAATGCAGGATTTGTTTCCTCTCGTGAAATAATTTATCATTTAAGCCAAAAAAAATGCAACCGGGCTATGGATATTCTTGGAGGCTATAAATTCTGCGCTGAACACTGGTGCTTTCCAAGGAATAGTAGTTTGGAGAACCTCAAACCAAACAGGTGATCCATCATCTCAGTGGAAAAGTGTGTGGGCCAATGCAAGGACGTACATTTGTCCAGGACCCTTTTTAGATCAGGTTTTACCTCCAGGAGCTAGTGATTAAGCCGGCCCTCACACTCGAGAACATAGGGCGGTGTTGTTTCAGCGTGAGCACTGGATCCCCAAGTCCGCTCTCCACCCTAACACCACCTCCCTCCTGCAGCCAATCGGAGCCCGGGATCCGGCATGTTGTTTACCACTCCTGCGCTGTGACGGGTCGGGAAGCAGGAACCCAGCGAAGCCCTCTGGGCGCTTGTGTGTGGGACAGGCAGCCAGCTGTTTCCCAACATCCAGGGAAAATAAACAGGGAACGAGCCCCTGAGGCCTCATGAGAAGCTGAGAAGGTTCCTAAATTCCCAAAAGCAGCCCATAGCCGGCGGTGTGTCAGTATGTCAGAGCACCCAGTCCCAGTCTGGGAAGAGCCATAATCAGATTATCATCTCTGGCTGAGTGGGTGTGGAGTTGAGTAAAGAGATTATATGTCATCTCTCTATCTCTCTCTCTCTCTCTCTCTCGCTCTCTCTCTCTCTCTCTCTCTCTCTCTCTCCTTTTCTAGCTTACCTCTGGTCTGAACAGGGCCTCCGTCACCCTGCTGAGAGAGAGAGAGAGAGAGAGAGAGAGAGAGAGAGAGAGAGAGAGAGAGAGTGTTCCAGCTCGCCCCGGAGGTTGAGCAACATGCATACCATGGCGGTTGAAAAGCATTTCTTTCTCTCTTTGCCCACATGTTTGATCACTGTCGAGATGTTGGATGGATTTGTGGAGGGATACCAGCCATATTTATAGTGGCTTCCTGCGGTCGCACTGACGGGTGACGGAAATAAATTTACCATGTATGGAGATCTGATATGTATCGCTGTTCTTGTGTCTTCGTTTCGTACCCGCTGTTGTCACCATATTTCCAGCTTCAACATAATACTGATATACGGTGACCAGGTGTCCCGGTTGGAGCTGTGTGTCCCGATGTCAGTAAAACACTAAAATGTTCCGGTTTCCAACCTTCATGACCAAATTGTCCCGGTTTTCAGCCCAATTGAAATAAAACAAATAAAAGTATTCTACTTGTTTTCAGCGCTTGCATATATTAAACTGCGCAGAGGGAAGCAGAAAGGAGCGTGCATGGAGATCCCACCGGAGAAGTGGTGTGTGTCCGGCGCTTCCTATAGGTGACTCCGCTGCTTGAAGGAAACTAAAAAAAAGCAGCTTGCATGACGGGGGGGACTCATCAGTCACTCTGTTACTACCCTAGAGTGACTGTACCCTGTTTTTGTTCATGGCTGCGCCCGCGATGAAGACGATATGGACACTGATGTCAACTACAGCAGTGGTTTGTGTTTGGATGTGAAGAGCACCAATAACTCCCGAGCAATCAATTTTGAGAAGTAGTCATTGAAGATCTTCCCTCACGACGGCTTTAACTCAACAACTGATGGTTCATTAACGTTTGTGCGGAATCTGAGATCTGGAGTCAAAGCAAAAGCCCCGATTGGTCGGTTGGATTTATTAGGCCCCGCCCCCACAGGTCAGAGTAACTCCCAATCAGCTGTTTTGCAACTATTTCGTGTCAAGAATTGAATTGATGCAGATTCAACCGCTAAGGGGTTGAGTCGGGGTTGAATGTGGTAAACTGGCCATCCATGCCTGGAGATACTTCGGAGGTGCGGGCGTGCCTCTTTAATGAATGTAGATGTACAACTTTGTTTTCATGGAGTGCAAACCCGTGCAGCGTGTGGCGAGTGGAACCCAAGGAAGACGTGGGACGCGACGGATGATTTGTCGTGGAACGGGTTTATCGAGCGCCGGCGTGTAGCCGCCGCGTACAAGGTCGGGAATGTGAGCGTCGTGGAGCAGGGTTCGGGTTCGGCCCCTCTTCCGGGGCGTCACGCCCACGTTCCTTGTATCGCACGAGTGTCGTGAAGGAACTCTGAGTTTGAAGGGTTCTAACATGCGACGTCATTTGTGCAGATTTTCGTGGGTTTTCTCGCGGACACCACGGCAGCACGGAGACTTTCAGACGTGTTTCGGGCTTTTCTACCTGAAACCGCTGCATAAGTGTTTCCACCGTTAGAGGTCAATATTCAATTCATTCCCATGAGGCACAAAATGTAATGACAGCTGTGTTTAATTTAGACAACTAATGAAATACAAATTAAATAGAATATCAGTTCATCAGATCTCAATATGTATGGAAGGTCCTTCATCTCCCACTGGCTTAGATAGATGGATGCATAGATACTTTCTTCATCCCCAGAGGGAATTTGCAATGTCCCAGCAGTTAACATCCAGACAATATTCCTTAATAATAACAAACAATATAATATGAATATATAAATTCATCCCTCCCTCCTCCACCACTCCGGGAGGGGGGGGGGGGGGGGGGCCGAGGAGCTCTGTGTCATCACAGGCACCCAAACACTGTCTACAGCACTCCACATCACCGTGACCTGGCCCTCACCCCTCTCTCACTGTCTCTCTCTCTCTCTCTCTCTCTCTGCCTCTTTCTCTCTGTCTCTGTCTCCCTCTCTCTCGCTCTATATGTATATATATATATATATATATATATATATATATATATATATATATATATATATATATATATATTCTTGTATGTTTTTTCACTTTTCATTTTTTTTACTTTATTATTGTTTATTTATATTTTTTTGTGCTTGTACCTTGGGAATTACAGTAAATATTACATGAGTTAAATGGAGGTTTTTAAAATCACTCTCTTTGTGTCTGTCTGTCTGTCTGTCTGTCTGTCTGTCTCTGTGCCTCTCCCTCTCTGTCTCTGTCTGTCTCTCTCTCTCTCCCCCCTCCCTCTCCATCACTCTCACTTCCTCTCCCTCCATCTCTCTTGCGCTCTCTCATCACTCCATCCCTCTCAGCCTCTCTCTCTCCTCCCCCCCTCTCTCATTCTATCTCGCTCTCTCTCTCTCTCTCTCTGTTTAATCCATCTCTTTTCTCCTCGCACTGTTGCTCATCCCCTCCCTGGACCCTTTCCATGGCGACGCTGCAGATGGCTGATTTTGTCGCAACATTCATGATAATCTCAGTGTTTATCCTTTCCATTTCCTTACGAGTGTGAACTGCATGGGGTGGGGGTGGTCGCTCAGGGGTGACGGGGTTTAAGCGCAGATGTAGACAGATGTAGACGTAGACAGATGTAGATGTAGATAGATGCGGATGTAGACAGATGTAGACATAGACAGATGTAGATGTAGATGTAGATAGATGCGGATGTAGACGGATGTAGATGTGATTCACGGCCTTGTTGTCCCTTGGAGGACGGAGCGCTGCTGCCACCACAGTTATGTTCTTAGCGCGGCAGCAGTTCACAGGAATATGCATCCGCTCCGTTAGAGTTAGAAAGCTGCGTTCAGAGCCTGTTTTAGTGCTTTCAAGGTGGATCGAACTCAAACAGACACAGTCGATCCCCGGTCATCTCACGATCACTTATTGAAAGCCGCGTCCTGAACCAGCTTACGCCTCCCCTTCCAGATAACCGCCTCGGCAGGTTACTTGCAAACTAAGCCGAAAAGCTCAAAAGAAAACGTCTATTGTCTGATGCGCTTTGCAGGCTCGCCCCAGACAGAACCCTTCAGTACAGACTGAACACTGTCTGCGCTCCACCCGGTGGATGCCAACACCACATTTCCCTCAAGTGAACTTGACTGTACCGTGGAACCGCACGCATATAACGCATCCTAAATAGTCGGCAGCAGTTTGCAGCGGGCGGTGATCCAGGTCCTCGGTGAAGGGCAAAGGCAGGAGCGCTTACCTGACGCGGGTGACTCTCAGGAGTGGGAGGAAACCGGAGAACCTGCAGGGAAAACGCGGAGATCGTGCAAGCTCCGCACTCGCTCACATCCCTGTAGACGACCCTGCAGCTGTCGGGTTTTCACTCATGGCTTGGTTGCTGCGGGGCAACAGCGCTCGCCACTGAGCCGCCCCCGAGCGACACCCCTTTCCAACTGGTCTAACTGCTCTGGTTGCTGGTATTCCACCGCCACTAATCAGTTTTCATGTGGATCAGGGAGAGAGTTCCGAGTCCTTTCGATCCCCTGGTCGGCACCTCACTCCACCCACTGCACAATTCAGGAAAAATAAGTGGGTGAGGAGTGGGGATGAGGAATCCAGGTTCAGAAAGTAAAATTCCCCTCCAGGATTTTGCGTCAACCATGTGGATTGGCTCCAACTGACGAGTGAAGCCTGATCAGTGCAGGGCTGCAGCAAAAACAATGGAAACAGGATTTTTCTTACTTTCTGAACCCAGAGTTTTCCACCGCAGGGGCTGAGAAGGGGGCGTGGCTCACACCGCCTTCCTTAATTTGAAAAATTTACTTATTTCAAATTTGTGCCCGTGAAGATCCACTTAAAGTACTAGTCTGCGTGGGTCATCTTTGTGCTGATACCAACCAGTCGGTGGTGCGAGAGTAGGCGCAGAGCCACGCCTACTCCCTGTAACGCGGATTTCATCGCATTTGTAAAGAACTGGTAATATTATGAGCAGCACGACTGTGTTTTTCATAACAGAACAATCATATATTCCGATTCATGGGTCAAAAAAACAATCTAGTCACCCGCAACACCCAGAGAAACACATTGTATCACGTGTTCGGGATCCAAATGGGCATTGTGTATATAGAGCATGGTATGTAACTTACGTCCATTGTGAGACTTGTGTATGTTGTGTTTGTTTAAAAATCAGTGCGATAAACGAGTCCCAGATGAGAGAGCCTTGCCTCTGTGTCTCCCCCTGCAGGTGAGCCAGGGGAATGTCCCCGGGGTGGAGAGCGCCTCCCTGGCCATGGACACGGAGGAAGGGGTGGAGGTCGTGTGGAACGAGGTTCTGTTCTCCGACAAGAAGGTCTTCAAAGCCCGGGAGGTACGAGCGTCCGCCTCCAGGGCCGCCTTCCATGCGTTTATTTTCATTAAATTGAACGGGGTGAATGCAGGTGAAGACTGCTGCACGATGAAGTTTGATGCTGTGTGGGACGATATGCCACACGATGCACAATATGGTTTTCATCATGTATTTCCACGAACTTATATGGCTAGGAGGATTTTCAACTCTGCTATAAATACACGATTGCTTACCTGTAATACTGGGTTTCAAAGAGTCCTAAGACATAAAGCCACAGATAGAACCTGTCATGGTTCTTTTCTTATGACGGTGAATAGCAGAACAGATCTCGAGAAAGGAGTTTCTTGTTCCTACAGATGATATAAAATGTTGGGGATACGTCGAAAAGTGTCTTAATTTAGCTTTGTTTTAAAGCCATATTTCCATTGTTCCATAAAACTTTACTGTTTTGACAAGTAGCCACGACCTCCAGCACAACAAGACCCCTGTTGGTGCAATCCTTAAAGGGACATTACACCTATTCTTTTATTGAGAAAATACTTAATTTGCTCCATTGTGCAAATTGTCAAATGTTTCCAGCTGATTTCACTCCTCAGCTCGACGTCTGGGCTGTTTTAAGCAACAAACAAAAAGTCTGGTTCAACATACCAGGAAGCAATTAAACGCTCCCAACCCTGAGAGTTCCACCCCTGGAATTAGAGTTCCACCCCTGGATAGCCGGAGAAAAAAAAACACGAAACTGAACGCCCAAACAGTCAATTTCCTGCCGCTTAAATACATTTTTGTGAATGTTTTGTGAACGCCTGTTCCAGGAGAAGATCAAGGAGATGTTTGAGAGCCTGATGCAGGTGGAGCACCCCAACATCGTCAAATTCCACAAATACTGGCTGGACATGAGGGAGAGCCAAGCTCGGGTGAGAGTTTGTGTTGTTTTATATCACTATCTCTGGGACTGTAGTCCTTTATTCTCGTTCTTGTTTTTTGTCCCTTGACCCGGTTACACGTTTATCATCCATTTATAAGCGACTTTGGTACCAAAAGTTCATCCCCACCCCAAAAACATATCACCATATTAATTTAGCATATTGTGTATGTACTACCTGATTGTTACACGTTGTACAAACAGCTGTTTTTCAGAACCTGTGCTCCACCTCTCTCCTCTTCAGTACTCATGTCTCATAATACTCCACCGCTGCACCAGAGACAAGAGGCGGTGGAGCTGGACGCACTACCGCCGTAGTCCACAGGGGGCGCCAATGTTACCAGAGATACAAAACTAGTACATTTTCATATACGTGTACATATATAGAAGGAGTATGTCATGGTGAGGATTATTCACAGATAATTAGCGTTTAAAAAATCCCAACAGTCAAAAAAAAAAAACAACAATAATTTTGATGATAAAATAAAGATAAAATAGCCAAATATATATATATATATATATATATATATATATATATATATATATATATATATATATATATATATATACATATATATATACACACACACACAGAATATAAAACTGTGTTTCTATGCAGAGGAGAAATTATTGCTAAAGGCATATAAATTGGTGTCAGTTATTATGGACATTGGCCATGGCCCTTATTAGTTATTCGTTTCCGGGGGAAGGGGTGTAGACGTGAGTTAGATATTTGGCAACGTGCAGGTGTCAGTGCCGTCTCCTCCTCTGGGACCAACAGGTGATCTTCATCACAGAGTACATGTCGTCCGGGAGCCTCAAGCAATTCCTGAAGAAGACCAAGAAGAATCACAAGACCATGAACGTCAAGGTCAGTACGGCTCTTTCCCACAACACCACTGAAGCCTTGACTTCCCGTTCCCCAGTGACACACACACACAAAAAAAAAAAAACTGCCTAAAAAAAAAAAAAAAATGGCGGAAAAAAAGGAAGTAGAATCACTTTAGAGTAGAATCACTTTAGAGTAGAATCACTTTAGAGTAGAATCACTTTAGAGTAGAATCACTCTCTTCCTGGGCAAAGCTCCTGGCCCCAGTCACGTCTGTTCTGCACAGAAGTCACTTATTTATTGTGTTATATTTTATTTAATTGTATTTTTATTAAGGTGGAGCTGTTTCCTTTTCGCAACAGATGCCTTAACACGGATTTAGCCACACGCCTTAATGCAGGGGTCCCAAACAGCAGGCCCGGGGGCCACATTCGGCCTGCCAGACAATTAAATGTGGCCCCGCCACACGGTGGTTATGTACTGATAAATCTGGCCCATGAATCATTTTTTCAGATCACGATACTTATTTAATCCACACAAACGTACGTACTGTTTTCGAAATATAAAACAGAATTAAATGGATCCTAAGAGAGATATTTCTAACAGGATTAGGAGGCAATTCGCTCATGTGCGGGAGGAAATATGAAAACAAGGAATGGGCGGGTTTTCCCTTCAACACGGGCCCCCTCGAAGAAGACATCCTGGCCGGTGGCCCCCAGGTGGTTTGAGTCAGAGACCGCTGCCCTGAAGGGCTGTGGATGTTTGCCCCGTTTGTTATTTCACTCATTATTCTTCCCACCGGCCAAAACAAAGATCATTTGTGGCACGCGTCCTTGGGCCTCCGGCTTTATTCAAGCACGATAACACTTTTTTAACGGAATGAAAGAAGTGGTGGAGCTGCGTTCCATCCCAGGACGCCCCTGATCTACTCCACTCTAACCTGTGTTTACAGCAGGGATATCTGGGATAGAGAGGGCCATTGTGGGAGGTGCTGCCGTGGGTTTGAGCCCGGTTTACACTCCGATGTGGTCGCCCTCTCTCTCTCTCTCTCTCTCGCCCTCTCTCCATCCTCCTCCGCTCGCGTGGCCGTAGGGTAGAAATGCCTTGAGGTAGAAATTCTTTCGTCCAAATTCCTGAGCGCGGGACTGAAGCTGTCTGTTGAACCAACTTGCAGGCATGGAAGAGATGGTGCACCCAGATTCTGTCTGCACTCAGGTAAAAGACATTTCCTTCCGATTGAACTCTGCGGCACGTGGGCTCTCACGCCGACGCATCGGAGCTCAGTGCTTTGTCTATTTCCTGGCAGTTACCTCCACTCCTGCGACCCGCCCATCATCCACGGGAACCTCACCTGCGACACCATCTTCATCCAGCACAACGGCCTCATCAAGATCGGCTCAGGTCTGCCCCCCGTAGGCCGCTCACTATCATTACTGCTCCGCGCTGTGTTGGCGGCGTCCTGCAGGGTTGCAGAGGGTCAGAACCGGCCGTTGGGTTTTGGCACGGCCCGCTAGTGTACAACATCCGATCACAATCAACGTGTATTGAAATTTTATTTGGAATATTTATCTTATTTGGTTCGGAAAATGCTTTGGAAATGCTATTGTTGAGACATATTTTCCCTGATACTAGTGTCATTGATATTTACATTTTCCTTATATCCCTCCACAGTGTGGCACAGACTGTTTGTCAATGGTAAGAATTCTGCTATTTCATCTTTTTGTTCACAACGGTGACTTCTTAGGCGTAATTCACTTTAAAAAGTGCGTTTTAAGAAGGAGACTTTCCTATCAGCAGGCTTATTAACTGTTGCCTGTTGATGTTATGTTCCTTGTGTGTTCAGTGAAACATTTAATGTTGGATCTTCCCACGGTTTCTCCCAGTGTTTCCTGATGCCGGCGTCCAAGGAAAAGGAAGAGCTCCTCGGGACGAACAGAGGAACACTCACTTCTTCCCTCCGGAATATGGATGTAAGTGTGAGAACGATGATGATGATGATGACGATAATAAGAGTCATCATCATTGCAATAATCATAGTAATAAAACTTATCATAATGTAGAAAACATAAAAAAACAAGTATAAATATATATATATATATATATATATATATATATATATATATATATATATATAAATAGTGTAAATTGTATTGAGGATGGTTATTCCAGGTTACACTAACAGAAAACAGAATCCTGTTTCCCGGCAACTACATGTAAAGAGTTATTCATTCATTCATTCATTTATTTATTTAAGTCTTGGTTGTGACATTCTGTGACTTATGCAGTAGATGAGAAGGTGTGTGTGTGTGCGTGTGTGCGTGCGTGTGTGTGTGTGTGTGTGTTCCCTTTCCTTCAAGGATTTTATCTTTCGCCGCTATGAATATGACCCCAAGATGAAATATTATGAATCTCATTTTGATTTTGGCAAAATTCCATATAGATAAGGAACATTCCATATCCTCTATTTCCCTTGAACATAAAAAGCAGCAAAGCCTTAAACTATCTTTTCAATATCCAGCTCATTGACAGACACAGTCAGCTCCGCTCTTCTATCTCTTTCTCCCTTTCTTTTGTTTCTCTTCCCTATTTTACTTTCTCAACTTTCATTTTCCTTCTATTTTATTTCCTCTTTTTTTTCTATTTTATTTCCCCTCTGTGCTTGAAATGACAAACCTCATTGTTATTTGCGACCGCCGCTCGGTGTCACAACGTTGTCCCGCGAAGCGCTAAAAAATAAATAAATAAATAAATCGTTAACCTTCCTCTCCCTCGGCCCCGTGCTGCGCCGCCCCCAGCTGGTGAGGACGACTACACCATCGACATCTTCTCCTTTGGGATCTGTGCCCTGGAGGTGAGAGGTCTCCATTCTGCAGGAAATGTGGCACCTAGATGACGGGGTGACCGTGTGTGTGTGACTGTGTGTGACTGTGTGTGTGTGTGTGTGTGTGTGTGTGTGTGTGTGTGTGTGTGTGTGTGTGTGTGTGTGTGTGTGTGTGTGTGTGTGTGTGTGTGTGTGTGCGTGCGTGCGTGCAGTTGCCCCCTCACCTCAGTGTTTGTGCCTCCAGATGGCGGTGCTGGAGATCCAGGCCAACGGGGACGCCGTCGTGTCCAAAGAGGCCATAACCAACGCGGGCCAGTCCCTGGAAGACCCCCTCATGAAGGTGCGTTTCAACATGGACGACGTCATGTCTGCGGAGCCAGAAAATTCCCCTCTACATTTTATATTAAAAATATAAATATTATATACACCCGTGTCTGTTCGAAGGCTGACAAATCTATAGAATTTAGAAAGATATTGTTATTTTTATTTCTATTTGTACGCAGTTGGAGTTATTTATCAGATGTACTGGATGTTGCCGAAAACGTATTCATCGGGCAAAGAGTTTTGGAATTTGATCATGGAAAGTCAGGGAATGTCGCCGCATTAAAAGGCTGAACCCCTTGTGGTGTAGTTCGTTATGAACTGACAGTTTGTCGACCGTCACAAACGTCTTTTTCTCGGGTGAAGCTCTTTTTGCCGCGCCCCCCCTGCCCATGAGTTCAGGGACTCCCAAACAGCGCAAATAAAAAAATGCAAACTGACGTAGTTCATAGGGAACCATTATCACCTGTTCACAGGCTGACGGCACAGAAACGTGCACGACTCGTGAAAAAAAAAGAATATTGGACAAAAAAAAAAGAATGAAAATGAATTAGAATATCAATAAATTGTATTATTTTCAAGGAACTAATGACAATAGCACCCCTCCTCCCCCGTCCCCCCCCTTCTAACAATATCCCCGGTGCACCTTCCCTGAATGTTTTTAAAATGATATAAACGATTCCCCTTCAATAGACATATTTCATCAAATTGTCAAATGATTGATTAAAATATACGTATATTAAAAGCAGAGTTTATTTCCTTTTTTTCCTCGAACCCCGCCCCCTGCAGTTTGAATACCGCTGCTCCAGTGTCGTGTGTGAATCGTTGTAATTGTCGTCTGTATAATTTGGCGCGATGTGATTGGATCCTGCAGGAGTTCACGCAGTCGTGCTTGCGTCACGAAGCCAAGCTCCGCCCGACGGCGCACGACCTCCTGTTCCACCGCGTGCTCTTCGAGGTTCACTCCCTCAAGCTGCTCGCCGCACACTGCCTCATCAGCAACCAGTGTAAGGGCCACACCCCACCACCAGGGCCGGAAAGTAACTCTTAAGTACTTTACTCCAGTACTGTACTAAAGTAAAACATTAAGGTTCATTTTAGGGCTTTCACTCCTTTACTCCATAATAATAATAATAATAATAATAATAATAATAATTTAAGAAGAAGAAGAAAGAAGAAATTTATTATTATTATTATTATTATTATTATTATTATTATTTCACTCCGCAATAATTCGTAGAAAATATATTTTTATTCGACTGCATTTATCTGATCTACTTTCATGTAGTTTTTAATATAATATTTAATGTAAAAAATAAATATGTCTATACAACTGTGGCTGAAATGGTTCTTATTCTGTTTTTCTATAACAAAGTGACTTTCTCTCTCTCTCCAGATCTGCTTCCAGAGAACTGTGTGGAGGAGAAAACCAAATCGTTCGACCCCAACGCCGTCATGGCGGAGATTAAACACAACGACAGACTGGGAGTTCAGCTCAAGTAAAATTCTATATGTATATCTATTTATAGATATATTCTTTATAAATATCAAAAAATAAAAATAACCTATATATGAAGTTTTTGTATTCATAGAAAGAAATAACAAAAGAAACTTTGAAGTGAATAGCCTAATATCAAAATCATATTTGTGCTTAATGTGTGCTATATCCAATACACAATCAATAGTATTAAAGACAGCCTAGTCGCTTATTTATTTGAGGTGATTTTGAAATGTAAACGGCTCAGATTCCACCGGTGGGGTTTGTTTTTGCACCTGTTGGGATGTTGTTCACCGCGTCGCTGACAGACTGACGCAGATCTCTCCTCTCTGCAGATACTCCCACGTGTCGCCTTTGGAGCTGGACAAGTTCCTAGAAGACGTCAAGTGAGTGAGGGCGTGGCCCTGGTCCCCCACGGTGGATTGTTGTGTGTGTGTGTGTGTGTGTGTGTGTGTGTGTGTGTGTGTGTGTGTGTGTGTGTGTGTGTGTGTGTGTGTGTGTGTGTGTGTGTGTGTGTGTGTGTGTGTGTGTGTGTTGGCCGCTGACCCCGGACTCCGCCTCTTCCTCCTCCAGGAACGGGATCTACCCCCTGATGAACTTCGCCTCGTCCCGGCCGCACCCGGTCCCCCGGGCGCTGTCCCTGTCCCAGGAGCACGTGGAGGCGGTGAAGACCCCGACGCCGGAGCCCCAGGAGACGGAGACCAGGAAGGTGTGTGTGTGTGTGTGTGTCTCATATTTTTGTCCTCATGGTTCAGTGTCAGTGTTTCTACGGTATTTAATGTGTATATCCTGATTTCCTCTCATGATTCAAATGTTTTAAATTTTTAGTCTTGTTTTTAAAGGTTTTTCTCGATCGATAAACTCCAAATTCAATCATTTTAATGTTTTTTGCCCTTGAAAAATCAGAAGATATGAATATCCTGCGTACGAATATCAACTATCCCCATATTATACTGCTGCTTAAATAATATATTAAATTAATCTGTATTGTGTTTAAATAACATGTAATACACGAGCAGCATTTGATAACTTTACCAAAAGCTTAATATTTGAGATAGAATCAGACATTAAACTTAACATACAGTACATTCTAAAATAGAATAAAAACATAATGTCATCAGTATAATTTCCGACTGCTATATTACTGGGAAATTGCCAGTTTATTCCAAAAAAGTATTTGGTATTTTCCTCTTTTTTCCTGCCTGTTCCACGATGTAATTAACGGTGTAATGACGGTGTAATGGTTGTAGTTGAAGGGGGAACAGCCTCAGTGGAGGAGGAATGAAGCGTGTGTTGTGTTCACCGTGCAGGTGGTTCAGATGCACTGCAACATGGAGTCCAACGAGGACGGGACCAGAACCCACGTGAGTCCCCGCGCTCATTCGCCCACTGGATGCAGTCCTAGGGTCAGGGGCCCGGTGCCGGTTGAGGAGCGGCAGGGCAGAGGTTTCTGTTTCTTCATCTGAACTGACACGTTTCAGCATGAATACTGTGGTGATTGAATGTGGTGTTCCCCCCACGTTCAGCTCTCTCTGTTCCTGAAGATGGACGACAAACTGCATCGCCAACTCAGCTGTGACATCCTTCCCAGTCAGTCGACTCCACACACCAATAATAACAATAATAATAATAATAATAATAATAATAATAATAACAACACTCTGTATCAGCGTATTATCATGTTGTTGTATCATATTATGGTGCTGCCTTGGTTTCAAACTTTCAGCCGACAGCTCCAAAGACCTGGCCAACGAGCTGGTTCACTACGCCTTCATCAACGAGGTGAGAGCAGCTTCACTCTCGGCAGATTAGGAATAAGTGACATTTATTAACAAGTTATAACTTTTTTTTTTTGGACGCTGGACATTAGTCAACTTCCTAATAATACGTCTGTTCAAATATAGAACATCATACATCAACATCATCATAGCATCATAAAAAACGTCCTTATTATATTCTGTTGTATTCTGAAAGCATTAAGGGTCGGGTGGGTACCGTAGACAGGCAGTTGGTTAATAAAATCAATACAAATTGAAAATAGAACATTTTGGTAATATGAGACCCCTGATTTAGAGGGCTGATTCCTTTGTTTGACTGTTAGTTTTGCCCAAAGCGTTGGGCGTGGCAGCAGCCTGCCGTCGCATCACAGACGGTCGAGCCCTTCAAAGCCCGAGCTTCACGCCCCCGAACCCTGTGTTTCCACAGGACGACTGTGAGAAGCTGGCGGGCTTCCTGGAGGTGGCCATCAGCAGACACAGGGTCAGGGCGCTCGCCTCCGGGACCACGCAGTGAGGAGGGGCCGCCGCCCGCCACCCCGCCCGGGAGGGGCCACCGCACACCGAGGGAGGGGGGGGGGGGGGGGGGCTTTGACCGCTCCCCAGGAGACGGAGAGGAACACACCGCCGGGATCCCTGCCGCCCAGCCCAGCGCACCCAGAATAACGGAGGGATGAGTCGCAGCATCTTGACGGGGGACGGGGGGGCTGAGGTTGGAGCCAGAGGATTGAAGACATTACGGCTGTGTTCCGCTGCCCCACCCTGCAGTGGAAGGTTGACAAACTCCACCCGCCTAAAAGGGCCGTCGTGCCTTAAGAGTTGAGGCGTCCTGCTCCTCCGTGACGCCGCCGTCCACATGGATCATACACACACACACACACACACACACACACACACACACACACACTGTTCCAGAAGGACTTTTTTGTTACACCATGAACTTTTTGTTTGTGCTCCCACCTGCATTTCAACGGGCGAAAGCTGACTTATACAACACATGTACACAGGAGCGATAACATTTATAAACCCTCTGTATTACCCTGTTTTTATATACAGTACACTGTATGTACAGTACACTGTATCTACAGTACACTACACTGTATGTACAGTACACTACACTGTATGTACAGTACACTGTATCTACAGTATACTACACTGTATGTACAGTATATGAACAACGGGTCAATTGCTCATTAGACTTTTGAAAAACAACTGACTTTGGTCTTAAGATTCCGTCCGACGTGCACTGCAAACGCTACACCCATTCCCTTGACTTATTTATTTGTGATTTACTGTGAAGCACGGGAGCGACGCGCGGGACCGTTTTCAGAGTCATGCACTCCACAGCACGCTCCGGATGACAGCGCGAGCATGCGTGCGTGCGTGCAAGCGTGCGTGCATGTTTTTTCTCCCAGCATGCCGCGTGGTAATGGCTCCCTGCGTCAGCGCTTGTACTGGACGCCGCCTGTCTCACGACCTGTCGCGCTCTTCGGGGCTTCCCCCTGTGAACGTGTTGTGAACGCCAAAGACTTGCAAAGTGCCTCCGATGGCAACTTTTACCTGGAACAAAACGCCCAAATCAAACGGACGAAACGTCGAAATATGAGTTGTTATTTTGGGCCAAAATCAACCGACTTCCTACCTTTGTTCTGCAAATGAAAAATCTCAATTTAGAATGTGAAAGCCCTCCTGAACTCAGCTCACCTTCCTGTTTAAATTGGGAAATGAGCTTTACGTACGGTTCCATGACCCTTGCACAGAGGGATCTCTGACATCACACCTCCCAAATGTAGAAAACAATGAGACACATTTGTGCAGTCAGTGCCCTCCCGTGTGTGTGTGGATGAAATGGAGTTCTAGAAAATGTGAACATACGGTAACTCTGTGTTACCCTGATGAAAACAGTGAAAATCACCATGTTATTAAGTAATGGAATCGTTTTGCTAAATTCAACACTTTCTCAAGATTGCTTTGAATTGTCGCTTTTGTTTTGTTATTTATATTTTCGGACCTGTTTTGGAGCACAAAAAATAATAAGAATAATGTGCCGAAAATTCATTCAAATTCATGCGCCGGCGTTTTGCAGGAGATGTCACCGCGGTGGCGTCAAGGCATCTTGCAGGTTCGGGGTCAGAAGTCAAAGTCGTTTTACGATCATGGAATGTTTGCTTCTCACACTCCACTTTCATCCCAATGGACATGGAAGTGAATTATGGACTTTATGGACTTACTACTAATAAAATAATTTGTGAGGCCTAAATATCATCCCCTAAACAGAACGGCCGTGGAAACGGAACAAATCACTTCAGCCGACGTAGTTGGAGGTGATGCCGTAGAACTATTTGAGGCGGGAGAATCCAACCTGACGCTGAAGGAGCCGCCGATCTGTTCCTTGGCTGAGTTCTTGGGGGTCGGTCAAACCGCAGTTCCGTCAGCGAGGCTCGTGTACAGTCAGCGCTCAGACACGTGGAGCGTAATGTACTCTGTGTAGAGGCCTCTACCGGGTCAAATGCTCCCAGACATCCGCCTAAAGTCTGTTCTGTACATATTTGTTGGCGGCTTTTTAGGGGGTTTGCTGTTTTACTCTGAACTTGGATTGGCTCCAGGAAGCTGCATGTCTAAAACGCCTAAAAACCATTAAAACCATTCACACTCTTGCATTTGCAATATTGCCTTTATAATCGCTGGCCAGAGTTCTGTCGGTTCCAGAAGGAACCTGACCGAGAAGATATGAATGTCCAGACTGTCCGTCCACGTCGGTCTTACTTTCCGTTGAATTAATTTTTTTTTTTTTTTGTTTGTTTTTCCTGTGAATTTGTTGAATGAAACTTGGCTTTGGACGTGATCTGCTTAACCCTCTTTTGAATATTGTAGCTTCTGCAACTACAGAAATGAGAATAAAAATGTTATGTGACATATTGACTACGTCTAACAGATGCTTTTTCACACCACATGAAATATGTTTTGATATTTTACTTGACATCTCTGTAGTACATGTGTTAGTAAATGAATGTCTTCAGAAGGAAATGTAATCCTAGTTTAGTGTAATAATAAACTGCTTTAGTACAGAAGGACGTGATAGATTAGAGTCTAGCACTGAAGCTGCAGACAACCTACTGTTACTCTATGTTTCATTACTGTTCCGCCACTTCTTCTAGTTCACCATGTTCCCACCAGTCGCTTTTTGCACAATTGAGCGCATTCATAGACATTGTTCCCACTCGTCGAAATCCAAAAGATTGGGGAGCGATCGGACCGTGCGTCTACCGCCACCAACAGGTCAAAGTTGCACTTTTGACGCGGCCATAGCTCGCGCCCCATTGATCCCACCGTCACAGTCTCGGTGTCGTGCGATGCGTCTCCTCAACGCACAGGGGTCGCTCTGTTTTTATCTGTTTGTTCTGAGACACAGGCGTCCACTGGACCAGTTGGGTTAAAAAATGTAGTTTCTTTCAACTAGGAAACAAACTAAAATAAACAGATCCAAAGCAAAAAACACAGGAAAAGCAGCTGTGTACGGCGCACCGCAGTCTGGAGGAGAAAACACTTCAGTTCTCTGAGTTCTGTTCACATTTTTCGTTTTCCATACAAGTCAGAAAATCAGGAAACTTAAATGTGTTGAGCCTGAACCCTGCGCTGTGCACAGTACACACCGCACCAACATTTCAGTCTGTATTGTTCACATTTTTCCCGTTCGCTGAGGTCTTGGCATTTGGTCTTTGCGAACGGAAATAATGTACGTGTTTACCTGCATATGGAGCGGGGGAGTGAGATCCCAACACAAGCGCTCACTGAGACGCCTGGTAACACCGGTGCCAACGGGGTCAGGGGTTCAGATGGCAGTGCAAGCGTCACAGCGCGTGGAGGGAAAACGACAAAAGGAAGCGTTGGCATGCGCAGATTCAAGTTCAGCATCAAGGCCCACGAACACTTGGAAGGAACATTTAAAATGGAGCTTTACACGTCCACACACAGTGGGTGAAATGAGGGTTTAAAGTTACATTCACCTGGAGACGGTAAAACATGTGGAGAGAGAGAGATATTATATTATTGTTATTATTATTATAATTATTATTATATATTATAAAAATAATATTAATAATAATAATAATAATAATAACAATAATAATACTGATAATAATAATAATATTCATAATAAAATAATAATAATAATAATAATAATTATTATTATTATTATATTTATAATAATAATAATTATTATAATAATAATTATAATAATAATCATAATAATAATAATAATAATTGTATTTTCTTTCTTTTTAGAATAGACGTACGTCGTCTGTTGCCCACACTCCAGTCCAGCTGGTGGCGCTAGTGCTCTACGCTGGTTCGACAACCGCTAATTAAACACAAGAAGAAAAGGCGGAAGAGGAAGCGCGCTATTTTTGAGCTTCCGGTGTAGCCAGCGGATATCCGGGCCGAGACTTCCTTTTCCGAGCGCTCATCGTTGTTTACGGTCCGTGTGGAGAGCGAACGAGGCGGAACCCAGCGCCCGTCGGTCTGACGTCGCCCCCATTCAAAGCAACTCCAGCCTCGCGTCTCGTGTTGCTCATCGGACTGTAAACAACGACGGACACACGCCTACACCGGAAACCCAGGAACATTGGCCGCTGTCCCCCGAGTGATCCGGCAGGTCGTGACTTTTAATCAGTACAACGAGCTATTGTGGAGTTTGTTCATTTTGAATGGGTGGGTGAGTCTTTACTGTGGGCTTTTCACCTTTTGCTTTCCATTCTACTCGCATTTGGAGTCTGTTCCTCGACCCAGCTGGATTAGTTGTTTACGTTGCACACATCAGCTTCCGGTGTCGTGCCAAAAAGTGATCGTCTGCCAAAAAGTGATCGTCTGCCAAAAAGTGATCGTCTGCCAAAAAGTGATCGTCTGCCAAAAAGTGATCGTCTGCCAAAAAGTGATCGCCGCCCGCTGTGTGGGTTAAAATCCGTCAAACACGACCTCGTGAAACAAACCAAGTCGTTCAAGTCATCAACAGCCTTTCAGCCACAAGGGTGCAGCTACATTCACTGTTTGACAAGTGCAAAACTGCATTTTGTGAGTTGTGTTGGCCCCTTAAATGTATTTAAACTGGTAAAAAGGACTGGGTCGAATATAACCTGTCAGATGTGGCCATCAAGTGTGAATTCAAGTCGTTTAGAGGTAGAAAGAACCTTTCAGTCACAAGGTAGGAGCTGCAATCACTTTTTGGAAAGAGGAAAATGACATGTTACGGGTTTTGGCCCTTTAAAGGCATTTCAACAGGTAAAAATGACTGGGTGGGCTATCATCTTCAAAGTATGACCCTCGTGAATGAAACAAAGTTATTTTGAGGCATAAATAAGGTTTCGTGACAAGGGAGATGCTGCAATCCCTCTTTGGTGGACGATCACTTTTTGAATAAAAGTTGTTTTATTGCTGGAATTAATAATAACAACAATAATAATAATAATCATCCATAAATAAATTGGGTGGGGTTGTTGTTTTTTTAAGCACCTGCTATTAGCAGGAGGAAGGCGGTGGCGCTGGTTCTCCTTCTCCGTCTGCTGCGGAGGAGGAGGCAGGGGCGGCCGCGCCAATGGTGGGTTCACCCAGATAACCAGAGGAGGAGGACGCAGGGGGACTTCCACAATCTCGTTGCCGAGCTGAGGCTGGACGCCGAGCGACACCATCATTATTTCCGAATGAGCGCCGAGCAAATGGACGACTTGCTGTCGAGAGTCGGTGCCGACCTGAGGCGGCTGGACACGAACTACAGAGAGGCCATCGAACCCAAACAAAGGCTCGCCGTCGCGCTGAGGTAACCCAGTATGAAGGCATCAAATGGGTGTGTTCTGTGTTCAGATGTGTTAGAACAAACGATTCACCAAGAGAAATTATCCTTTGTGGAGTTTTGCTTTTATTTATATAGAACAGTAAACGTCAAAAATGTAGTAATAATAAAGTCACGCCGAATCAACTATTTACAAAAGATGAAAAATTAATAATAATAAAACCAAATTAAAATCAACACCTTTTGTAGTATTTTAAACAAAACAAGCAGAAGTAAAAAAATTAAATCAAACAAACGTTTCATATGGTCTATATACAACCCCCCCTAATTGATCAGTCTGACCCGTTTACACCTGACATGAACATGCATCTTGGGTGGGGTGGGTGGGGCTGGGTGGGGCTGGGTTTACCTGCATTCAATCCTTTTTGTACCCAGATCTAGAAAAAAATGGCTATTTGTGTAGTTTTGCTCGCAGCCAATCCCCGCAAGCGTCCTTGGATTTAATGCGACGTATGATTGGCTCACTACCACAGCAGCCAATCAATCAGCTGCTGTAACAGTCTGTGGTGGCGTAGTCGAGTGCGGCGCATTTGACGGTGTTGGCAGTTCAGCGTGCCGAGACACCACCTAAATGTTCAAAAGTATTGCTACACGACACACTGAGTGTGTCTGAGTAGAGTCGTTGCATTTTGGGCAACTGAATGCTTCTATTCACATGATGGGTATAGAAGAAAGAAGTATGGAATGAAGTACTCTGTTGGTATCGGTATCACTTTAAGGCTACTAGTACAAGTCAGAAAATCAGGAAACTTAAATAAATGTGTTGAGCCTGAACCCTGCGCTGTGCACAGTACACACCGCACCAACATTTCAGTCTGTATTGTTCGCATTTTTCCCGCTCGCCGAGGTCTTGGCATTTGGTCTTTGCAAACGGAAATAATGTACGTGTTTACCTGCATATGGAGCGGGGGAGTGAGATCCCAACACAAGCGCTCACTGAGACGCACGCCGACGCCAGGCGCAAACAGACGGACTCGGATCGTCCACTTGGGATCCGGTCGCCCGGGACGCCTGGTAACACCGGTGCCAACGGGGTCAGGGGTTCGGATGGCAGTGCATAGTGGCACAGTAACGTCAGGTGCAAACAGGGTCTCTCCTCCTCGGCAGAGACCGTGTGCACAGGGGGCTCGGCTGGAAGCCGTGGGAGGAGTGTTGCCGTCCCAGTCTTGGAGGCGGGGGAGGGGTACGAGGTGGGTGCTCGATCGGAGTGTGAATCACCAGATGCCCCACGATACGATATTATCACGATACTTAATTTACTACTATTCATTTTAACTTCATTGGGATATGCTATATATGGGATATACTATATGGGATACTGCGATAAAATATTTGTGATATATTGCGATTTATTACCTTTTTTCAACTGCAAATGATGTCCCCAAAGGAAAACTTTATCAGCATCCGTTTTATCAAATAAAAACTTAAATAATTTTTTATTACTACTATAAACACGTGTGGACTACTGTACTATTGCAGGTATTTTGAACAATGCAACTTGTACAAAAACGTTATTCAGCCCCTTCAGCAACTGGGGAATTTGAAAGTAAATAACTGGTAAATCCAAAATGTAATTAAATAAACTTGTACTCATAAGTAAAATGTGTTACCGTTTGATGCCGGCCTCGGGACTAAAAAAAGTTGTGTTCAAACACCTTTGGACGGTGAAGGAATGTCAGCGTTCTGATCGCCAGGCTCTGGGGTCAGTGCTCCTTCGCGCTCGACTCCTTCTGCTGAGACGCTCGTACCTGGGACACAATGAATCCCTTCGCCAGCTCGGACCGAAAAGGACAGACGCTCGTGCGCTTTCCAGCTTCCACCGGCTCAGTGGGTGTTCTGCGAGTGCCCGTGGTGTGACCTCCTGGTGTCTTTTCACCTCCTCCTCCTCCTCCTCCTTGGCTATGACAGAAAAATGATTTTGGTGTGGCTCCAACATCCTCCTGCTGTTCCTTGGCTTCTGGCTCCGAGGCGGTCTGCTGCCTCATTTCCTCCTTTAGAAAACACACAGAGAATAAATATCTTTAATATATTTTTAAGTATGCAGCAAATGTTGTTTCTCTTTGGTAAAGCAAGACAGTGGTAGCTGAATAATATTATGATTCATTTGCCTTTAAGTTTTAAATAAATCTTAAGCACTGAATAGAGCAGCGACATTTCTTAACTGGACTAGAATTCCACCGTTATTATTGAAATACGTGTTGACCTGACGGGCGACGGCCGCAGCGACGACTCTGGTTCCTTGTCTCTCCTCTGGGGAGAGTGAGGGTGGGATGCCGTGCGAAGGGCGTGCGTCCCTCCTGCGCCGGCACCTCCTCTTGGGGTCTTGACCGATGCCTCGTTTGGCGTCTCATTTGTCATCTCCGCTCGCGTCCCTTTGGACGATTCCTCGGGCGCTCGCGACGGGCTCCCGTCTCTGCGGCCTTCGTTTTCCACGGCGCTCTAACAACGCAGGTCTTTGCCTGTGAAGTAGGCGATGGATTGTGTTGTTTCCTCCGCTCGCTCAGCCTCGGGAGGGAGCTTTGTCGGCGTCGATTGGTTCTTCCGTGGAGCTGGTTCAACGTTGGCTTCGGCGTCCTCGGTTAATGCCATCTCTGGATGGTGGCGTATGAGCCCTGATGCGCGTAGTATTTCCAGAGTATTTTATTTTCAAACGACGTTCCTTCTAATCCACAGCCTTCGTCCCTTCCTTGTTAAAAAAAAACAATTAAATTAAATAAAATCCAAAATAAGTCCAGACGTTTGATTTAAACGCGGACGGAGCTTTCCAGATTTCTTTCTCCGATGCCTCCATCTTTATTTTCACCAACATCCTCCACCCAGGCGCCTCTTCTTCTTCCGCTGACCTCAGCAGAAAAAAACCTCTGCACCATCTCGTGGACTCAAAAAGCCTTTGTTATTTAGAATAAAATACCGATACTTGGCGTCCGTGTATCAATACGATACCACCATGCAAACTATGGCGATACTACACCCAATCTATGTTTTATTTATTTATTTCCCACTCCGAGTCTCAATGTCATGAAGCACAGTCAATATCTTTATTTTGACTGGTGCTTGGCCTCCACCGTTCGGCCTATTAACAGGTTCCAGTCCGAGGGTGAAATAGTCCATTTGACACTCCTCCTGAATCACAGCGGGAGGCTCCTCCACAAGTCCTTTCTGGGCCCGGGTGGTGTCCTGGAGGCACAGACCCCAGCTCCTCCATCATCCTCTGTTAAGACGCCGCTGCTCAGATCCACCTGGTCCTCGCTGTCCTGCTCAGACCGGCTTCGGCCTCAAGCTGCTTCAGAGCCAGAAAGACCAGGAAGTGTAACGTATACAATTATAAGACGCAAAAACACTATCGGTGCCTGTGAAATAAACTCACCTTCTTGGCTGCAGGTTGGGGAAGGATAAAGGACACGCCCCGTTGGCCTCCTGCTCCTGGCCCCCTTGTTTTGTTTTTTTTTTTTGTTTTTTTTAAATTGCTGACAAATGCATCCCGCAGGCACTTCCATCCCATCTTGCGTTTGTCCGCTGAAAAACAAGGAAAGCGCCGTTATTCTTATTTCCTGCCTTCTCTCTGCAGGTACCTGGCTACAGGGGAATCTTTCGTCAGCCTGGCCTCCAGCTACCGCCTCGGACACTCGACTGTCTCCGTTTGCGTGCACAGGGTGTGCGCGGCTATCGAAAAGCACATGATGTCCGCCTGCATTCCTGTGCCAACAGAAGAGGCCTGGAAGGCCGTGGCACAAAGGCTCTGGGAGAAGTGGAACTTCCCGAATTGCCTCGGAGCTCTGGGTGGCAGGTATGTGAACATTAAGGTACCCCCTCGCTCAGGCAGTCAGTATTTTGATTGCAAGGGCACATTTTCTATCGTGCTCATGGCCCTTGTTGACGCCGACTACAGGTTCCGGGTCATACAGGTCGGAGACTTTGGGGGGGCGGGGGACAGGGGGGTGTACTCCTCATCCGACCTGGGACACGGCATGGCGAGCAAGACCCTCAACGTGCCGCCCAGCGCTCCCATACCGGGGGCCGCTCAGCTGGGCGACGTTCCCTTCGTGATGGTGGGCGATGCGGCGTTTCCCCTGAAGCCGTACCTGATGCGTCCCTACCCGACTCACAATCTGCCCAAAGAGAAGAAGGTCTTCAACCGCCGCCTGTCTCGGGCCCACGCCGTCGCCCAAAAGGCCTTTTCCATCCTGGCGTCTCGATGGAGAGTGCTGCACACGAAGATTAACCTGCACCCGGCACATGTGGATACGGTCGTCATTGCTGCCTGCATTTTACACAACTTCCTGCTGTCGCCGCACGAGTCGCGGCGGCTGCTGGATGAAGAGCGGCGGACGGGACAAAGCATGAGGACTGTGACGAGAATGGGAGGAAACCGAGGCTCCAGGGAAGCGTTTGACGTCCGTGAACTTCTGCGCGGGTTCTTCAACTCCCCAGAGGGCAGCGTGTCCTGGCAGCGGAGAGTGGTGTGACGGAAAGAAAGAGAGTGTGTGTGTGTGTGTGTGTGTGTGTGTGTGTGTGTGTGTGTGTGTGTGTGTGTGTTTGTGTGTTTGTGTGTGTGTGTGTGTGTCTGTGTGTGTGTGTGTGTGTGTGTGTGTGTGTTTGTGTGTGTGTGCACTGTTTTTGAAATAAAGTGTTTTTTTGTTATTTGTGTTTTGATTGTTCACTGACGTAAAACACACAATGGGTATATTGCTGTACATTTGTAAAAACCCATTAGTAGCTTAGTAAATACTTTATCAATAAATTAACATTTCACGTGCACACAGCTGACTACAAGCAGCAAGGAGACGTTTGCCTGACTTTCCCACCCGTGGAGTTTGGCGCCGCCTGCTGGTGCTTTGTGTGGATCGTCTGTTTTGAGTTCTGCCCCTCCCGATCGGCGTTGTGACGTCACAGCGCGGCGACATCCCGACCGTCGTTGTGACGTCACGTCCCAAATTAGCCAGTCGGACCCGCGCCACATTTGGGGAAGGCACCATTGTGGCGTCTCCCTCCGCCCGCCTCGTCGTGCTCTGAGGAAGCAGAATCTGCACGTTTACTTGGTTGTTTGCACGTTGTAGGAGTCACAGCAACATATTAACAAGTTATTTGTATTTGCATAGTGATTGATCATTAATGTGCCTCCTCCACAGTGTCATTCTGCTCCATTACAAACAGCTCCTGTCTTTGGGTTCCTATGAGAGATTGTTTCGCCTCATAGCTACGTACACGTACATGTGGGAGGGCAGAAGAGTTAAATAACTGAGGAATGAGTTGAGATGTCCACAGTCATGATGTTAACCCACCACCGCTGTCCTGTCAGTCTGGAGGCGTTTTGTTTCCCCTAGAATTTGACTTTTTAAGATTCCCCATCAGCCTTCTTGCCCTCGGGGGGGCTCCCTGCCTCATTCTGGTGGACCCAGCGCGTAGCGGGTTGCGTAGGTAAGAAGCTTGTTAGTCCCTGGTTTCTGCAGCGGACATGTCGGAGAAAACCCCCTGGTTGTGGTTCGCATGTCGGGTGCACGCGGCCTGGGTCGGTGTACCCCCAACCCGACCCCCTCCGTGACCCCCTTCCCTCCCCAGGGTCAGCTACTATTGCACACCCGGTTCGGTCCAGGGCCTCAATATATGGGTGAGATGTGCAAGGGTAGAGATGGAGCCTAAACGGGGTATCTGCAGACCCTTTACAAGTTTCAGATTCAGTTATACAAATATTACCAAAATACGCAAAGTTTTTATGTTGTTTTTTTTTCAAGATTATTCGATTCCATTTGCACCAGTCATCGTTGGTGATATTCTTATAAAACCCTTAACACATGGCTGAACTAAGTATTTAGCCACGCTATACTTTGATAAACAAGTTAACATAATTATAACTACAAGGAAAACTACCTCAGCTGAAGGGAGGTCTAAAGGGAATGTTCCAAATTTTAGAGGAAGGGAGCAATAGATTCCTTGTGCTGGGGGATATATTGCCAGACCTGGACTAGCCTTTTCATTCCACATCCCGCTTACCCCCTCATTTTTTTTTTTTTTTTAATTACCTGGAGTGAGAAATCTGAAGAATGAGTTGAGATGTGTTGTCCGGGAATCTATCTTAAATTGTGTTAAAATGTGCGCATAAGTATGACGTTAAGTCTTGGGATACCTGCGGACGTCCTGTTCTAAGTACAGGTGGTGCAGGGGTTGTGACTCGAGGATAGGGTTGGGGAAACACTGGCCTACGCTGCATCACAGGACACTTATCCTCTATATATGAACCGCTTTGGCTGTCAGAATATTTTCTGTATCCGGAGGAGGGTGTGGCAGAAGAGGGAGGCACCGACAGATGCACTCAAACTGCCTCGATGGCTTTTAGTTTTGCTTTTGAGTGATGGCTTTGGTGCTTTTTGTGAAATGATCTCATCCTGCTCTTCAGGGAGGAGCATCTACGACGATGGAGAATGGACAGGGCACAGGCTCCAAGCTTGGCCTGCCGCCTGGTCGGTGCCGCCTGGTCGGTGCCGCCTGGTCGGTGCCGCTCGGCCGCTCCACCTGCAGCGCAGATCCAGTCACAGCTAGGGGCCAGTGCTGCGTTCGGGGCCCCGGGAGCGGGTGGGAACTCGGGGCCGCGCTTTGTTGGGGCCACGATCTTCCTCCCGATGGAAGCTCACGGTGGAAGCTCACGGTGGTCCACACGCAGGGTGGGAATACTGAGGATCAGCCTGGATGAAAGCACATGGGAGTAAAGAGAAGCTCATGTATATAAGTTAGGACTGCTGTGAAAGCACGAATATCAGTACTACTACGCTGACATTCCTAATTAAGTACTTTCTCTTAAATGTACTCAAAGTATTAAAAGTAAAAGTATTTGTCAGAACCAAATTAACAACTATAATTAGATGCTTATTTGGCTTTTTGACTACATTTGGCTTTTCGTGTTTGCGCCAATCTTTGTACATGAAAATGAATTTTGCCAAACAGATTCCAAAAACATCACGTACTTCTGTTCTGTGTATGTACTTCATGTACATCTGTTTTCAGCAGATGCTCATGCACATCCTGATTGACGTTTAGAATAAAATAGTACATGTGGTCTCAGTCATTTCCCAGAATATACAAATATAAATCCAGGTTTTGTTTATACAAATGTGGTGCGGCTGTTGTGAAGGAAACAGGAAAACCTGTTTATTTTGAAATATGGTCGAGTGCAAGTCCTAAGGTTGTAGCGGACAGTAATGTGGAGAAAGTGAATGACGGACGTGACACCACGACCACGAAGTTTTACATCAAATCTAAACCGGTTTCAGTCGAGGTCCAACTGACTCAACGCTGAATTTTGCCGCGACCCGAAATTCCCACAGTACTTGAAAGCAGCATAGAAAGTGGTGTCGTTTACCGCAACGAGGCTTCGGCGCCACCTAGAGGCCGGGTGCTCAGGGGCCGCGGGGGAGGCCGCTCGACACGCTCCTCTCACTGAAAGCGATCAGACAGATCCACACAGGAGTTGGCGGCTCATGACAACATCAACACGACCCATCGTCAGGGTCAAACGACAGTTTACCCCATGATTGAACTTTGCTCTCACCTTTCATATTTCTACCTGTTTTACTTTTATTCTAAATATGAAACAGGTAACAAATGACAAAGCTCCACATCCAGGTCGTCGCTCACAGGAGGGACCTTTTAGAACAATGCATTTGAGTTTTACCGGTTATTTAACATGTTTCACTGACATGTTTTTCAATTAGGTGCGAAAACAAGATTTTAACAATTATAACGGTAGGTTTTTGGTCAAAGTTATTTTATTGAATACAAGATATAACAATCAAATACTTAACCCGTTCAACAGTTATTCTGAAACATGTTTAGAGGAACATGACTCAACGCCCCCTTCATTCACAACCGTCCTTGATTGTTTATATATATAAAAAAAAATATCACGCCTTGTAATTCTTAGTAACAAGGAAAAATGGAGACGTGGGACAAGCTCATTGTGTTAAAGACCGGATAAAAAAAAAATTAAAAGAGACAAGTCTTACCAAGACAAAACAGAACGTGACGAGTCTCGGTGAGATCTTTAATAATATCAACATCAAAAAAAAAAAGAAGAAAAGACGACGACACGTTGTTAGACCTGGTTCCCTGCTCAGCGCCAGCAGGGAGGGCGCGGCGGGTTCGCCACGTCACAGTTTTATGCAGAGAGGTCGCTGCTGTTGAAGCGCTCCTGGTCGTACACCTCGGCGACCACCTTGCGGCCCCCGAACCAGCGGTCGTTGAGCGCCTGGATGGCCTTGTTCATCTCCGACGCCAGCGAGAACTCCACGAAGATCTTGACGATGATGTCGGCGTCCTCCTCCTCACCCTGCTTCTCCTGGTAGATGATGACGCGGTTGACGGCGCCGAACTTGCCGCACTCCTCCGTCACCTCGCCCTCCAGGTCGTCGTCGATGTCCTCGGGTCCGACCATGTTTCTCAGCACCA
This sequence comes from Zeus faber, assembly GCF_960531495.2. Classification (NCBI taxonomy): domain Eukaryota; kingdom Metazoa; phylum Chordata; class Actinopteri; order Zeiformes; family Zeidae; genus Zeus; species Zeus faber. The sequence goes on along the minus strand of NC_137206.1, from coordinate 2,117,001 downwards.
TCACCGTGGACTGCAGGGGGGGGGGGGGGGGGGGGGGGCCGGGACACGGTTCTCAAATCAGCGGCCCGGGGGCCCCACGCGGTCCGCCACAGTTTAATGTTGCTAATGCTTGTTAATTCTAACGTCACCGCCGAGAAGACGTTCACTTAAACCCTGGAGGAGTTTTGGGCATTGGAGCAGCTGAGGGAGGGAGGTCAACGCCACAGAAAGTACAAGTACGACATAAAGCATTGACATAAAGACGTCTGTCAATGCAGTGCAAGTGTTAAAGTGTTGATATATTTATGGAATTTTACTTTTAAGTTGACATTATAAAACACTAAAATGGAATATAAAAGATTTTTGGATTACATCTATATTTAAGATGTGTTATTATGTAATCAGTTCATGAGCACTGTATAATAATAATAATAAAATAATAAAATATAATGATTCTAATATAATAATAACAATCAAATATCATTATTATCTAAAAGTTGTTGATGAAGATGTTTCCTGACCCGCGTGTAAAGAAAACACATTTAAAACATTCAACGCCATTGGAGTCGTACCTCTGATTTACGCAGGAGCTTCTGCATCACCATGTGCCTGGCGCTGCTGCCCGAGATGCTCATGTGCTCCTGGTCGCTCAGCATCTCCTGCCCCGTCCCGTCCTGGAGCATCTCTTCTTTGTCGTCCTTCTTCTCCTGCTGGTTGGCGCCGCCCGCCATGACTTGGTTGGACAGTACGGGCGGAGAAGCCAGCACCGGGTTCACAAGGCCCACCTGGGGAAGCACCGGCATCGGGGGCCGCACCGGGGTCACACCTGGAGGGAACATCCCCACGTACAAGGGTAATGACCGTGGGTGGATACTACGTCATCCATACACTGGCACCAGGTATCAATATTTTTAATTCAAACATGGCGGCGCTCGCAAACCAGTGAGGATCCCCCACCGCTCGACAGGCATGTGAACCACGGATTCATTGCAAAATGTAACAGTCATAGTGAAATACAGAGTTGCTGCTGCCTCCACGCAGCGCTGCGGTGAAAAGACGACAGAACGTGTTGTTTTATTCTAACTGGTTTGTTTACGCTGCTTTACAACGTAAATCAACTGTGGATGGAGACGTCAGATCAGAGCGGTCAACATCCACGAGTAAACAAGTCAAATACAATGTGTATTGAGATGCAGACTTCTGCATAATCTACTGTAATTTGCTTAATTCAGATTTTCATGAAATTTGGTTTGTTATAAACGTCAGAAATTGAACATGATACTGGAATTAAATTCAGTCACTGGGGGTGAACCTAATACTATTTTTCATTCACTACCATGTTAAAAGGAAGACGTATCATGCCTGCCTCACTTTCATTTAACAATTGAGTATTGATTGAATATTTGATTTGAATATATTATTTAAACTTTGGACATCTATTTGTACATTGTTTCATCTCAGTTGCAAAATCGACACCACAACACAGTGAATTAATACAGAATTCCTGCTTTTTGAATTTCTGGGGTATTTTTTCTTCTTCGGTTGCAGGTTTCGCAGATGAATTCTCTTTCAATGTATCGAGTATCCAAAATCTGTCGTGAAACCAACATCATCATGGGCAGCGTATCCTGATAGTATACCACCAGTTACTCTTTGATTCCCACCCCGAGTAATAACTCTCAGTTAAAATAAAAAATGGGTTAACATTTGTTTAAATTAATCATTTTGGCGGCAAGGAATGAAACATTTCCTCTGGTTTTTAATGGTTAAGTCATGTTTATTATATGATTTCATTTAAGTGCTCATCAACGAGATTACTCTGTAAAAAGGGACAAAAATATTTATATTGAACTTTTACACTATTTAGCTGCCATGTTTTAAACAGCAACCATTCAACTCATTTGCACCACATATCTGCTCCTCTTTGTGCCGTTTTCTATGGTCGGTGGCGGTGTCCGCCCTTCCCCAGTGGGAATGCAATGAGCGAGCAGAAGAAGTGAAAGACAGCAGCGGTTAATTTGCTCAGGAAACTAACAGTACTGACTGCGGCTCTGGTAGGTACACACCTGTGATGACCCCCGGTGCCTGGGCAGCCATGACGGCCTGAGGTATACCCATTTGCTGACCGAGGAGCTGGGGCGCGGCTAGCGCTCCCAGGACCGACGCCCCGGCTACAGCCTCCTTGAGAGAGGGGGGGCCGGAGACATTAGGCAAGGGAAACACACAGAACACAGCACAAGGCAGCACAGTCAACAATCACACAGCGTAGCACACGGTGAACCTTACCTCTCCCCAGCAGACACCCCCCACCCCCCAAACTAGACAAGCAACAATGTCATTTTATCATTGAAATATCCCTGTGACATCATGCCTGCGCTCGTTAAGATGCGATGCTGCTATGCTATCAAGCCACCTTGACACCAAATCCAACAACAGAGCTTCAGTCTCATTCATTTCTTATGGAGAGCAGAGATGTGTCGATTACACGTTGCTACCCTCACTAGTCCGCACCAGAAATACTCTGTCCGTTAAACGTATAAGTCCCTATTATTATTTTATTAATATCCAAATTTAAAATTACGTATTGACAGAATTTGTACTGAAATGTGGCGTATGGAAGATCCTTTTCCCAGTGTTGGCGTCCCGTCGTTAGGAACCCCTCCTCAGGCGCAGACTGTTAATTGCTGCACCTTATGTGAGCAACGGTTTCAAATGGCTCATATCACAATATTTTTCACGTTTATGCTAATCGATTAGTCCAAGTAGTGTAAACGTATGTTTAAACGTCAGAGAAATTAGTTGTTCGGAACATCCCTTATGGCGAATCGGAAACCTCACGTGAAAAGCTCCCGACATTAAAATTAACATGACTGTATTAGTTTGTGTGAACACTACATAAAGGAAGCGTTATACTTTTCAGTAAAAATGGTAAATGTCCAGCTGTGCAAACTTCTTGCTAAGTCGCTGTCATACTGGAGAGGATTTAGGGGGCGCACCAACTCACCTATTTTGTGGGATTTTTTCAAGATGTAAAATCTAGACATGCACGCTACTGTAACCGCCCGGAAGGGGTTCAGACAGTTTGATCTGTTTGCCGGATTCAGTGTAAAGGCGGCTTTAGCTCACAAACCCAGTCAGTGAATGGGAGGAACTCATGACGTGCATCTAGAGACAAAATGAAACGGCATCTTCTGTCTTGATTTTATCTTTTGTTTTGAATTTGCAACACACAGACCAGATAATGACTGGTCTGGGGAAAAAAAACGTCAAAGAAACAACATTACTTCCAGAGTTCCCAGTGTTATATGTATTATAGCATTTAATATGGACTTAACCGTTACCGATTACATTTTAAAGATAAGTCTAATCTTGCCCCAGTCACCCAAAATAACAAACAAAGCTATGTTGGTAAAATCATCTTGAGTAGTTTGAGTCTGGCCAAGTCTGGTCATATTTACCTGGAAGGCCATTAGATCCCTTTGGAAGGGATTCATACTTGCCTGGGCCGTTATCTTAGCGGTGGCGGCCGCTGCAGCTACAGCCGCCGCTGGCGGCAGACCGCCGGGTGTGGTGGGGGTCAGCAGGGGCATGGGGGGGGTCACCGCCTTGCCTACCCGCAGATACTGACCCCCCAGGTCGAACAGGTTCATGGAAGACACAGCGTCCAGGGCGGACTGCGGCTTCTCGTACTCTGTAAGGAGAAGCAGGGGTTAGGGGTCATGCAACACAAGCGAACAAATCTTTTTAACGACTCAGGAGTCTGGACCCACTGCCAAAAGAGTCAATTCGTGACTCAATTCATTCAGGTAACTGCAGGAATTCACTGAGTCTCGACGAGTGGTGTCACGATTCTCACAATCCACATTTCAATCTGACTCAAGTTTAAGGTCACGATTCCATTTAAGCCTATGTATATTTTTTCCAGCACTGACGGCTATGCCATTGTTTAACCCCTTTCACACATGGTTCCCCGTAAATGACTGGGATAACCTTTCCGGCACCGCTAGGGAGCGAGCTCCACTATTCAGTCATGCAGCTACATTCTGGAAAATTTCCATCTTGCACCTTTTTACACATGCCATGATAATGCCGGGAATAGATGGGGCAAGGGACAGTCCAGCAGCAGTAACAGGGTGCAGTCAGCCCGCACCGGAGAGCGCCAGACGGAGAAGCAGCGCACACAGCTCATTTCGCTTGTCCATGGACATCACTTTCATTGCATGACAGGTTTTGTGAGACCCTCGGAATCTTACGTCAAGTTGCCATTCTCAAGCACGCAAAGTAAGAAAGTGAAACTCCAGCAGCGCACACCGCGGGGCCGTTACGGTGGTGCAGCGCAAGCGGCACCTGTGGACACTCCCATTTGGAAAACAGTACCATTAGTTTGTTTTTATACTAAATGTTTAATTGGCTATTTTGGAAAACATACGTTTTTACAATGTTTTGAATTAGCCATTACAAAAAAAAGAAAACAGTTTTCGATTTTACTGTTGACACGGAGTACACGTTGACAGCCGGTCGTTTAGTCGGCACATTTAAACATCCCTAGTTTGTACATGTGTTTAAATAGCATAAATGGACTGTAAATACCTATTTTAAAAAAAGACAGTAAAGTTGGCTATCGCACATCAGCTGTTGGTTGCCTGATGGGGGAGTATCAACCGATATCGATCCAATATAATTGAACTGTAATTTCAATGTTCTCTTGTTTCTTATTATGAGCCAGGACAAACTAATTTCTGCTGTCGTAAGAGGTATACCACACTTAATTTTTTTTATCATGTAAAAAGTAGTTGGAAACCATCAACAGACAGAAAAGAGGGTTGACAATGGCCCAAATCTGGATTTCCGGGGCAACAGTTATTGTTGGGTCCTGCTAAGTGACTTGTCGAGAACAGATTCTCAGAAAACAGCCTTGTGTCTGGCGCCGGGCTGGCAGCTCACCGATGAAGCCAAAGCTCCTGTGTCTTCCCGTGGTCGGGTCTCGGGCCAGCGTGCACGACTTGATCCGCCCAAAGGCCTCGAACACACTCTTGATGTCTTCGTCGGATAGGTCGGGGTGGACGGAGGCCACGTATATCCGGTTGAAGGCGCGCGCCTCCTCCGCCAGCTGGTCAATGATGGGTTGCGCCTGACCGATGTTACTTGGCCGCCCCACCTACAGCACAGATCATACCAGCACAGGGCTACTGAATTGGGGGGGGGGGGGTTCAGAGAGCATTTCCGAGATTCGCTTTACTAGCTCCAACTAAGATGAGCGAGATGGTGAGGAACCCCCCGAGGATCCAGTCAATACGCTCTGGGTAACAACCGCGGACTAGAACGCTCTGTTGCCAAGTTTCAACTAGCCGTGCTTAGCTGCATCTCCCCTGGCCCTCGGCAGGTTTGAAGGAATTTAAGCTATCGTGGCCTGCTGACAAAATGCTCTCTCGCTAATTAATGGATAATCACCTTCATTTCAAAACAAACCAATCGCCTACCAAAATTGACTCAATCCAATTCAGAGGAAGAGGCGCACTAGAAATCAATGCCGATCCGACTCCTGACTCGTATTCAGCTCGCAGTGCCCTCGGAGGGAGCATGCGGAGGTGCAGCTAAGGGCAAGCAGCCGCACTATATATAAAGCTGATCTCCGTAATAACACTGTAGTTCCTGATAACTACCACCCGAACGTTAGTTAGTTTGTACTGCTATTGTAACCAAGTTCAACACATCACCTAGCTGAAATGACTGAATCCCTCCCCCACCGCCTTTTAAATGAAACAGCAAAAGCAACACAAATAAATAAACTGTCCAATAGTGGAGTCATTTCTCATCGCAATCATAGAAGATCAATCATCAAAAGACCATGTTTATGTATAGCACAAAGGTTTTTCACATGAAATATATTGTTAAATATATAACAACTTTATTCCAATAAAGCTCCCTCTAATAATTCAGGCATTCTAGTCATATAGCAAAAACCTTTTGGTCATATCTTCGTCCTCGTTCATTTAGAATACGAAACGACACAAGGATGTCTTCATTTCATCACACCACCACTGGAAAACGATAGGATCCATTTATCACCCCGTCGTATCTGTAATGGTTCCAACTCAACCTAAGAACAACTGGAAAGAACCTTTAAAGTGGCCTCCCTCTAGGAACTACAGCCTTACTACCGACACCATCAGATCCTCATACACAGTGCGACTGTCTGAACTTGTGGCAACGCCGACCGACACGAACGCCTGACTATGACTACGTTGCTCTCGCTGGCGAAAACAGAGCCCTTGAAAAAAGACCCCGTTTGAGCTCCCGAAGGCAGACGAGTATCTAGGTGTGACTGGATCTGTGCTGCAGGTGGGGCGGCCAAGCAACACCAACCAGGCGCAGCCCATCATCAGCACATTGCGGGCACAGGGCGGCGGCGCGCTGGAGCAGGTCACTAAAACAACGTGGTGACGTTGTGGAAGCAAAGAACACAGAACACACACATACGTACCTGGAAACCAACACACACACAAACACACACAAGCAAGCAGGCAAAGAGAGAGAGATGAGTGTCTTTAGATACCATCACATTAGAATAATCAGACTAACTGTGAAGTCTTTTCCGTAACATACAAGCTGTGAAATGAGAAAATATAAAAATCATCATTCATGGTTATCAGCCCCAACCTGCTCAAAATAAATCATAAAAATAAAGACATTTCAATCCAGCACAAATAACAAAACAGTCATTCAAATGATCAAATACTTACGTTACAACATTCAAATATTTTGAATATGGTTAATGAAAATGTTGTCAAATATGATCTGTTGTCTACGTGGGTCTTACTTTCAAGTCAACGTTGTTAGTAGTAGCAGTAATAATTGAAAATGTTAAACCTGGGGAAAAAGCGAGAAAATGACTTGAAACCAAATTTCAATTTAATCTTGCCACTTTTGGTAACCAAGCAAGGCAACTGAACTTGGTGGTGGTGTACGTTGCATCAGTCAGCTGAATGGTTCATTTATGAACAAAACAATTTCTATTCAAATTCCCCAGCCCCAATTTGAATATCAATCTCAATATTCACTCCCCTTTTGGGTATTTGAATATTCTGAATATTTGCTTCCCCACCGTCACTTACCTTAATGTTTCGGCCCCCCAGCATGACGGAGTTCATCTGCTCCAGAGCCAGCTGAGCAGCCTCTGGCACGTCATACTCCACAAAGGCAAAGCCCTGGATAGAAACGGCGTTAAGGACAGGAAAACACCCTTGCATTAAACTTAGCTCTTCTTAAAAGACCTTCTAAATGCTACCTGAAAGTCAAACTTAAGAACGTATTTCACATGCGCAACGGTGTCACGTCTACAGCAAGAGTAAAGTGAAATTGGTACCATCCAAATTATCTTCAAATCAGTTATTTTTAACCCAAGAATAAATAGGCAACTTGACCCCCCTAGAATGCGCTGGTATAACTTTAATTCTACTAAATGGTAGATCACAGCATCAAAAACATCATTTCGGAATTTGAAATTATTCGAGGGTCAAAGGAACTTCCAAAGCACAGACCGAAAAAGACAAAAAATTAATTAAAAACAATCTCCCATGAACCATGTGTCACAAACAAGATGCAACACTGGTCGGCAAATATTGATTGACACCGTGTAGGGCCTTTAACCATTGGTTGTAACACCTGCGTTCAAGTACAATCTGTTCATGTTTTGACTTAAAATTACTCCAAATCACCAATGAAATAATAAAAATAAAAACTGGCACTGACCTTGTGCTTCATCGTAACAGAGTCCCAAGACATGTCGATGCTCTTGATTGGCCCGAAGGGGGCGAATGCCTGTCGGATGGTGTCTTCGCCCAACTCGTAGTATATGGAGCCCACATATACTCGACACATGATGGCTAAAGCGCGCTGCCGCTGAGCCGCCACCTGTCGACCGAGGAGAAAAAAAAACACCAGCGTTGAGAGCGGCACCAAGAAAAAACGTGGGCAAAAAAATATATATACACTATCAATTTGGATGTAAGGAATTGTTATATTCATAATTTGGGATTTATTGTGGCCATATGTGGGTTAAAGAGTATGGAATTACTACTGTGAGTTTTTCTTAACCTTACATGAGGCACAAAGGGCCGACTGGGCATTATGGGATACGATTAAGTGTATTTCTGTAATAAATGACTAAACCTAGGAGGGAATGTGTTACTATTTTGACTAAACAGTTTTGATTAAGACATGGCTGTCCACTCTAATGCTATACAATAGAAGTATGGAGAAATTGACAGGGAATTGACACACAACCCTCACTAGATTTGGCTTCTGTAAACTGACCTGTAATCCAGGGATGCAAGTAAGGTAACAAAAGTAATGGTGGAGTTCACATGAAACCAAAAACCAAACAAATTCCTGATGACTGATGTGATTTGAACGTAGGTTCACTCTTTGAGAGGTTCGCTAGAAATCATTTCAGTATAATCACCAAGAGGAGATCTAGAAATCTGATACATACAACACAGGAGATTTGAGGCGGCCAAAAATGAATCCCCGTTCCAGCAGTTCTCTCATTTTGGTTGATTAAAAGGGCCTGCTATCCCTCGAGTCCCAGGAGGAGCTTTCCCCAAGATTTAATTTTAAGGGAATGCTAATTTTTTTTTTTTTTTTTTTAAGGGGCCATGAACTTTCCCAACCTTTTTTAGATTAGACCCCCTCCCCCACCCATACAATTCCTGCTGATGTGCACTGCATTGCTATAAATGAAAGCAGCGCAATTATTTTCTACTTTTAGCTATGTTCCAACTAATAGTATCTAAAGGGTGGCAATAAATATCTGGCAAAAGTTCAAAGCAATAATTTCACTTGTAAATAATAAGATAATAAGGACATCTTATGGACAACATTGAGGCGAACTAGCAATAGTCAGCCATGCTTTCTTGTAAAATATGCACTCTTCAGTCAGCTGACGAATCAGGGAGTGACACAGGAGGGTAACAATCCTTTTATCATCGGGAATGTGCAGAGAAAAAAAAAGTTTAATAATCTATTGACCGATTGTAAAGGTGAGAGAGGATCTCCAAAGCCCATTGTCACTGCTGCCATCTGAAAGACAGTAAAGATGAAAAAAGTGCTGAAAGGTAAGTTAGGTATCTCTTAGCGATGCTTTGTAAAAAGGTAATTGTTTTGCTAGACAGACAAGAATTTTAAGACTAACACCACATTCAGACACTGCTTCTACACAACATTCAACTTGAGAAGGTTAGAATACAGTTAGAAATTACTATGTATATTTACATTAACAATTATAAAATCCTTTATGAAATGTGAAAAGCATTTAACATGTTATTTTGCATAATTGTGGCAATCTTCTCCACCTGAAATAGAATGGTTAAAAGCAAGGCCACGTGGCTGACATAATGGGATGCGGATCATTATATATATATATATATATGCGCATTTGAGACAACATTGTACTACAAAGAAAAAAAATGGTTTTAAACTTTTATGGAGACAATCAATTATAAGAGTTAAAGCTGCATTAAGCAATATCTCTGGTCAATCAGAAGACTCTGTAGTGTGGATGTTTTCTAAATACTGCCGAATGCCGGAGAATCAACTCCCAAACCAATTGCCAAAATCGCTATTCGGCGGTTTTGGCAAGCAGCTCAGAAGGCGATGTCACAGCTAACTGCTTAGCTCAAAATGATGGCGTAAACAAGTGTCTGAAGACCATCTTATACACATTTAATTAAGAAAAGGTAGTGTTAACAACATCCTTAATATATAGGTACTTTACGGTAGATATGACTGGCTGTTGCAATAATTTCCTAATTGATTCATTCTCAGTGACCTGCATTCTTTGTTACCTCTTGGCCACCGTAGGTCAATGTAAATCATTTGCTGGAAAAGACAAGGTAGGGGGAGTTTGTTCACGTCCATTATTTCCTTGATTTTTGCTTAATGCAGCTTTAGACAAATGTAACTTCAGGGTGACAAGGTGTGGAAAATCATTTAACTCATCTCACCTGCAGGTTGGTGAGCTGTTGTTGCTGGTGGGCAATAGTCTGCTTGACCAACACACTCTTAATGCTCTGCTCCATTGCATATTTCTTCGCCTGGAAGAACATGACACATCCAGCCAACCCACTTTCATGTCAGTTACTTTTGAATACAAGTCGAAATCCTGTCATTGCTGCAATCCTATTTATACAACATAGAATCCCTTTGACATATCACTACAAATACAAATCGTTTTTAGGACAGAGCAGAAATACTTAGGTACTTCCTGACACACGTTAAGTGTAAAAAATGTTGAGATCACTGATTTAGAGGCCACTGTATTTTTTATTTTCAGTAACTGATTGACACACAGCTAGGTTTAAACTAAATGGGTAAATCACTAAATATGCAAATACTTGACTAACTACCTTTATTTGAACCTTTTCGGTATTCTTAAGTTTTTTGTACACGTCCCCAGGTTTGTATCTTTAGCTGCTATAATTTCATCACTGCGACAATAAAGTGGGCTATAATCTAACTGTAGGGAAAATACTATATGATAAAACTATTATTTCTCCTGTAAACAATATTATCACACTCCTGCCAAGGATTGTTTTACCCTCTGCAGCGCCTCCTGCTGCTCAGGGGTGAGTGGCGGCAGGCCAAGCTTGGAGCCTGTGCCCTGTCCATTCTCCATCGTCGTAGCTGCTCCTCCCTGAAGAGCAGGATGAGATCATTTCACAAAAAGCACCAAAGCCATCACTCAAAAGCAAAACTAAAAGCCATCGAGGCAGTTTGAGTGCATCTGTCGGTGCCTCCCTCTTCTGCCACACCCTCCTCCGGATACAGAAAATATTCTGACAGCCAAAGCGGTTCATATATAGAGGATAAGTGTCCTGTGATGCAGCGTAGGCCAGTGTTTCCCCAACCCTATCCTCGAGTCACAACCCCTGCACCACCTGTACTTAGAACAGGACGTCCGCAGGTATCCCAAGACTTAACGTCATACTTATGCGCACATTTTAACACAATTTAAGATAGATTCCCGGACAACACATCTCAACTCATTCTTCAGATTTCTCACTCCAGGTAATTAAAAAAAAAAAAAAAAATGAGGGGGTAAGCGGGATGTGGAATGAAAAGGCTAGTCCAGGTCTGGCAATATATCCCCCAGCACAAGGAATCTATTGCTCCCTTCCTCTAAAATTTGGAACATTCCCTTTAGACCTCCCTTCAGCTGAGGTAGTTTTCCTTGTAGTTATAATTATGTTAACTTGTTTATCAAAGTATAGCGTGGCTAAATACTTAGTTCAGCCATGTGTTAAGGGTTTTATAAGAATATCACCAACGATGACTGGTGCAAATGGAATCGAATAATCTTGAAAAAAAAAACAACATAAAAACTTTGCGTATTTTGGTAATATTTGTAAAACTGAATCTGAAACTTGTAAAGGGTCTGCAGATACCCCGTTTAGGCTCCATCTCTACCCTTGCACATCTCACCCATATATTGAGGCCCTGGACCGAACCGGGTGTGCAATAGTAGCTGACCCTGGGGAGGGAAGGGGGTCACGGAGGGGGTCGGGTTGGGGGTACACCGACCCAGGCCGCGTGCACCCGACATGTCCGCTGCAGAAACCAGGGACTAACAAGCTTCTTACCTACGCAACCCGCTACGCGCTGGGTCCACCAGAATGAGGCAGGGAGCCCCCCCGAGGGCAAGAAGGCTGATGGGGAATCTTAAAAAGTCAAATTCTAGGGGAAACAAAACGCCTCCAGACTGACAGGACAGCGGTGGTGGGTTAACATCATGACTGTGGACGCGCCACGGGCTCTTTGTCTGCACGGAGGCTAGCTAGTTAGCGTTAGCTTTCAGCGCGCCATCGACACCTCGCACGCACAACCATTCAGGTTCTCAAGCACTGATATAATTCGGAGAGGAAAAAAAACACGATTGGCGCATTAATTTAAATCACAGCTTTTTAAATGCAGCGACGTTCAGTGGTAAAAGCCTCCGGGTGGCTCGGCCTCCGCGGACCGGCCGTCGCTAGGATAACGCTGCCTTTGTGGCCGGGCGGCCATTAGCATGGATAGCCGAGCTTTCTAGAATGGCGGGCGAAGGACGCCGCGGATCCGGCGGGAAGTCTAACGAGTTCTTGGCGTGTGGCTTAATACAAAAGGACGAAATACTAACCGTGGGCGACGGTTAACTCATGTCCACGTCCAGATATTAAAAAAAAAAAAAAAAGCAGCGTCTTTCACAAGTATTAAAAAATTACCGCAGAGTCAGTCACCGCCATGAAGCACGTCCTCCTCCACGCCGCGCCGCGCCAAGCCACGCGAGAGTACCAACACCCACGCCGCAGGCACGACTCTCGCGATAGTTCTCGAGTCGCTCCAGCCGCGACTCTCGCCGTTGTTTGTGTACGTCATGTTTATTGACGCGTTTCCGGGGAGCGATGCGACCTCATTTGTCTGCTCATGTATTTTTTGTATATTATTTAAAATATAAAAATATTTAAAGTAATACAGAGAAAGATATATAAGAAAAATACTTATAAATTCTATAATAATAATAACAATAATAAAAATAGTAATAATAATAAATAAAATAAAAACTTTCATATAAAGTTTACTTTTTTGTATTTTCTTTGTGAAACAGTTTCACCGCTGTTACAAGTGTGACATGTTTTTGCACCAGTGTCTGTAGTGCGTCCATACATAACCATACGGATACGGTTGTGTATATGGCTGAGAGGCATTTTTTGGAGAATTTCCTGCATCCAAAAACAAAACATTATTGCACTTCCATTATTTTCCGTATTCTTTCAAAATGATAAAAAAATAAACCAAAAACTGCAAACAGATAACAATATAACATTCTCTTGTTATATATATACACAATATACCATATGGGTTATCAAAAACAGATATTTTGTGTTGTTTAAACATGTTGAACAACCACAAAAAAAATGTTGTGCCGTTTCTCTTCATCTTATCTCATAATAAAATCAAAAAATATATGTGCAGGCAGCATTGCACGCGGGCTCAGGTTAGTTGCAGCAATTGCACTGATGTGAAAACAAGCCAAAAAAACGAGAAAAAAAACCCCGATTACTACCCTACCACTACACAACGTAAACTGGACGCCCCCCATTAAAAAACTGGAGGGTTACCAAGTTCACAGACCTGGGGACCACCAACACAAATTAGTTTTCCGAGTTCCGATGGAGTTGTGTAAACACACAACTTTTGCGCCACACCGCGGACCACCTCAAGTCCTGCATGGAGCAACCAATATACACCAATGGAGTTTAGAGAGCAGCGCGCACCCCAAAGCCCCTTCAGAGTCATACCCTGCACATACACTGTATTTATCTATAATTCTAGGAATCTGTCTGAAATTCTCACGGAATCTCTGTGTATCCGACCCATTTAGTCGTTCCAGGATTAAAGGAGCGAAAAGCTGAGGATTGGGTGTTCCTGGCTGATGACCCCGCAGCTGACCCATGGGCACCGGAGGAGGTGCTGACAGGCAGAAATGCCCAGGTTATACCGGCTACCTGTACATTTACTGAATATCGAACCAACCACAACCCAGACAGAGTGGAATGACTGAATGACTTGGGGCGGCTACTCACGTCTGTCCTGGCATGCGGGGGAAAGAACAATCAATAGTTTCACGATCACCAAAAATCTGAATTGTTAAACGACAAAATCGAAGACAACAAATATCACATTTTCTCATGTTATATTTTTAATGTCAGAACAAAATCAAAACAACGAGAAACACCCGTTATTGTTTTTCTGATTTTGGATTAGTAAAGGAACTATGAGATAACAGGTTCTTATTGGCTTTCTGATTTTGGATTCTAAATCTGATATGAAATGATCGCTTGACACATGGATAGCTCTGCTCCACCACTTCCGGTCCCTCCGCCCGACTACTTCTGGTTCCTTCCTTCAGAAAAAGTTTTTTTTCTAACTCCTCCTATACGGTCCGATGTGGATCAAACTTGGACCACAGCATGTGTGGACTGCCCCGAATACAATTCTTAGTCAGAAACCGTAGGTTCAACGGTTTCTGAGCACCAGGAACTTTCAGCCAGAGAATGACTCGAAGAATAAAAATCTGAACAAAAACAATAGCGTTCCCACCCTTTCGGCTGTACCCCTAAATATAATTGCAGGCAGTAATGCATTGGGTCCAGGTTAGTCACAGCAATTGCACCAATGACAATACTGGGATTAATTTGTGCTGGAAATTCTCGTGGTCAATAAACACAGTCGTGTTAAAATGGTTAAGAGTGATTTATTCAAAGATGATCGACAGCAGATCCTTGCAAGGAGAGGAGCGAGTTGAACACGAGTCACGAGGGCGCAGCCTCGTCTCGTGCGGTCTCGGGGTCTCCTCCTGAACAATAAAAAGGTGCAGTCTTTATACTGTGGTACAAACAAGCAACGTGACCTTGTTGGGATGTTTCAGCCGGGCTTATACTATCAGCGCTGTGGTGCTTATCGTGCAAGCGTGCAGCTGTGTGGCGAGCTCCTGTTCGAGTGCTTTGCAGGCCTTGAGGTCGTATTCTAAGAACCTTTTGTTCTAGACATGTGTTAAAATCCTGAGAACTGAAGATGCATTGTGTGTGATATCTTATTTGGCAATGTGCGATTATGGCTTTGCTATACAGCTTCAATGTGGTTAATAAGCGTATTTTCCTGTACAAATTGAAAACAGGTCAATAAACGTGGTTATTAATGTCGTGTGCTTTGTTCAAAGGAGAATTCAGTTCAATTAAACGTGGCACTTGTCTACTGGTGATACTTTAACCAAATTATTTTTCAACAAAATAAAGGTTATTAGACATTATCCACGTTCCAAACACAACACCTACCTTGTGAGCTAATCAGGAATGGGCTGGTTCTTCCTCTTTGGTGTTTAATGGTGGTTGTCACTCCCAGATCTGTACCTCTGCACTTCTGTACTTCTGCACATGTGCAGTCTGTCACTTTACAACAATGGAGACGCATGCGTGGTACGAAAATGGAGCCGCACGCGTGGTACCGTGGTCAGCATTTTACGTTACGCTAGAGACGCATGTGTGGGACGGGTGACCCGTACCGGGTTGGAGATGCTTACTGACCAATCGTTGCCGGATATTACAGAGTACCTCAAGAGTCGTACCCTGCACATAATACCAAATCAGATGATGATGATGTCACAATGCGTTGATGTGTTGTGCAGATTGTGTCAAACAGGCCCCACCCAGACATCTTTTGTAAACTTTGAAAATTGATTGAGGCTAAAATATGGGGCGTAGCAAAAATCCATTGCATGATTTGTATTCGGGACAGTGTAGACATGCTGTGGTCCAATTTTGGTGAACATTGCACCAAAATGCAACACCCAGAGCAGGTCACTAGCATAAGTAATGTCAATTGAGGAGGTAAAGAGTAAATAATTCTATTACAGCCGTTCAGCTTGACATATTGGTCCACCTTTGACTTCCCAGCTATCACTGGGGGACTGAGTTCCACTAAAGCACACCATTGCACACTGTAATCAATAAGCCTTGAACACGGGGTGAATTGACCCATTCCAAAATTTACACACGTGATGATTTTCGCTGCAAACTGTGTTTTTCTCTCTCAGCCAACTGATAAGCGAAGCTGTTATCACGCGCAACACGCTCCCTCCCACTCAGATCCGAGTGAGGGCCGTGTTTGGGCCGAGTGTCTTTGGCCGGAACACGGATAATGAAATGTAATAAACTGATATAAAATACAGCTGCAGGGAGCAATGTACAGGGTCCAGGGCAGTCGCAGGAATTGCACCAACAGCAGTAATGGGATCAGTCGGAGACAGTTGAAATTAAACGTGGCTATTAATGCGCTGGAGAATACAACAAAGTGAAGCTTCTTTCACACTGGACTCCGTGAAACGCAACGTCACTACTTTCACAACAGGAATATTGTTGTGTTGTCATTTATTGCCCGTTGGTCACATATCGCTGATCTCCACTGCATTTTAACACAACTTTTGTTACCGGGTTGTTTGAAAACACCGCCATTAACCACAAATGGTATCTTAACTTACTAAAACCGGTGATTTCTCGCTGGCTGCTTGCACCTTTGCATTTCTCAGACCAAAAGACGACACCATTGTGAAGTTCACAGTACTTTGCAGAATTTTATTTTATTTTTTAAGTATTTTCTTGTGTTTTCCTGGGAATCCTGACAGGAGTGATGTGCAATGAGGTGTATTTGGTCTGATTGGTGTTTCGGACGTTTTTCGGGGCAGGTGGCACCGGCCTCTTTTCATTTATTGTCGATTTGTGCACATTCCTCACAAAGTGAACTGTCACAAAGGACGACATGTCTGGTGGGTTTGCAGTTCAACATGGAGATGACGTCATCTATGCTCAGCACATGGCGTCTCGAACAAGTCAACTGTATACAGAAACCCACTTCATATATCATTTGAAGTTGATCTTTACTTAAAACAAACTAAATGCTTCACTATAATTAAGAAAAAATTGCCATTAAAGGAATCCAAGGAAAGCTTTTTTTCTATATAAAACCGTATAGAAGTCACGGCCAAATGGCGGGGGATGACACTACAGCGCTCCCCTAATGGAGGATCGGTAAATTGGTGCATGTGACCATCAAATGTAATGCAGATCAAACCCGTCTAATTGGTGCTGCAATTTTATTGGCTGGTGGTGGCCATTTTGTTTCCTTGGACCAAATCGCCAAATAGGTGGCGGCCATTTTGATTTCGTGAAATAGGCCCCGCTCAGACACTTTTTGTAAACTTTTAAAATTGTGCCCATTCTATGGGGCGTAGCAAAATTCCATTGGGTAGATTGTATTCGGGGCGGTCCTGGCATGCTGTGGTCCAAATTTGGAAATGGAGGACTTTGAAAGTTATGCGATTGCCATAGCGCCACCTATCGACCAAACTCCAGATTTCTCACAGTGCCTCAGTCATACCCCGCACACCCCAAACTGGGGTGTAGCAAATATCTATTGAATTGATTGTTTGGGGCAGTCAAGACGTTCTGTGGTCCAGGTTGGATGAACATTGGACCATATCTGTAGGAGTGCCCGATGAATCGTGCTTCCTAGTTTCGGAAAAAACGTCAAACCTATCATCTAAGTTTAGTGTCCGTGGGTTTCACACTTTCTGAGCACCAGGTACTTTTAGCCAGAGAATGGCTTGTAGAATAATAATGTGATGACCCACTAATAAATACTGACATATATGTAAATGGTGAACGTAAATAAATGTCTCTTCGGAGAGTGTTTACAGGGCCTGTAATACTTTGTAAGAAACACTCACAGTGACTATGCTTCAATTGTTTATGGATTATACTGCATTGGAATAAGTAGATCAACAATAAACAATACATTTTGACAGGACATTAAAACATTTAATTCAAACATATCGACATAGATTATGCATTTGTGCATTATGCATTAGTTTCACTAATAATGCATCAACCTTATAGTTTATTTAACTGTTTTTTCTGTGCAACAGATAAGATTGAAATGACCGAATCAGCCAGAGCTCCGCTGTATTCAAAGCTGAAAAAAGCCCAAAAGCTTCACAAGGCTCCGCCCATCACCGGCTGAGTCGTCGTGTTTTGGCGGCTCTGCGGTCTGGCAGGAAACCGGGGTTTGACACGTTTTGGTTCCGCTCTAGAGTCATACTACTCAGTGGTGCCTCTCTCTCACCCAGAGCATCAGGCTGTAAAATCAGGAGTTATAATAGAAGACGACTCAGGGATGAAATCAAATGTACAGGAAGTGCTGCGGTCTTTCACATGAACATGTCGTCATAACCCGGGGGCGGCAGGTCGTCCGGGTCCGGCCTGGAAAACACACACACACACACACACACACACACACACACACACACACACACACACACACACACACACACACACACAAGAACACACACACACACACACACACACACACACACACACACACACACACACACACACACACACACACACACACACACACACACACACACACACACACACACACACACACACACACACACACACATTCTGTGTACTTCCTGTCTACTCCTTGTTACGTGATGTGCACTTCCTGTGTACTCACCCTGGGCGTCCCACAGGGCCGAAGGGGTCAAACCGGGCCCCGGGGGGAACGGCCCCCGGAGGGAGGGTGCCCGGGATGCCGCTGGACGGGTCCAACCCGGAGTGCGGAAACCCGGAGCGGAGGGGGTCGAAGATCATCCCCCCCCCAGAGTGAGAGCTGGAGGGGGGAGAGTGGGGGGGCGGGGTACGCATGTAGTGCTTGCAATACATGCGTACCAGTGTAATTCTTGCACGTGTCTGTGTGCCGGTGTACTTCCTGGATGTGGCGCGGTATTTCCTGTCTGTAGTGGTGTACTTCCTGTATTTTGTGACACTCACCCAAATGGATCCAGGTCTGCCCCTCCAACTGAAAATGGAGGAACCATGGGGTCATTCCTGCAGATAAAAATAAAAACAAACTATGTTCATAAAATACATATGAACACATCATTTTTTATGCATAAATGCACAATTTCCTCCATTTTCAATTGTTGATACTCAGGTTTTCGGACAATTTGTTTCATTTTCTATATCTTTATTGTCATCATTAGTTCTGATGTGATCTGCTGTAACACTGCGATTTCCATCCATCCATCCATCCATCTAACCATCTACCCATCCATCTATCTATCCACCCACCAGTGCGGCTGTGTGTCGGGGTATCTGGGGGGGAGGTGGAGGGGGTCTCTCTCCTGTCCTCTTTGTCTCCCTCGCTGCTCCTCCTGCTCCACCTGCTCCTCCTGCTGCTGCTGCTCCTCCCTGCGGCTCCTCCTCTCCTCCGTCCGCGGCTCATCGGCTCCACCCAGGAAGCTCAGCAGACGGGCGTGCACCTGCCGCACCAGGTTCGCCTCGTCTCGGAACACCCTGCAAAGGAGCCACACTCAGCAGGAGTGATGCGTTCTGGGTAAGAGGAACCAGCCACTTTGGAAGAAGTTATCGGCGCTTTTTACTGGAGTAAATGTGAAAAGTGTTTATTAGGTTTATTGTCAATTGCCATATTTTTTTAACAGTTTCCTGTTAATTGTGAGGTTCATTGAATATTTTGACATTCTTCCATCCTCTAGTTAACTTTAGGGTTCATTTTATTTTGCCATTTTCTTTTTTCTATTTTTATTCTTATACTTTATTAACATTTATTGCCAATTTTTTCATGCGAGCTGCTTTGACCTCCAGGGATGAATAAAGCACCCATCTACACAAAGGTAAAAAGTACTTGCCATATCTGGTGCATATCCAGTCTTTTTTTTGCAAATGATGCTCAATGCAGATCCTGATTATAACTTAGTCACATAGCACAGGTGACGCCACAGTGATTTACAAATGTAATCAAAGATAAGTATGAATCCAGAATTTCACTCGGTTATAAATGCAGCAGAGTAAACGTGGATATTTGCTTTGAGAGTAAAAGTATAAACTCTCCGAAGCCCTTTCCACCACTGCACAAGGTTCAGCTTCCTGCAACCCCCACTGCCCTCCTGCCGAAATGACCTTGAGGCACCACCTGTCGAACACCTGCAGCTGCTCAGCGTCCACATGCTCCACCAGGTTCACCGTCAGGTCCATCACCTCCTGCGTGCTGGTGCTCTGCACGCAGGCACACGCACCAATCAAAACAGCTTTCAATTTGAACATGAATCTGATGCTGCATCTGGAATGGAGTACTACATGATTCATACAACATGCTACATACTACCATGCTGCAAGTGTGGCTATCTTCCAATACTTTCGTTGAGTTTAGATCTTCTCAGTCATACCACGTACTAAAGTCATATCGCCACTCCACTTCCTTCCACCACGTTGTCATGAAAATGCTGCAGAGAAACTTTCACCCGGCGTCCCTCGCCCTCTCAATGCATTGTAGGATACGCTCACTCACCACCAGGTTGAAGAGCAGCGTGGCCGGCGGCGTGTTGTCAGCGACAGCCTTCACCAAGATGACGGGCGTGCCACCGTTCCCTTGGTAACGCAGCGTGTACACCTCCTTGCTGCTGCTCCAGTCAGCGGGCAGCAGCTCGGACGGCTTGTCATCGTCACGAGGCTGTGGAGGAAACAAGAAGATACACCGTCAAAGACACAGGAAGATACACCGTCAAAGACACAGGGAGATACACCGTCAATGACACAGGAAGATACACCGTCAATGATACAGGAAGATACACCGTCAAAGACACAGGAAGATACACCGTCAAAGACACAGGAAGATACACCGTCAAAGACACAGGAAGATACACCGTCAATGATACAGGAAGATACACCGTCAATGATACAGGAAGATACACCGTCAAAGACACAGGAAGATACACCGTCAAAGACACAGGAAGATACACCGTCAAAGACACAGGAAGATACACCGTCAATGATACAGGAAGATACACCGTCAATGACACAGGAAGATACACCGTCAATGATACAGGAAGATATATACACTATATATATACACTTTATACACTAAATATACTATATATATTATATATATACTATATACACTATATATATATATACTATATACACTATATATATACTATATGCCAGTGTTTTTGATCTTTTTTGAGGCACAGCACATTTTTAGATTAAGAAAAATCCCATGACACACTATACTATATATATATATACTATATACACTATATACGCTATATATATTATATATATACTATATACAATTTATATACTATATATATACTACATACCAGTGTTTTTCAACCTTTTTTGAGGCACGGCACATTTTTAGATTAAGAAAAATCCCACGACACACCACAAACCAAAACTGTTAGAAAATGACACATCAGAGCCTAACACAGAACATGTAAAACTACAGGTTAGTTTTTAAATGTATTCATACTCACTCAGTGTGAAACCTGCAAAGTCACAATGCTCTTACACGCATTAGCACATAGATCATACATATACATACACTCATGCATGAACGTGGTTAAATGCACATGTTGACTGAGACAGTAGTTCGTTAAAATAATAAAAATTAATAAAAAACAAACCAATAGTTTCAAATAACGAAACCAGAGATCTTAAGTCTCCAAATAAAATCATATAGTACTAGTATACGGGGTATACATTCTAAATGATTGCTGTGTTCCAACTTAGTCTCTTAAATAATAATAATAATAACAATAACAACAACAATAATAATAATAACAATAATAATAATAATAACAATAATAATAATAATAATAATAATAATAGTGTGTGGTAGTGGGGGAGTCTTCACCTGGTCCCCGCCGCCCAGGCACCTGAATCCCCGTCTGGTCAACGCGGTGTGAAGCAAACAAACCACCGCGTCCTGAGGAGCCGTGATGCCGCTCAGGAAGCAGGCGAACACCGCCTCCAGCCCCTCCACCCCCCGAGCCTCCTCCAGCCCCTCCACCCCCCGAGCCTCCTCCACGGTTGACAGGTAAATAAATAAAACGTTTCGAGGTAAAAGTCGGCGTCGGCTTAAAAACGGGGAGCTCTTAACAGGGTTTTCATCTTACTTTACTTATTTCCGTGATGTGTAAATGGTTCCAGTATTAATTCGTCTGTATTCGATCACATTTACGACCGTTCCACTTCATCTGATGATGAACTTCTTCACAGCGAGGAGGGATTTCTCAAACGAAAAAGTCAACTATTTTATTTTTAACTATGAATTGAAATGTTTGGCGGAGAAAAGACTCTTCATAAGATGTAAGATGTGATGAACGACCCGCGTCTCAGGTGTGAAATAGACGTCAACGTTCGCCGCGTCGGGGAACTTTTATTTCTAGGGACCGCGTTGGAGGCGGGGCTTCTGGCTATGTGTGACGTCATTCAGTGTCGTCACCGATCCGCCGGACGGGGTTGGATATTGACGACGTAACATTGGCGGTGATAGTGAAGGCGCACGTTTATTATTACAAAGACGTTATGATAATACGGACGCGTCGGAGTATAGGGAATGTGAGGTTTGACGGTTGCTAGGGGTTTCTATGGACTCCCGTCGTCGTTTTTGAGCGGGATGCGTGGCGCGTGACGCTCACGTCACGTGGAGATGGAAACCCAGGGCAACCGTCGAACCGTCGCTCACAACGAGTCTCGCGAGAGGGAACGGGATCTGTGCGTGCGGGGCGAGGGCGGGGCGTCCGTTTCTGCGTTGCCAGGTCCGAGATTTTCCCCGCGGAGTCGGCCTGCTTTTGAAGTGGTGGTTGAATGGTTGAATGTGTTGCCTGCGGGTTGTGGAGACTCGTGTTGCATTTAAACGACACGAGTGACATGAATGAAGCGGACGCTGCTTTTCCGCCCGTTTCCTCTCTCTCTCTCTAACACACACACACACACACACCTGGCAACCCTGGTCCCGGCGCTCGGTCGTCGGTGCAGCGGCGTCGCTCCTGGTCGACGCAGTGACCTGGAGGAAGGTCCCAACTACGGAAAGTTTGGGTTGTTTTCTTTTAAGATCGTAGGCGTTTGAAATCGTGTGCGACCACTTCACCGGTTTCTGAGCAGAAAGCCTACATACGACCACTGCGAGGGAGGAAACTATTCCCCGCTCGACCTACGTCGTGTGAATTGGGCCTAAGCAGTAACATTGGTTCACGGTGACATCACCGACATCTGCTCGTTTGTAGGGTAGTGGTTGATTGTTGATCAAAACAAAGATGTGGCTTGTGCAGCCCTGCGAGCCCCAGCCAGCTCTCCGCGTGGTAGGCGAAGTGTACCAGGGAGCAGGACTCTCAGGGGTGATGGAGGCAGAGCAAACTCCCCGTGTTTATCGGTTTGGGAACAAAAGACAACAACTCGATCAGTTTCCGAGGAGCTTATTGACGCTTAAATCAAATAGAAAATAAAGTCAACTCCTGCTGCCTCCTTCAAGAGCTAGTTACCGACTGGCCAGCCACACAACATTTACCTGTAGCCAGCTTGCCCATACCGCACAATTAACAGTCAGCGTAAACATTATTTCGACATGAAATTCACAAGACTTTACTCCACCCTTCACATAATCACACTTATTACAGACATTCCGCATCAGATTGTAAGCGCACAGTGATTTGGACGGTGCACGCCACGTGTTTCAGTGCCTCCTGAGACAACAACCAACCTACGGTGGCTGTGGAGGGCCAATAAGGCTCAACACTACACAGCAACGCAAACCAACAACAATATAATACAATACAAGGACCTGGTGATCATAGAACTCAGTCAATCCCTCACACTTGTGGACAATGTCAAACTTGACGTGGCACGGTTGCACTGCTGCCTCACAGCAAGAAGGTCCTGGGTTCCGTTCCCACCGGGGCGCTGTTGGCACCATGTCAGGCGGGTTATCTCCCAACGAGGGGCCTTTCTGTGTGGAGTTTGCATGTTCTCCCCGTGCTCACATGGGGTTTCCTCCACCTACCACCAGTAAGGACCCCCACCCAAAACATGCACAACATCATCTGCGTTGTTGGAGGCTGCCGCCTGGAGGAAGGACGAGCCAGGACGGTTAAAAGCAGAGAAACCGTTTCACCAGCACTGTGCGTGCGTGCGTGCGTGTGCGTCTTCTTGACAGTGTGTTCGTCTAAGTGTCCACTAGATGGCAGTATTCGAGCACAAAGGCAACCTGTTTGATTTCTAGTAGATGTGGAGGGAAAAGAAAGAATTTGGTTTTCTGCAAGACATTGATTCACATTTAAACTGGTTAAGATCCTTCCTGATTATTGGCGACATCTTTTAGTGCAGCAAAGGTGTATTTTTCTAATGTACTATGCCCATCAAGGTGACAGAAGATATTGGAGGCAGATGATCTGCTGTGGCGACCCCTAACGGGAGCAGCCCAAAGAAGACTACACCCATTATGTGAATCATTCAGTTCCCTAAAATACCACCACTCCTCCCCATCCAAATGATTTTTACACTAATATTTGATAAGGGTTCGAATGATCGAAATAATTATGAAATAACTACAATGAAGTATTTGGGCGGTGTCTTTTTAAACAGACAGCCGATACAGGAGGAATAATCACAGCGTGGAAAACCTCCTTCCCTGTTCATGTGGACCCGACTGTAAACTATTAAGACGCACTTGATAGAGTGTGAACCGATCCTTCAACAGACTGTTGTAGCCGCTGCTGCGGTCGTGAGCCAATCGCACGTAGCGTTACATCCAAGGACGCTGGCCGTGATTGGCTGCGAGCAAAGCCACACAAATTGTTATTTACTTTCTCGATGTGGGCACAAAAAGGATTGAATGCAGGTATCGTTTGACTGGAGAGGTTTCGATACTACTCGGTGTTGGGTTATTTGTTGTATGGCGAAGCCAGTTGAGTCTACGCACTGCTGTCAAGAGACAAGGCGATAGCTCTGCCAGTACAACCGGCCAAACCATAGGCATAATAACCTCCAAGGTGTAACAGAGCAGTGGGCAACGGCGTTATATTCATACACGGTTTCCCTCTTTAAAACAGCATCGTAATTCTCGTCAACAGGGAACGTTTGCGATGTATCTGAACTAATCGTTCAACCAACCATGCGCTGGGACAATCCGTGCTTATTTGCATATCTGGGTAAGCAGGTCCAGGATGCATCCGGACAGGCATTTAAACCAATCATGCGCTATGACTGTCCATCCTCATTTGCATATTGGACAGGCAGTTCACATGGACTTATCTGCGTAATGCAGTCCGCGTAGGGGCCAAACGGGGGACGCTGTGCGGAGCACCGGGTAGGACAGAGATCCTCCAGATACATCCAGTAAATAAATCTGACAAAGGGGTGTGGTGACACCCAGGATGCTGCCATGCAAATGTCTTCCACTGTTATACCTCCAAACAGGGCAGTGAATGCCACCACTCTGCGAGTTGAATGAGCCTTGATGCCCGGTGGAAAAATTGTACCCGTTTTCATGTAGGCCTGTGAGATGCTGTCACATAACCAATGAGAAAGCCACTATTTCGACAAAGGTTTTCCCGTAGTGACCCTGTTGCCGCTGTGCGCTGGACATTCACCCATCAGCCACAACATTAAAACCACTGACAGGTTAAGTAAATAACATTGATCATCTTGTTCCAATGGCACCTGTCAAGGGGTGGGATATATATCATTATTATCATTATTATTATTATTATTATATGAGGCAGCAAGTAAACAGTCAGTTCCTGAAGTTGATGTGTTGAAGCAGGAAAAAGGATCTGAGCCACTTTGACAAGGACCACATTGTAATGCTAGACAACTGGGTCAGAGCGTCTCCAAAATGCTGTTTTATCATTCCCCGTGCCTGAGAGATGGCACCCAGGAACCTGGGTTGCCATGGTTCGTCCACCAGTACCCGGACCAGCTCCGGAAACCAAGGTGCGGATGTGCGCTTTGGGAATATTAGAACGAGGCATGCGGTCTATGGGGTGGATCGGAGGGAACAGGTAGAGCAGTTTTCGGGGGCCAGGGGGGCGGGGCAAAAGCATCCACCCCCAGTAGCGGTTTGTCCTGGCAGTGAAGGGAGAATTACATTACATTTCATTTCATTTAGCAGACGCTTTTATCCAAAGCCACTTACAATTGTTCAAACACCGACGGACGCAGCCATCAGGAGCAATTAGGGGTTAAGTGTCTTGCTCAAGGACACTACAGCATGCTAGCAGGAGGAGCCTGGGATCCAACCAGCAACCTTTAGATCACTAGACCACCAGCTCTACCGCCTGAGCTACCATCCCCGCAGAAGAGAACCAGAGCGGACACCGACCCATCTCTGAAGCGGCATCAGATCTGCCGAACTATGTCTGGATTCAGATGCCACTTGCTCTCCGGTGGTCCCCCACTGGACGACAGATCGACCCCTGCATTCTGTATCCCGGGAATATAGAGCGCTCTCAGGCTGTGGAGGTCGGCATGGGCCCAGTGCCACAGTCTGGTTGCTGAGCAATGCAGATTTGGTTGATTCGGTCAGTCGGTTAATAAAAGCTGCTTTGTTGTCTTTCCTGACCAGAACATCCCGGTTCCTAAAAAAGGACAAACACTATTGTAGCACCAGAAGGACTGTTTTCAGTTCCAACACGTTTATATGATCGGGTGGAAGATTGGGCCACTCCTCCACTGCGAAACGGGTGGCACGCTCCTCCCCATCCCGTCAGAGACGCATCTGTGAAGATACTCATGTGACTGGGCATCCTTCCTAGGGGTGCGCCGGGGGGCCAGGACCCATGGGTCACCCCAGTGGATCAGTCTGGTGCCAGCCGTGGCTGGGACCGTCAACAAACGTGTTCTCTGGGCACAGGATCTACTTTTACATGAATGAACCATCTCTGGATGGGGCACATGTGGAGCAGAGCCAGCAGCACGACTGTATGTGCTGCTGACATCAGTACGAACAGATGTATAATGGTTACTGCTGTTACCGCCTGTAGAGGGCGCAGTGTTCCACCGCCGCCTCGACAGTGTTCTGACGAAGGGCTGTCGGTGGGGCTCACATGGATGGTGAGTCCAGGTGAATGCCCAGGTAATCCACCCACTGTCCGGGAAAAACACTGCTCTTCTCCCAGTCGATGGTGAAACCCAGGTGGGAGAGATGCGTCACCAGGGAATTGGTGTGTGCTCTCGCTACCTCTGGTTGAGTGAGACAGTACAAGAATATTGTCTGAATAGATCAACATTCTCATACCTCTCCTTCGAAATGGATTCAGTGGCCTCTCAACGCACTTTGTGCGTGGGGCTCGGGAATAGCTGAAGGGTACCTGCTGCCACTCATAGGTTATTTCCATAAAGGCAAAGTGGAGGAATCGTCTGTGTGCCGGTAGGAGCGGTACAGCAATACGGATCCTTGAGATCGATTGAAGTGAACCAGTCCCCTGGCATGTAACGCAGCACACACTGTGTAGTCAGCAGGCGGAACAGTCCCTTTACAATCAGAACTGATCTCACTCCCCGTCTTTTTGGGAAACAGGGATTTGTGGGAATAGATGACGGTCCGGCTGTTCGCTGGTGGAACGACCGACGTTGCTCCTCTTCCTGGAAGTGCAGCTATCTCCTCTGATAAGTCAGCCGTTGCTGTGGGATTTGCCATCGCCGACTCTCTGATCCCTTGGGGGTCGCAAACTGCACCGCGAAACTCCGTAGAATGGGGATGGGCCCTCCAAGCGAGGGCCGTTTCCCATAAACTCCTCATAACTTCCCTCTGCCCTCACAGCTACAGACAGGCAATGTTCCTGTCTGGGGGGCCTTGTCCGAAAGGGAGGGGGCTCGCCCGGTGACTGAGGATGTAAATGAGAACAGCGTTGATATTGCATCACACGGTTCTCACCTCGCTCAGGTGGGAGAGTGGGGGGCGTGGCATTCAGTGGAGATTCCGTTTGCTGGATCTCAGCGCTGGGAAGCCTCCCCGTCGGAATCGGCATAGAAACGCCAGCAGGGGGGCTGCCGCCGATATGGCGTGAGTGGGTAGCCCTGTTCGGGTCTAGCGGGGCAGTGAAATATGGAGAACTGGCCCAAGTACCTCCTCTGAATCACGCTGTCGGCGGTAATGTCACGTGCGCTTTTTCTGGCTGCCCAGCAGAATCAGCGACTGCCGTGAAGACGCCCGTTGGCTCTACCTGTGGCTAACTCAGGGGTCTCCAATCTCATCCTCTGGACAGGAAGGGCTGAGGGCGAGGCGGTGGCCAGCCTGGGCCGCTATCTGAAACCCATAGAAAACCCACAGTCCTGTATACCTGCACCGTGGCTCAAGAGAGGTGACATAGGATTTGATCTTTGTTGATCTCGTTTATTAAAATATATATTTTTTTACGCACGACCCTTTTACAGTAGCAGGCCACAGCTCATATGCCGATGGGTACATTCAAATTTTCAGTAAGGCGTGCGTGGGCGTGGTGGAAGCCAATAAGGATGAAGCTAGAGGGCGGAGCCGATGGGAAATAGAACGTAGGCACATGTACATGCATGGAAGCCTGAATGGTCCAAATGCCTTAAGTTCAAAATGGATGTGTTAACAGTTTTTTTCTGGCGTCTTAAGACGTACAAATTTGACGTATCAATGCGAATGCTGAACTAGGGGTTTTGGTCCTATACGCGTTACAGTCGCATTACATTTGTAAAAAAACAACTGGATTTATATTTGTATATTCTGGGAAATGACTTCCATCAGGATGTGCATGAGCATCTGCTGAAAACAGCTACAGAAGTACATGATGATGTGTTCGGAATCTGTTCATTTCGCCAAATTCATTTTCACGTACAAGGAATTTGTCGTGGTAAAGATCGGCGCAAACAGCAATAGCCAAATGTACTAAAATAGCCAAGTAATAACAAAAAAAAGCCAAATAAGCATGTAATTATAGTCTGTTAATTCAGGGCGTGGCTTCTGACAAGTACTTTTACTTTTAATACTTTGAGTACATTTAAGAGAAAGTACTTAATTAGGAATGTCAGCGTAGTAGTACTGATATTCGTGCTTTCACAGCAGTCCTAACTTATATACATGAGCTTCTCTTTACTCCCATGTGCTTTCATCCGGGCTGATCCTCAGTATTCCCACCCTGCGTGTGGACCACCGTGAGCTTCCACCGTGAGCTTCCACCGTGAGCTTCCACTGTGAGCTTCCATCGGGAGCTTCCACCGTGAGCTTCCATCGGGAGGAAGATCGTGGCCCCAACAAAGCGCGGCCCCGAGTTCCCACCCGCTCCCGGGGCCCCGAACGCAGCACTGGCCCCGCCCCTCGCCTGGTCCTGCGGGGAGGGAGGGAAGCTCCGGCTCCGGCTTCAGCTTCAGCTCCGGCTCCGGCTCCAGCTCCAGCTCCAGCCCCAGCGCCGCTCCTTCCACACCGCGGTCACCCGCGCTAACGGCGGCGCTTTCCTTCCACGTTCCTCGCGTTCCAGGTCCGAGCGGGTCCCGCGGCGGCTCGGAGGGCGCTGTCTTCAGCGCTGGCTCGTCAGTACCTTGGGGACCGCGGTTCGCACGCCACCGAGGCGCGGGAGAAGCGGCTCGCTGAAACGAGCTAAGCTAACGCGACCGGCGAGGAGGCGCTCCGCCCCCCCCCCTGCGCAGCCTCCGGAACGACCCCCTCCGCGGGACGTTATGTGGTAGGTACCAGAGAAACAACCACGGCTAGATGTCTTCTTCTTTTCTATTCGACCGACCGACGCCCGTAGTCACGACCGAGCGTCCAGTCTCTTGTGGCTAACAGTCGACGTGGTGGCTAACAGCCGCCCGCTCCGTGTGGAGAGAGTCCCGAGCAGGAAACGACCCGCAGCAGGTCGCGCTCCCCGGCTCGCCTCACGACCACACTCGAACCTAAAATCGGGAGCGGGGTCTAGGACGAGACCGAGTGTTCTGGAAGGAATTTGACGTCGCGAATGGGACTAACGTCTGGCAAGGCTCCTGGAATCGGGCGTCGCACTGTTTTTTAGTTGTTTTTTTTGTGTGGCTGACCTTCCCACTATCGGTGTCGCTGCTCCGTTTCGACGAGCAGCACCGGTGAGTGCCCGGTGCTCTCCAGTTATTTTGGCGGAAATCGCACGGGGGCTCGTCTAGGTGACCCCCCCCCCGCAGCCCTGCACTGAGCTAACACAGCTAGCATGCAGCTCGTCGCTATCTCTGTACTGGACTCACAGGAAGGAAATTGTTGTTGACCTTCATCCCTGAATCGGGGTAAGATGGAGTAAAACACAAAAAACCGGAGTATTTATTTAACAGGGTAGAACAACACAGACATGAATCATGTGAATAGGATGTCTGCGTTCTCTTTTGGGGGAACTCAATGTTGAGGGCTTTCTTGGACAAATTTGACAGTGATATTTCTTCCCCTTCTGCTCATGCCCAGCAGCCTTTCCCCGACAATCCCTTCGATGTGGAGATTCGAGTAGCACCGGCAGCCCAACCTCCCCCGCCGGCCGGACATGCTGAAGTGTATTCCTTTGTGGCGTTGTAACCGCCACGTCGAGTCCGTGGACAAGCGGCATTGTAACCTACAGACCGTCCCAGATGAGATATTTCGTTACAGCCGCAGCCTAGAAGAGCTTCTCCTCGATGCCAACCAACTTAAAGAACTTCCCAAGGTATGCAAGACTTGAGGTGTTTTACAGGGTCGTTGAATGCTGGAGGGTTGGGGAAACAAAGTTGACGTGCAGATGTCAGATGTCCCAACTTCTTCCTTTTGAAAACGTTGTTTGCTCTGTGCACATGTATGACATCGAAACATTGTCCCAGAGACCTTGCAGAGGGGCCTCAGGGCCAATCCGTCCACATGGTTATTTCAGGCAGCGGTTCTCAACGTGGACTCCTTCAAGAGCTTCACCATTATTCATCGACAAGACGTTGTCGCCAATAGAGAACGTACAATAAAGACTGTTTCGGCCATAGTTTCAACACGTAAACTGTTATATTTAACAATTAAAATGTATACAGTTTGGCATCACAGACACAGTCTTGTCAAATGTGGTCCTTGGTGTAATGTGTTTAAAAGTAGGATCCTTGATATGGAAGATATTGAGTATCACTGACTTTTGGTGTCATAAAGACATGGTTGAGATGAGGCGGCCATGGTTAACTGGTGCTTTCTTCGGGTAGAGGTGTGCAGCGTGTTGGGCATCCCGCTGTCGAGTGGGCGTGGGAGGCAGAGTGGGAAGGCGTGCTTGGAATGAGTCCTCACACCGTCCCCACCCACTCTCGTAGTATTTGAAATGTGACAAAAGGTCTATTCGCACGCCCCAGAATGTTTATTTTTAAGTGTGTTGTGCCATTATCCGTCCATTCACTTAGTTATCTCGGGAGCAGTCGAGCCAAACGCTGACCGGACTTTCCCCTCATTATGCAGCTCTTCCCTTTGTTCGGTCCTGGGACAAGGAGCCGGTTATGGCCGCGATGGTTTGCAGTTAATAAGAATGCACTCTTCAGAAAGAGAGAGTCGTTAGACTCTGTCTTATTTGACCAGTGGTGAAAGGAACAAGTGATGTGTTTGCCTAATGAAGATCAACTCGACTAGCCGAGGTCAGAAGAGGTTGTAGTTTTGTCAGAGCAAGTCCCCCCCCCCCATTACAGTGTGCACAATAGAGTGTTGGAATGTTTGTTTTGGCAAATCACGTACACCGTCCGATATGTTTATTTCAAATGCAGCATCGTTTCTACACACACGCACACACAATATTCAGGGTGTTTTGAGAGCTGGGTATCGCAATGCAAACCAGATACAATAAAAATAAAATATCCCACAGCCAGGGAAAGTCAACATCCTTGTGTTCTTTGAAAACCCTTTCACTTGTAGTTTTTGTGACTTATGCAACAGAATCAATACCTCAGATCAGTCTGTAAGAGAAAATCTTGTGTTAACAGCTTGACTTGGAGAGAGAGAGAGAGAGAGAGGGAGAGGGAGAGGGAGAGACTCTGACAGGCTACTGCAGCTGCAGTATTAACCACTTAACATGCAGTTGTTGAATATTTAATTTGTCTTCCAGCTAGTTAGTGGGATGAGGGGGTTTCCCACCATAGAAAGCAAGGCCCTTCCTTTCTGGCTTTGCAGAAGATACTGCAGTGCCTTGCACTTGCATTGCTTTATCAATCTGAAATGTATGCATTTCCACAGTGACTCTACGGTTCATGAGTGGTCCGGTTCTGAATATGGCTACCTCTTGAAGGACCCATTGAAGAGGTTCCAGGGATTCCCCAGCTAAATGTTAATTACTAGTTAAACTTGACCATTATTTCATTTACAAGATGTTAATACTCTTAGAGAATGTACAATAATGACTGATGATCCTATTCTCCCTGTTGTCTCCTACACTAGTATGGAGTATGGAGACGAAATCATATCGAACAATAAAAATCTCCTCAGATTGGGTTCCCAGAGACTTGTCAAATGGGGATCCTTGGTGAATGCCTATCAAATGTAGGGTCCTTGATATGAAGAAGGTTGCGCATCACTGCTTTACCATTACCAATAAATCTTATTTGAATTGAAATGCACACACTGACAGACAGACTCTCGGAAACACCCAGAAGCCCCTCTATGGTGCAGGCTCCAGCCAGCAGACTGAAATGTGTCGTGACAGTCCAGCTCGGGTGTCTGCCTGTGAGTTTGCTGCGTGAAGAGACAAAGCATATGGTTCCCTCTGGTCCTCAGCACCAGGATGCCTTCAGAGAGGGAAGCCCCCCCCCCCCCCCCCCAGAGGTCAGACCTGCACGGGGTCGCGGACGGTGGCAGTGAGTTTGCGATCAATGGCATTCCTGTAACGTTCTGGGCACCCGCTCCCTTTGATGGCTGCGCGCTCCTTCTCTGACACCGGTACGATCCCGGCGTGCGGAGGTCACAGCCGCTTCCGTGAACTTCCTTCGAGGCTTTTGAGTCACGCATCCTGATCGTCTCGGATAATGAGTCCTCTCGCGTCTCTCTGTAAACGGAAGCAGCGGTGACCGGCTCTAATAGGCCGGTCAAATGTAATTTATGTTGACCTTATGTTAATCCTTATACATTATAATTCCATCGCAACAGCCCAGAGCTTTCAATACAAGGCCTTCTGTAATCTTCATTTTAAGTAGACCTGCGTTGGTAGATGTATAGGAACTAATCCATGCATGGTGTCGGTGCAATGCTGTAGGACAGTGGAGGCAGATCCACCTTGTAGGGTTTGTGATGCAAGGGCTTTACTGGTGTGACCAGATGGAGCTTTAAAGGTCCTGTGCCCCACGCCAACCTGGAAACACAAGATTATATGATTGCTGTGGGATTTATGTTGTATAGGATACTGTATGGGATACTGAACCAACCCTCTGAGATAACTTATTTAAAACATGTAGAACATTGTTTTCAGTGTATTTATTTATTAGCGGTGGGCGGTTGTCTGAATTGGTTCGTGGGAGAGCGGTCTTACATACATATAGTCACGGTTTTGTTATTATTTATGTCTGAATGTACACTCATGGACTGTCACCCAGTATTTGACTATAATGAAAGATATGCCTCAAATTGTCAAAGTTTAGAGCATGAGAAATTCAAAGTTTCACACACTTGAAAATTGATCTGAACAGTGCTTTAGCTGGCTGCCTTAGTAAATGATCAGTTCCTTTAGCTGCTTTGTTGCCCACATCCCATCATATAAATATGAAACTACAAGCAATTAATTCTTGAACCGCAACCGCCATCAGGAACTGATCATGAACTGGGCCTGGGGAACAGAACCTGATCTGTAAACCAACATTTCCCCCGTTCCCACATCCCCA
Organism: Zeus faber; assembly: GCF_960531495.2. Classification (NCBI taxonomy): domain Eukaryota; kingdom Metazoa; phylum Chordata; class Actinopteri; order Zeiformes; family Zeidae; genus Zeus; species Zeus faber. The sequence continues at coordinate 2,083,786 of NC_137206.1, read as the reverse complement.
TTAATTTCAGTTTTAATAGTTTTGTGTCCCTGGGAGCTGGATGTAAATACTGTTTGCATAATTAAAAAACTGTAATTATAACTGAATATTGTGTTTCACTGAACAAACACACTGTAGACCCGTTTTACATGGCTCCTCACAGAAAACAAGCTGTAGTTATTATCATCAGACAAGTTGTCCAGAAACGTGACTGGTCTCTCTGGAATGAGCGCGGATAACCTGTTAAGAGGCCGCTGCGAAGGAATTCCCCTTTTGTCCTCTTCACATCAAGGAACGACCGTTATTTGTCATTTCACAACCTCAAATCTCAGATTCTACTTCATGCACCTTTTTGTTTTGCTGTTTTACAGCGTACATTTTGTGTTTTGTTCATTTTATTTATTTTTAAAGCAGTAGAAGTATGAAGTTGCTTTGGTCTACCAAAGCTTTTGTTTTTAAGCTCCATATACATTTGTTGTGTGAAATGGGACAGATGCTAAACGAGCGAATCTTCTTCTTAGCCATCCTAAAGTCCCATGACGGGTTACAGAGTCGTCTATTCACCCTCTGACTGCCCCCACTCGTATCCGATGTCATGGCTGTTTGTCTTTCCTCAGTGGCTCCGCGCGGCCCCTGACCTGACTTACATGAACACTGCCGATTGTAAACGCATCACCAATCCAGCAATGGCATCTAGGTGGTTGGTGGGGGCCACATTAGTTGAAGAAACACGTGGACAGTTGGGGCTCACTGATATGACATTACAGGAAATTCCCTCTGTGGCATTTCAATTTAACTTGATTTTCATTGAATTATATTCAACTCTAGCTTTTCAAGTTAAACTGCCTGTGTTTCTGAATTAATGTCTTGCTAAACCTTAAGATGTTTTATTCTTATCATTAATCGTTGACCTCAAAACTCTATCACAAAGTAACAATATCCTAATTTTAAGATTGGTCAATGCCACTGAATGACAAATGATAATAGTTAATTATCACACTGTCCTACATGAGTAGTTATTTTTTTTGACTGAGCAAGGTACCCCAAGACGATGAGGGGGAAATAAAACCACACAGACACTTGCCAAAACAATACCTTTTGTACAGGCATACAGCCTGTTGCTGCATCTGCTCATTTGGTGCATTTCTTGACCTTTTAAAAACAAAGGAATCCCTAAACAACAGCTAAGAACAGAAGCTGGCTACTACACTCAAAGTTCCCTTGAAGAAAGTTATTCTGTTCTACTCAGTTGTGCTCTATTCTACCATTCAGTTGGCTCTTTTCATTCTTTACACACTGACTAGGGAACAAAAACTAGGTGGGTGTGTCGCCACTGGATGTAATAACTATTGTCTGCTCTGCAGAACAGGTTTTTATTCATGTCACTCCTTGTATTATTAGCTAAAAGCACTTTTGGGTCCTTGTGGTATCCCATATTACTATTTTGCAATTAAGAGAATTTCTGCCTGAGTATGAAGCACTCAGCTGTCAGTTTGCCTGTGGTGCCATCACTGCTCCCAGTGCACCAGGGCGGATAATAGTTTTGGATATCTGCACAATGTTCATGTAACTTATCTGAACAGCTCTGATCACTGGAATTCCACTTCTTTATGCTTTGGAAGAGGCCGTATTATGATACCGTGCTTTTAGAGGAATTGGGAAGCTTCTGTTTTTAAGTGTTTTTTGTGTGTATCGGGTTCAGGGGCAGTAGAGACTTTTACTTTTAGTTCATGCTCATCAGAACGTAATTATAGACACATAATTCACCCCCCGCAGGCATAAAACATAATGTCATGTGGCAAATGCAGTCTCCCTGTTACAGAAGTTCAGGAATTATTATTTACAAGTGAAGTATTTACACAAAAACCTCCAGTTTTTACTAAATTAAGTCCCCTAGCAGCGGAAAGCCACAGCCGACAGTGGGAACACGTATTTTTTTCCTTCTTGGAACAGGACGGAACGGGACAGCCCCTTAACTGAATTGTGTTTTCAAAAATTTTGTTTCGTACATGTATGAAACAAACAAAAATAAATAGATTTAAAGTAAAAACACAGGCGAGTGAACGTTGCACCCGTGCACTGTTCGGAGGAGAGAAAAAAAAATAAAAAAATCTCCTCCAATTCTCTGTGTTAGGGTTACGTTTTTCATTTTCCATACAAGCAAGAAAGTATGGAAATAAAATAAGTCCAAATCTTTCTCTCTGAGATTATATTATATATTGCTATATTATAAATCACAAGATTTGCATATAGAGCGTGGGAAGGGAGATCCAATCACAAGTTACTCGACAGCTCTGGGCAAAGGGAGCGCTTGCTGCTCCAGGTTCAGAACACGGTAAACTGCATTTACACCGTTTCATGCTTTTCCTCCATCGATGTCCATCGCAATTGATGGAGTCGATCGACGACTGACAATTTAATCGCAAATCTGCCACAGCCTACTGCACGCCTACTTAAACTGTTGTCTTTTGTTGCCTTTGCTTTGTTAGTCTCATGTGTATGTTCAGTCCTGGGTCAAACAAATCACTCATCCGTATCCATTCACTGATCTTTAACTATATCCCCTGTTGTTTCTTTACCATTTTCGTCATCTTTTTTCATCCTCCATATTTGTTTTGTAGCATATTGTTTTTTTTTTTTTTTTTTTTGTCTTATTGTCTCTGAGGGAAGATTAGGAAGTGTGGTCCTGATTTGATCAACCACAAGTAGTTCTGATGTAACACAGTCTCTACTTTCTCTTTCTGAGACGTGAAGATGCTTGTTTACTTTTCAGTGAATTCTACCAAAGGCTTTTAAAATTCACAGCAAAGTTCTGTTCAACAGTGTCGGACATGGGGTGTTTGAAACATATTTAAAGTGGCATATGGTTTTGCATGTTCTCTAGACTTCCCAGTGAAGTGTTTGGGAGTTCTCTGGTCTCTTGTCCCATGGTGGCTGGCTGACATAGGGCAGCACTGCTGATAAATTAGACCCCCACGCCCCTCTGCAGTTGGAGCCACATTCCTCCACCGGGCTCGCTCTCTGCCTTCTTCCGCCCTGCTTTACTGAGCAGGTTAAGTGGCTGGATCGGAAAACTAAATCAAAATCAAGAATTTTTTTTTGTTTGTTTATTCATGCCAATAACCACTCCTTGTTATAGAGGCTTTTGCTTTGTAAGCACACGCTACGTCATGCATTGTGTTTTCTACACAGACAAAAACCAGTCCCATTTAAATCATGTCAGGCCACAACCTAAAAGTTCTGCAGTTGGTCTGTTGTTAATGGTCCCTTCCCTCTCACTAAAAGACCACACCGTTTATCTCCGGTGCTGGATCATTGGGGGTGAGAAGATGAAATGGAACCACAGCAGATCAGCCTGAGAAGAAACAACAGAGTGAGAGATTCAAGGTTCTTTTTGATGCAAGAGCTCATTCAGCAGGTTTCTTTGTCTGAGATGACGACCAGCTGGCCTCACATCCTATCCCATCCCCCCCAACAGGCGTTGGTTTATATTTGGGATGGGGGGTGGATTAACAGAGGGTGTGTGATGGTGCAACCCCCCCCCCCCCCCCCTGTAAGAGGTAAAATTGGACATCCTATTTCAACACCACCACAATAGTCAAAGTAAGACATGGAGTGTGAATGGCATTGTAATACATTTTTCTACGCCAATTCGATAACTATTGTAGTTCTGTAATTATTCAGATTTTCAACAATATTGCAATTGTTGTAAGGTGAAGTTTCTTTTTTTTTTTTTTTTAAACACTCAAACATGGAGGCAATTGAATTCAAATAGCACTCCAACAGAAACACGCACACTACAACTTGTGCTATAAAGAATTTTTTTTATTTTACTTGTGTGTCTGTCTTTCTGTAAGGAAATACAATACCAGTACCCAATTGAATGGATTTAATTGCATCCGTCATCCCATCCCTAATAAATAGGAAATTATCGCAGTAAGTTCCCTGGTGGGGCCTGGTTTCTCCCAGGCGATCCATCCGTGGACTCAGCAGGCCGGCCTGACATCAGAGCGTCAGGTGGGATCCAAGCAGGTGGACAAATGGTCCCATCTTAAAGCGTGCAGCACTGTACAGATGGATCCTCCAGCTCAATCTGTCATTTTCTGCTCTTCTTTAAGGGCTAGGTCCTGCGTACCGTATGGGAAATAGTAGCTGCAATAAGGGCGGTTTCACCCCTTTCAATGTCATGTCTGCTTATTGTGTCCTCCCCCCGTGCTCTGGCCTCAGTCTCTAGCCTCAAAGGTAAACAAGCTCCTCGGCTCCAGTGAATAATTGATGGCTGCGGTGGTGACAGCTGTTGGCGATAGCTTGGGCTCTGTGGCTGCTGTGTGCACTGCCGGTGCACATTGAGAGGGCGGGAGTCGTATTGGCTCTGAGCACTTGCTGCATGAAGTCACATTTTGGTGTCAAGCGTGATTCTCCCCTCTTGGTTCCTCTGTGTTCAAGTTTGGTAGACTGTCCCTTTCTTCCGAATATAGATGCTTACGGCGGAAGAAAATGGGCGTGCTGGTAGGCAGGTGCCTCGTCACGGCACACTTACAGACCTACAGTATTCAACAGTTTAATTGCTAGGCTGAAAAGAAACCCTAACATCAGCATTCTGGAACTCACTCGACTGGTTTTCCATTGTGCAAAAGTTGTGCATAGCAGAGTCCGACCGATGCCAGATTTGGTATTTTTTGGCACAACGATGACAATGTTTTGACCGATATTTAGTCAAAAAGTGCAAGATTTTCAAATCATTTTGAAAAACCTATATTGTACAATCTTAAACATTTTATCAACTAAAAAAACGTATAGATTATTGCCCGTGACACGGGCAAGAGAGGGACTGAGAACGCTCCAGCCCACATGAGGCTTTTTTTTTTTGTTTCATTCAATTAAGAAAATAAGTACTTTATCTATGATTTAAAAAAACAAAACAAAAAAACAAACAAAAAAAAACAAAACACTATTATTGGTTTTGTTTGGAGAAATGGTGAACGGGGTTGCGCTAGATTGCTGAACAGAGAGATCGGAGTGCGGAGAATTCTTATTATCTTTTAGAAAGGTTAAAAATATGCTAGTTATCATCCTCTTTAAAATAGGATGCCAAGAAAACCAGAAAAGCTGAGAATCAAGAACACCATCTCTTCGACAGCCTCCATTGTTCCTGTGTGTGTCGCGCTGACGATGACGTCACGGCACTCATGCGGCCTTACGAGAGGGGTACTATCTGCAGTGGAAAACAAACTACCTGGTACCAAATTAAGAATTAAGAAGAGCCGAGTTGAGCCGCTTCCATGCGCTGGAAAAGCGCTGTACAGTGGCTGTTTCAGTGCTGGTTTACCAGTCACTCGCTGTACTTGCCAGCAAAATGTGCAACGGCACTTTTGGACACACAATGCTCTGTTTCTGTCTATTTGTAAATATGCCAACTCCAGTTACCATATTACAAAGATTGACTGTTTTTCCAATTGTTTACCTAATATGTAAATATTGTATTAGGTTACCTCATATGACAGTGAAGTCATCACATGGTGAGTCATTATAATTTTCTCCAGTAAACACACATGTAAAGGTTTTTAAATACTCTAAACTGTCACTTTTGATGTGTTGCTGCAAGTAAACGTGTGAGTTTTTAACATAAAATTCAGCCATGACATTTCATCAGGATTAGATGCTTTTTTCTAGACCGTTCGATCTGTCAGGAGATCTGGAGCTGCACTCACATAAACTGGCTTTTAAGGCCGCTCTGTCAGAACGCTGATCTCCCTGGGGGTGGGGAGGGGGGTGGTATCGGGTTGGCACTGAAACAGACCACAAACAAATGATGCTCTTTATCTGCGGGCCACACACCTTGGTGGAAGGCATCCATCTCTCTGCCTTGTTCTGAAACCTGACGCACCACCATCCTCTGCTCTGCTGTACAGGTCCACTTGCAGCCGCGGTGAATTGAAATATTTAAATTCTGAATGGCAATGAATTTGTTCTGTGAAATATTTTTGTAATGTACGTTAGATAAGTTAAAATGGCAATATCGCGATACAATCTCATTGTTGGATTGGATTGAATGGAATCGAGACGATGGGAGACAAATATAACTTTGCTTTCCACTTATTCTGTAAAACACCACTCCAATATGGTGTACGCGCAGACGCATAACGGTGACATTGGCTGCATCTACCGCTCATTCACGACACAACATTAACTTGTCTGTCTTTTCACTGCGACTCTGCGTCCAGATTTAGGAATCATTTCTTTAAAAAGTCGCAATGCAAAAGTAGCGGCAGTAAAACTGTATTTCAATATGATGGTTAAATTTAGCAATTAATCTTCGGTTCAGATTAGGCTTAGGCGGTTGTGCAAAATTCCAATCGCGATCGCTGGGTGGCAGCGATCAGCAATATCCGATTTAATCGAGGGGGGCATGCATGCCCCCGCGCGGGGGCTTCGCACGCATGTAATGTAATGTGGCAAATGCGTTTTCCTCGTTCCAGAAGTGCAGGATTTAGTACTTACAAAAAAAATCCAGTTTACGTTTTTCATATTTCTAAGAATCGAAGGATATAAAATAATCTTTCTCGATGAGATGATATAATATATTGCTATATTATAATCACAATATTTGCATTGGCGGCAGGTACATGCGGGGGGCAGAGGGTGCCTGAGCACCTGCCCCATGGACCCCACGGTGCCCTCTTTATCAGGTGCTTTTTTTTTTTTGTGTGAATGGGCATCGGGGTAGAAGATTATCTGGGCAAGATATATTCATAAAGAACGCATCATGAACCTTGCACTTGCCGCACCTACGATGTGCGCGCAGCCGCTCCACTGTGCTGCTCCGTTTGCCCATAGCGGCAAAATGCCCAGAACTGGAGCTGGGGGTCCATGTGCCTTTTCTTCTTTTTTCGTTGAGTGCCTGCCCCTCAAAGTCTCTGTACGGGACTGTAGGGCAGGGAAGTGAGATCTGATCACCAATGGTCAACAAAAAACAGAACTTACATTTTCTCAAGAGAATAATAGAAAAATTATTGTGCGTGGTCTGTGTTTAGTCGTCTTGTTTCAACCCTCCACTTTCTATGCCGTCTGACTTGGCCGTTTAGAACTGTAATTTATCAGGACTAGTGCCTTGCTCTAGGAGCTGTGATAGCAGGTGTTAAGGGTTCAGGAGGGTGTTACTCATTCTCTAAACCCCACCCAGATTATCCCAGCCCGGTTGATAATGTCCAACTGGCAATCCTTTGCTCACAAGATGGCTTCTCAGACATTGTGGTGCCCACCGCTTCAGTTACATTAAATGTGTTCTTGTCTGGAGTGATAAAAAACTGGCTTCTTTAATAACCTGTTCATCATTTAGGCCTCTGGTTTAGAGCTACCTCTTGTCTTTTTAGAAAAGTAATTGTAATGCTTCAGTGGACGCACAAAATAAACTCTCTCCGCTAATCATTCTCTTTCTGTCTAGAAGCATTTACATTTGGGCTGTGCTGGTCTGTTGACATGAGTGTTTTTGTTGTTGATTCCTTGTTTTGTTGGCAGCGCCTCTGCTTCCAGGAAGTGGAAATAATCAAGTGAGCTGTGGAATGCACTGTTTTTGTGAAGTATCTCCACAGCGGGATACAAAGCTGGCCGATATGGCTCAAAAGTTAACATCACAATATTTTTGGATCTATTCACCTATACAGTAGTGTCCTTTGTTTAGTGACTGTATTATTTTCATAGCACGCGCCAAAACACACATGCTCCTGGACTCGCACGGTGTGTGATAAGCGACAGAAAGCACTTTGTTTTCGCTGTAATCCCTTCAAGCTCCGATGCCGAATTGAGGATGAACGCCAAGCGCAGACCCCTGAATAAAGTAGCAGAATAACAGTCTGCTGCCAAGTTAACTGCCGTTATTTATAATTGCAATAATCTTATAGAGACTCCCTATCTCTTATCTGATCATTAGAGATCTTAATTTTAAGTTAAGCAGAGCATCCTATCCAGCTAACGTGTCGAGGTGTTTCTGGAATCTGACGGAACAAACAGGTCTTGGTTGATTAGTCGTCTGTTTGGTCAGTGAACAAGCACAATGGAGTTGTGGCTGATTGGGGCTTCCAACAGAGGTGGTGACTGGTAAAGACAGGTCGCCACCAATAGAAAGTTCAACTGGTGGTGGTGGTGGGGGAGGGGGGGGGGGGCTCTTTGGAAACAACAAGAGTGGTGTATACGCATGGATGTGTCATGCACATGTGTCCTGCGTGGCAACTAACAAAGGAATAAAGGGTGAATAGTCATGGCCTTGTTGTCACACAGCAGAATGCACCCATGCATGTCCAATTTTGGCCTCCTCTGTGTGTTTGAGTGTGTCTGCGTGTGTCAGCAGGCTTTTTTAAGCAGCCCCCCGAGCACGTCTTTTATCTTCAGTGCAGCCAGAACTCTGTGATTGTCTGCTCATTTTTTGTGCGTCTAAATATACTTTGGTTCAGGCCTTAACCCTTCGCTTGGCCTTGGCCCCGCTGGGAGTGTCAGCGGGGGTTTGACAGGGTGGCCTGCTGGATTTTGAGTGAGTTTAACTGAACCAGATCAAATCGGATGGCTGATTTGGAGAGTGTTGATGGCCAGGGCATTGTTTCCAGTGAGAGGGCAGCTATTTTAGCTGTGGTCTTGAGTCACAGTACATCTCTTGGAATTCTCCATTTCTCCCTAACCCACCGACCGGATCTTTAAATATAACAATCTACTGTGTTATGTTACCTGGTTTCACAAACCAGTTTTAAGTTTTAACTGCTACAGATTTGTGAAAATGTAAGATTGTGTGATTGTTGTGACAAAGTTGATTTTGCTGTGACTTTTCTCAAAACATGGCGCTCTAGTGCAGATATCTTGGAACAGTTGTGCTAAAGCAGACCTTTCTTCCCACAAATATTCTTTTTAAAGATCTGAAACATATAAAGTTTTTTGGGGAAAGCCTTCTTGACAAACCCCAGCGTGCTGTATGTAATTGTGTGTGTGTGTGTGTGTGTGTGTGTGTGTGTGTGTGTGTGTGTGTGTGTGTGTGTGTGTGTGTTGTGTGTTGTGTACCATGTGACCTCCACGAAGAGGCAGGCACGGCAGGAATCTCCAGGAGTCTGCCCTGCCCACACACACACCTTCTGCACTCCCTACTGTAGCTTGCATTCCTGTTGACGAGCCCACACACAGACCCTGGACTTAAACAGTGAAGCAGGATGCGCACACACACAAGATTGTTGTCACCACACACACACACACGGGAACCCACATTTCCCATTAGCGGTGAAGTTTACAGCTAATAAAACTTGACTCCTGTCTGCCCTTCGTTAAAATGAACTCGCTCCAATTCTTTCTGTGTTTTAATTAAGTCTGCCTCTTTTCTCTGAGGGGACTCAACACAAACGCGAGTTTTAGGAACGAGTTTGGTTAGTGGAATGTTGGAGACGGTTAGCCAGCGAGACGCTAGGGCTGGGCCACACTGACAAATTAAATATTGAATTATTTTACTAATGCTAACAATATCTGATTAATATCTAGATATCGCTAATATGATATTATGATCATTTGATATGATGATACTGGATAGTATTACCTAGCAGGTAAAATAAGATAGTACTTTATTGATCCCCCCATAGGTAGAGACATTGAATGGCTATGAAGTCTTACTCATTTACTTTAACTGAGCCTGAAGTACAACATTTAACCATATTACGATAACTACAATCCCAAGTAATATATAGTGTAACATCACAATTCCGTTATTGTATCTCACCTCTCATATCTCACCCAGCCATAAGAGACTCATGTATAAAGGAGCTCTTTGATAGAGACCGGAGGTTTTATTTTGTTGTTGGAGATTCCCAGCTTTATTTAGCTGACCTCGCCTCTTGTGGGAAACAGTCACTACATTTCAGTCGCTGTGTTCTTTCAGCATGTGCCTGGAAAGCTACGCTCTTCAACTAGGATGCGTGTTTTAGCATTTTCCATTTTGGTGTGGATTATAATAATAATATTGATGGCAATGAGTTTTTAGTATTGAACAAAAGTAATGTTGATCTTTTTCCAAAAGACCAATTTGGTTAAAACTTGGTAACAATGGAGCGCCATAGGAACTACAACTACACTCTAGTCTCCTCCTCCTCCACGACCCCAAACTGAACCCAGACCTCTCCCTCCCACCCCTCCCATCGCTCTGAGTTACAGTGTTAATTTAAAGGGTGATATATCCCTTTGCAAGTGTTTCTAAATGTTGAGAAAAACGGACAAACTTAAAGAAAGTTCATAAAGCAAGTCAAGGAAAAGATTTTGGCGGCGGTAGTGGTGGTATTGGCTGGTGTTGCAGCATCAACAACAAATGTTAGCTCTGGACTGTCCAGCTAGCTTGTGTGGTTAATTATTTATCATTAATATCATTATTTGTCGAATCCATCCATCCACCCTCTTCACCTGCTTATGTTGAGTGTGTTTCATTGTCGCTCTTCTCTCTAGTTCTCCTCTCTCTAGTCCTAAATTCTCTTCTCCTTTGTTCCTCGTTCTTCCCTGTTTGAATAAATGTGGTTTATTTTCGAAAAGTCCTTCTTTCATTTGTGGTATAATGCTGACTAAAGCCATAATCGGAGTGTGAAACAAAACAACACCTTTCTACACCAGACTGGATCATTACTCTTTTTGTGCATATATTGTTACCCTGTCTTTTGAGGCAATTAATTCCATTGCCTTTAAAACTACTGTCACAATCCTGGCAACTTGATACTGGGCATAAAGGAAGGCAGTGGGCCCTCCTTGGAGAGTGGACAGGGATCAGGAGGTGCTTCCATTGTGTCTCCTGGAGGCTTAGGGCTGATGTTTTGGTTGTTGCAGCAGTTATTCACTGAGGAGTCGTGTAGGAGGGATTTGGAGACAGCCCTGTAATTATGCTGTCTTCATGACATACTAATGTGGTTTGTAGTCCTGCGTGGTAACGGTGTTCCGCGCTTCTAAGTGTGTAACCTGCTGCTTTATTGAGTAGTGTTCTACCTATGATTGTGTAAAAATGATTTAACCAAATATACCTTGTTATGGTACAAGCATATACTCGTGTACTTATACACAGTACCTTACGAAGAACAGCCATTTATCGACATTGAACATGGGAACATACATATTCGGGTGGACTGTTAATTGCGTCAACCGAGCTGATGGAAAAGCAGCTTTTCCAACGATTTTCCAAAAGGGTCGTGATTTTAATGCAGTGTAGATGTTCAGGTAGGTTGGCCAAGCGCTTCACTCTCCCAAAAGATACAGGAGAGGCTAAACTCAAGTGTGGCAGTCGGCCTACGTCACAGAGGAGGTCCTGGTACTCTAGTTTCCGCAGTGAACCCCTGTTGATCTCCAAGGAGATGGTTCCTGGGGGACAAACGCTTTATCCTGGTTGTCAAGGAGAGGCGCTAAAGCTGGGTGATATGGAAGGATTTATTATCATAGTGATAAGGAATTTAACATGAGATGCATGTCACAGCATCTGCTTATCTTTTTTAAACATGACATGGTATACAGTCCAGCTGAGGTTTAGTCAAAACTATTCTGGTTATGTGAAGCATGATTGGTTTCATATCCATTTTTCACCCTATTCCGGGGCCTCTGCTATCAGCAGCTCCGTCCAAAAGGAGTGAGCGGTTGAGGTGTGCTTGTCTCAAAGCCACACTTTGTCCTTGGGCTTCAGAAAGTCACTGCAGCATGGCTGGTATACTTAACAGCGGCACCTAAAGTGGAGCAGTTATTTTTCTCCATAGGTGTATGGTTTTAGGTCGGTGAGCTACATAGAGGGGACTGCGTCCTACTCTTCTCTGCAGACCTCTAGTGTAGAGGTCTGCGGGGAGTTAGGGGGATGACCTGGCTTTACCGCTGCATAATGATCCCAATCAATGTGAAGGTTCAGAGCTTGTTATGCCGACCTTACACCAAACAACTTTTCAAGCAATGTCAATGTTTCACTGTCGCAGACAAATTTCCAATGTTGGAATAAAATCATGAGATTTTTCCCTCGGTTGGTACGCGTCCCTCATATCGATCGTTTGGTGTAAGGTGGTCATAAAACTCAGTCCGAGTTTTCTTAAGTCAGTCTGTTTCTCGTCTTTAGGTTCTGATTAAAATCAAACATGTTTAATATTATCCAAAGTTTTTCGTCTTGGCTCATGCAAATTGTGAAGTTCAGTGACGTGAACATTGCAACAACCAAAAGCTGCGCTCTTTCCATCACCAAACAGGAAGCAGCAACCCAGTAGATAGTAAACATGGTGGGCACAAGAACGATGCTGAGTCTGTGCGTCATGACGCTCTGTACTTATTAAAACCTCAAAACTTGAACAAATTCAATCAGAACATATTAAGAACAAAACATGAACAGCCAATCCTAAACAGGAGAGAAACAACCATGATTTTACTAAATAAAGTCCTAAAGAAACCGAAAGCAATGGGGGACCTGCGTGCCCCGCTGTCGGACAGTGTCGCATGTTTTTTTTTTTTTTTTATGTTCTTTACTTTCTTTACGTAGGTAGGTGCGGAGGGTGCCCGTGCACCTGCCCCTTGTTCCCCAAGGACCCATATTTTTACCAGGCGCGTTTTTTTTTTTTTAATTTTTTTTTAAGCGTGAATGAGCATCCAGGTAGCTGATTGTCTGGGCAAGACATGGATATTCATGTCCTCAATGCACCCGACACCGATGTGTGACCAGCTGAGTGCAGGTCAGGGGCGTCCCGATGCGCGCCATCACGAGCTTGATCTGTGTTCCGTCGTGCCACACGGTTAGGGCAGAACGGCAAAATGCCTAGAGCCGGAGGGCCCATGTGCCTTTTCTTTTTATTCTATTTTATTTATTTATTTATTTCTGACCACCTGTCCCTCAAAGTCTCTGTACCTGAGCTCTGATCACCCGTGGTTACTCGACAGCTCTGAGTGGAGAGGGCGAGAGCCCCCGCTCTCGCCCTCTCTCCCCGCCCCCTTCTCCGCTCCAGTTTCACAACACTGTAAACTGCACTTACACCATTTCAATGCTCTGATTTCTCCTGGCAGATAAAATAAAAAGTCTGTCATCAATCGTGATTGATGGAGTAAATCGCCGATAGACGATTTCATTGTAAATCTGCCCAAGCCTACTCCATCCCCGCTAAAGGAGAGCGATTAAAGAAGGAATCCGCCATTTTCAGGGGCATCTTGTCTGACATGGTTGGAGAGAATCCCTTGGTCCACTCCAAACATCCCCTCGTTAGAACTGGGACGTTTCAGGCATCTTGTCATTTGAGTTTGATCAATATCGATTTACATTTGGAGCAGAAATTTGTGAAAAACTGTCTTAATCATCGCAATCATTCCCGTCCCGAGTCTTTCAGCAGCCACCTGGACTGCATAGCGTTCACAGACAACCCACGTAGACAGACAACCTGAGCAGAGCTCGATAGAAAATGTGTTTGGGACGACCAGAGATCTTCCCCGGGGTGTCTCTGGGGCAAAATAAATTTTTGTGTGTATGTATCAGTCCGCCATATATAATTTATTATCCAGTACCAGCTGCGCTCGGCTCGCTCGCTGTCCCCTAACAGCGAGTTAGGGGACAATGTCCGGACCTGATTATCCAGACTTCGCTGATACGCCAAGGTTCGACAACTTCCAGTTAGGTGGTGAACCGTAAATGAGTTTGTGGAGCACGACGCTTTATGACATTATTATCCAATTCCTTATATATGTGTAGTTGTGGCTCTGAGCACGCATTCACGTTGTGCAAGGTGTATTGTAAATTTTTATTTAAAAAATTTCTTGTAAATTTCCACCAGGAGCAGGATGGAAAAGAGTGACCCTTTTGCAAAGACCCCTAGTTTTTGCAAAATCTTATAGTCCGTGACTAAAGACCCAGTGACTTATGACATGTCTTTTACATGTGAGAGGGTGTCAGTCTTTTCAAAGTCTTCAAGTGTATGGGAGGCATTCACAAGTCTGAACAGACATCTTTGCATGCTCTTGGCTAGAACTGGGTATTGGGCAGGATCTCATGATTCTATGCTTTGATTCAATCAAATGGCTCACGATGCGATTCTATATTGACATTTTATACATAATTAGAATTGTTTTTAAAAATTCAATTTACCACCTGTGTGAAATACATAAATATTTAATGTAAGCAATATTTAAATATTTGAATTCAATTGTGACTATGGTGGTATTTAATTTAAGTGGAGCATGGTTGTGTATCTTCCAAAAAAAAGCATAGATATAAAAAATTTCAAATTGGTTCACAAAATCAAATCAAAGGACTGAAATGTATCATGAATCTTATAAGAGATTTTTTTTTACCCAGCCCTACTTGTGGTATGCAATAATCACATGTAAAGGAGATTAAAATAAAACATACATTTCTGGAACAAGAGATTTTCAGCTCAAGGTTCTCAAATAGGTTTTATCAGTAACCTTGATCTTTGTTTCTTGTAATTGTTTTAGGTATTGAGTTATTAGACCCAAACGTTTGAAAGACACTGTTTCACATAAATAAACAATAAAGATGTTTCCTACACAAAATACATTAAACTGCAACAAATTACATGATAAAATATTAATCCAAACTCTGCAGCCCTGTGGGCAATATCTCAAGGGCTGGTGCAGGGTCACGGACCAGCGGTTGGGAACCGCTACTTATCACAGGGTTCCTAGATGAGACATGCAGGTTTCTTTTGCATCATGATCTATAAACAAAGTCTCCTGTCCATGTTGTGCATATATAATGATGTGCTACTGCAGTTCCCCCTGCCACACGCCACCCGAGTGGTGTTTTCAGGTCCCACTGACGCAGAGACACAGGCATGTGGCAGATGTTGCAAACACCAGTTTATTGTAGAGAGTGGCAATATATAACAACCCAGGAGCAGATGGACACATGTCACGGCAAAGGCTATCCCCTTGTGTGTGGGGGAATAGGTGGTTTACCTGTAGCTCGTTGATTGCTTTGACGAGCAACAGGCTTAAAGCCATTGCTGATTCCCGGCTCAATTACCTAGACCCAAGACAGGTGCGGCTGCTTAAACCACACCACCCCCAACACCAAACTAAGGCTAGGTAGAATCTCACCTCGCATTTGTTCAAAAACAAATGATGGTGGACTGATAAGGTGAAATCAGTGAAAGTTACGGAGCTAATAGAACGAAACCCGGAAACCATGCTCAAAATGCCATTGGCTCACAGAACCCGGAAATTGTGCTCAAACCCTATTGCTCACAGAACTTTGGGGCCTCAGGAGGGTGGCTCCTCCCATTTAAACGGACTGTCAGGAACACAATGGATTCAGAGGCTTGTTAGAATGGTTCTAATGCATAATCTGAGTGGTATTGTCAACAAAACACTTCAAAAACATGCTTTGGGTGCCACAGACCTATATTAACTTATGTTAAGAAAAGGAGCATAATAGGTCCACTTGAAACAAACAGAAATGTCCAACAAAACAGAAACAGTCCCCTTTTCTGGAGACCTGGTTCCCCGGAACAGCACGGTCCATGGGCGTCTGTCCCCCAATGCGACGACAGACTCCCCATCCTCCCAGCCAGAGCGTGGGGCCTTTGGCCGCTGTGCTAGCTGGTGGAGGTGTAGCCGGGCTTGGCTGTTGTGGGGGCTGCTTGGAGGCGTGGCCTGGCTGCTGGATGGTCCTGGCGGTGGCTGCTGCTAGCTGCAGGCGGTTACCTTTGGTGGTTTGCCGTGACTGCTTCTCCCCCGGTCCTGTGGGGGCTGGTGCTGTGGCCCTTTGGACGGCCCTTTTGTGTCCCTTACCCGTGCCGTAGAGTCCCTGTTCAGGTACCACTGTGGCAGTTCTGCCTGCCACATGCGGGCCCTCCGACACAGAGACACAGGCAGAGATGTTGCAAACACACACCCGTGTATTATAGAGAGTGGCAAGATGTAACAAGCCGGGAGCAGATGAACACGCATGCGATGGCAGAGGCTCTCCCCGTGTGTGTGGACACAAGACAGGTTTGGCTGCTTAAACCACACCACAGTTTACCATTTGGTTGCGTGTGTAAAAGTAATTTTACCGACTGACTTTGGCCTTTTGACTATTGACTCTGAAACAGCGGGGAAAACAAAATCCCTTTTGTAATCCAGATATGTAAGTACTAGATAATACGGACAGATGTTTGTCAGCTCCTGTTGACACAGTGCCTGTCTGTCAGTCACATTTTGACTGGGATCTTTCTTTTGCCCATAATAGTTCCAAGGTTGGGTTTATATCACAATATTTTTCAGTAGGCTTGTACTTATGTCCATCACCATATGAGATATTTTCACAGTATCACATATCGCGTATGCACTCCCCCCTCTCCATCCGTCGGTGGGACCACAGGGAGGGAGGAACAGAGCTCATTCACTTGGGTCCGCATACATCGTACTGAGAAGACGTATGTGGACGCGTGCGCCACAGCAGCAAAACAGCGAGGACGCAGATGGGGGATTTGGGCGTAGTGGTGTGGCTGGTGATTAAGTTGCTGCTCCAGGTTATTACTTGTATTATTCAAATTATATTATAAAAAAAAAAAGTTTTTATAATTGTTATACAGTGCTGCCATGTCTCACACTTTGACCGTGTGACTCACGCATATCAACCAATTCACAGGTTCACAGGGCACATCTCGTATTTCTCACACTGAGAGTCCCAAAACAAGTCAAATTGCTTTTTGAAGTTTTTATTCTAAGTATACATTTCCTCACTCTTGCTTGCCTGGTGCCCGTCACTCTTTGCCTGGTGAACGACAGATCCTTTCCACATGCACGTTACACGAACGTCCACACGCAACTTGCGATCCGTTCTCCGTGATCTGATTTCCAAAGAAAACAAAGGTTTTTTGGATGTGTTTATTGTAATTGAATGAAACAAAAAAAAAAACACCGTGAGCAATCGTGCGCAATGGGAACACCTCTCAGTCACTGTCCCCCCCCCCCCCCCGTCAACAACGACAATAATATTCTGTATCGCGATATTTGGGCGGTGCTGTATCACGATATAAAAGTTTAGGATATCACCAAAGCCTACTTTGCAGTCTCTAGTGTTTTGCTAATGAGCCCTTCTTTGCTATCACTGTCTTGGGATAGGGAAGGCTCTAAGGAGAATGACCAAAGTAAATGAATAGGTGTAACATTTGCTTGGAAGTGGCCACATCAGAAATCTGTCATTGCACACACTCACACTCTCAAAAACAACAACTTGATAATCCACCATTGTGGAGAGTTAATCCAGTTCCGGTACCCTGGATGTCTTAATGGGGGCCTGACATTTATCCAAAACCTCTGCTGGAAATGTAGGTCATCTATTGTTTTCCCAGGGCTAAACAGAAGTAGCTAGCTCCAGTTTGAATCAGCCTCTCCTCTGGACTCTATCTCCGCTGCAGTAGCGCTAATACGGCGCTCGTAAACCTGCCACTACCGCGGGTGATTTACATAATCTGGTTTAATGTTTTAGCAAAGGATACGATATGGCCTATCTGTTGTTATTAAAACGAGCGTAGGGATGATATGAAGGCATTGTGTTGGTTTATATTGCTATAACTATTATTCATCCAGGAAGTAGAGTGTTGAATTGGATCTTTTTTCAGTAATCTCCCCTCTGGGTTAGTGAAGAATGCTACTGCATATACTGACGTTGAGGTATCAGAGAAATACAGAGAGACGGACAGAGGGGACACTGAGAATCCGAGAGAGACGGACATACAAGGTGTGCTTAGGTTGTTGCTGCTAAACTGTTGACACAAAGTCATGTGATCAAGCATGGCAGCAGGGAGGGTGACCTGGGCAAACACAATGAGCCAGTTGTACCAGGACACACGCACACACATCCAAACTATCTTGTATAGGCAGCTCAAGGCACAAGGAATGACTTTGATGATGTTAAATGTTCCTGTGGTCAACAAATAGATTGGAGGGAACAACATTAAAACATTTCATACAAGGTTGAAGAGAAATGCTGACTGCTGTGGCGCTGACTCACATCCAGTGCTGTGGTGTTGAGGAACATTCGATAAGAAAGGATGGTTGCAATGGGAGAAGCTGTCGCCTACTATTGCCTTCAAATCTTAACACTGGGCGACGGCACCATCCCAGTGCTACTGTCTTTACTATGAATCTGTGTGTTTGAATTCAGCGAGACCACCGGGTCAAGTGAGAGCTCCCCTTCATGCGTCGCTCCGTTGGATCACGGTTTTGACACTATGCTCTCCGTACAGGAAGACCATCACAGGAAAGTAATGCCACCGTTGTGGTTACAGCAGTGGTTGGACCTCCGCAGTATGGACCGTTTAATTATAGTAGAGCTGGGTTAAAAATGTTGTGCAACTATTCTCCATTTAAAATAGATACCACCATGGTCACAAATGAATTTAAATAGTTAATTTAGACCGAATATGTTCATAAGATGAGTACACTCAGTCGTTGGTATTAATTCTCATTATGTATAAAATGAGAAACTAGCTATATACTGTAGAATTGTGTTGTGAGCCATCTCATCGGCATCTGGTCGAATCAAGATTGAATTAAATCGTGGCCCTTTGTGACCCCTAGCATGAAAGCATAAAACTCTAGTTCTTAGAATAAAACTTCCTGCAGTGTATCGCTCCTACAACTGATGTATTTAATTTCACTTCTTCATATGTTCATTTAGACTACCAAATGGTGTGGCTTGATCTTCAGTTCAAGGTGAAACAATATCACTAATAGAAAAGGTGATAATTCCCCACCCTCCCTGTCCTGACGGCAGCAGATCCTCTGCAGAACGGACAAACACGAACCGGATCCAAACCATGCAGGAAAGAGCCAGACGTCCTCTGAACTATAAACAACTAGCTGGCTTTGGCTCTTGTTTGTGGGAACGAGGAGGAAAAAATAGTGTTTGACAACCTCAGAGCAACGTAGTTTAGATGGAGGCCTGAGGAAGGGGGGGTAGTTCAGTTTCTATCCTTCCTGGACACTGATTCAGTTCTGCTGCATGGAAGAACAACCTTGTCTGGCCAATGGTAGGATGGCACCAAACAATGCATCCTCGCTGGTCCATTTGTAGTGCTTGCCAAATAGGCGTGTCCCATGTTATTTTTAATATAATTGTCCCTCGCTTATGTACGATTTGTGGTCAAGCGTTGCCGACGGCCTCTCCCAGACAAGGCTCAATTGGCTAAAATGTTGCTTTGCATACATTGATAACACTGATGATACTAAAGCTTTTTTCCTGGCAATTACTAGGAAGTGGACTCTCTCTACATGTCGTTCCCTCCAACTGTCAATCCATATATTGTCTGCTTACAAATAAAAGATCTTCAACCGTTAATTCAGCTGAGGTTATTTACATTGAGCTGTACGGTACTGTTGGGGACGATTGGCACGGAAAACTTTATTTATACGCCACTTTTCATAGATATGGAAGACTTGATGTGCTCCACATGGATTATGCGGGGAAAACTCAGAGAAATTGGAAGATAATGCACAGGATAAAATGAACAGACAATTGGTAAATAGGAACATATTTATTTTAACAGCTTATCACTATTATGGCTACATACTGCTGCTATTTACTATTTTTACTTACTGTAGTTTAGTGTTACTGCCATATTGGGCACACTTGTTATCGTAGTGCAACTCCTATGTTGAATTCTGTTTATAGATGGATACATACAGAGTATATATATTGTTTTGCATTTTTCACACAACACCAGACCCACTGTTCAGCTATTCTACATCAGCTCTTTGTTTTCTATAATGTGAAAGACACGGTCACGTGGTGAAAGTCCGCAACCTGGCAACTGTTTTGAATTTGGTTTGGAAGGCAAATCTACTCTCAATGCTCGTAATATCTGCACCTTGCACACATCTCTTGTAAGTGTTTATGTATGAGTGAGTTGGTGAGCCAGGCGGCCGCTCGCTATCACGAGCCATGTCATCGATAAAGGGAACATGATTGGCTTAAAACTCAGCAACGTCTGATATAATAAAAGCCGCGCTCGGCATGTAGTTGTTTTAGCAGTAAACATGTCCTACAATGCAATAAAGTGGCAATAAAATGTTACTGTGAGAACAACTAGTTACTTCTGAAACCGGCTTCTATTGTGATGGGCTGTGTCTACTATATTTATAGGCCAATGAAGAGATCACCATCAAACTCACCAAAGCAGTGAATCCTGTCAGGATTACCTATTTATAAAACGCTGACTCAAAGTCTCTTTCCAACACCTACCATGTGTTGTTCTCAGTTACAAATATTTTAGCATATTTTGTCAGACTTTCCATATTATATAACAGGATGAGGTCACAAGTACAAACCAGTTTGTTCTGCTTTACTTGCGTCTGTGTTTTTACCTGCAGTAAGCGCTTCCTGTACTTTTGATAATGACATTAGTACGAATGTAAAAGCTTGTTTACACAACACTTTAAACAGGTGCTCAACAGGAAGTGTAAACTCATTACAACTCAACACATTTGTTTAAACGAACAGGTCATTAAACAAATAATGAAACTGTCCAAATTGGTTACTGCCCCACCATCAGTACTCGACAGCCTCATGAATTCAATAACGGGGAGATTTCACAAACTCAAATGTGGGATCCAGGATTCCTTTCCCAGATTCTTCCTCTAATTTCAAGGACATGTGTTAGTTATTTTTAATTAGAATTGAGGAAAATCACAAAATATTTTGAGAATGTGCTTCATGTTAAACACTCAATTATAACAACATAAGCTCAAGCAACTAAAATGCAGTTTAAATATGTCAGCTCAAATTTTACAGTACATCACCTTTTCAGATTGACAAAATGGTTATTTAATCGATCAAATTACTCTTGCCATTACAAAATGAAAACAGAAACAAATTTGTCCAAAAACAGAAACAATGCTCCACGTGGTAAACCGTGGTCACATGTCTGTGGGTCGGAGAACCTTTCATATGGTTGGACCTGGACTGGTCAGACGCCGTCCACGGGCCTGACGAGTATCCCAAGTTAGCCGATCACCATGTCTGTTGCAGCAGAACAGCAGGTTGTTTATATGTGCCGTACAAACTCATAGTATATAGTCAATGACAAAGCTTGAGAAGAGAGGCCAACAAGTAATATATTTAATGTCATGTTTTATTTCTACTTGAAGTGATTAACTCTTTGGTCCTTCAGAGTCCACTCATGAAGCTTGGTACTCCAACAAATACCTTCCTTTCGGCACCCAACAGAAATAAACACGTCAAAAACAATAATTGTAATGCCGACTGGTGGGACTCCTCAGCTCTGTCACAAACCTTTAGTCCAGCTCGCTTAAGACGGACTGGGACAAATGACCTAGATATCAGGACGGCAGAGTCAGGGATAGACTCAGAGACGGTATTGG